>NW_004955424.1:27921652-27938672 GCF_000276665.1 Chinchilla lanigera | reverse complement strand
TCCACTGCTGGTGGGAATGCAGACTGGTGAAACCACTGTGGAAATCAGTTTGGAGATTCCTCAGAAAACTAGTTCTAGAGGTCCCATTCAACCCAGCTATCCCCCTGCTGGGTATTTTCCCAGATGTAAAAACATCATACCACAGCGATATATGTGCACATATGTTCATAGTGGCACATTTTGTAATTGTTAAATTGTGGAAGCAACTGAAATGTCCATCTACTGAGGATTGGATAAGAAAATTGTGGTACTTTTGTAGAATGGAATATTACACAGGTATAAAGAAAGATAAACTCAAGGACTTTATAGGTAAATGGTCACAACTAGAGACCATACTCATAAGTGAAATAAATCAGACCTGCATGTGCAAGCACCGCATTATTTCACTAGTGTAAAAGCTGAAAGAGTTAGTTTAAACTAGGAGGTATGATAGACATTGTGAAATGATAGGAAAACAGTCAAGGTTAAAGGGCAATTGGGATGTGGGAAAAAGAAAAGGGAAAGAAGGAGAAATTTTGTATGTATGTATATACAGGATAGTTGTTCTATTGTCTTCTATTTCTTTGCTGAAAGAAACTGTCAATGAATCCTTGATTGATCAATATTGCATGTCTCTGTCTGTTTTCATGAGAAACCACTTTGAAGATATCAATATGTAATACAACAAGCTTTGTTAATTTCCTACCACTTTGTTTGTAACTCTGTATTGTCTGTACTGTTCTTTTGCTATTTTGTAAAATGTTGTGTGTCTGTTAATTTTTCCTCCTTTTATTTTTAAAATAAAAAAAAAAAATTACTCTGAAGCCTTGCAGTACCTGCCTATAATCCCAGCCTCTTGGGATGCTGAGGCAGGAGGATTGCAACTTTGAGTCCTGCCTGCCTGGGCAACTTAGCAAGCCTTGCATCAAGAGAAAAAAATAAATAAATAAAAAGGGCTCGAGATATAGTTTAGTGTGAAGGCCTTAAGTTCAGTTTCCAATGCAAAACAAAACCAAACACATTTCCCCTGCAATAATTTAGACCTCACACCCCATTTTCACTTCTTTTTGTTATCTTAAACTAAGGCAGGAAACATCTATAAGGTTTGTTATCCAATGACCCATTATGGTTCATCATCAATATTTTTTTCCAGGTAAATAATACCACTTCTTATTAGCTTTTCTGGAAAAGGTTATGCTTTCCATCTTATCTCTGTGGCTTTCTGTAAAGAGTGCAGAATAGGATCTTTCAAAGCTTGGTTTGAAAGTTGATCAGTTTAATGGTTATACTAAATTCTGGCCTATTAGAGCTACCTTTATCAAGTGGTATGCCAGTGCAATAGCAGGTCTCCACTGCAAGCCACACAGGGCACTGGCCTTAGTGTTCACTCTTCAAAGTAGGCATTCTTGCTGAAGAGACAGGGAAAAATCAAGAGGTAAGAAGAAAGGTAAAACAGAAGACACCATGCCCTGGGGGATGGGGACAGGGATGACTTTTGCAGAGCCCAGAACCCAGGCAGCTCATGCTTGGAGAGAGGTGATATGCTTCTGCCTGTGACAGAAATTTGAACACACTGTGACTTCCTTCTTGCCAAGTATCCCTGAGTTATCTAGATATTTAAGTTCTGAGTGAAAGTGAGATAAGCCCTGTTTTGTTTCCTTGTTACCTAATATACTATGCTTTTTGGATCTGTGTGGTGAATAGTAATTTGTCTAAGAGAAAGAAATAATGTGCGTTTACTTATTTTGCTATGTTAGACCCTCACTGAAGAACTACCCACTAATAATTATGTTTAACTAGTAGAGTATTTACGCTCATTAGGAAAACTTACACCACTGGTACTAAGCCATTTGGCAAAGCCAGGGCACTTCTGACAGTTGTAACTGTGCCTGCGCGTGTGTGGGGGGACCGAGGTCAAAATGCTGCGGAGCACCGACAGAGCCAGGGAAGTACCCCACAGCCAAGGGCCGAGGCCGACAGCCCTGGACACACATGTTTCACGCCCTCCTGATGCATTCACCTCTCCGGGAAGCTGAAGGCCTTCTCTTCCTCCTCCAGGCAACTCAGGGGCTTGGAGAAGCTACAAGCTGCCTGACTGACAAATCCACTCTGCTGCTGTTGATGCTGGCAAAGCTGAAGGACACAGACCAAAGCGAAACCAAAGCAAGCCTAACCTGGCTCCTTCAGCTCTTTAAAAGCTATGTTATGCGGGCTGGGAAACCTGGTCAGAAACAGAATCATGGGGCCGGGGATTTATAGCGCAGTGGCGCAAGCGCAATGTCTTAAGTTTGATTCCCGGTATCAAAAAAACAGAAAAGAAACAGAGTCATTCTCAGGCGTATTGCCAAGCTCGAGGTCTTGCCTAGAGCCACGGGGCGGGGGCGGAGGAGGCCTCTTATCTTTGACTCTGTAATGACCTTGTTTTCTTACTCTCAGTAAGGTTGAACAGAGTCAGCGTATAAGAGGGCACCTTCTTCACTGAGGTTTGAAAACTATCGCAATCATTTTGGGAAAAGAGATTTCCCACAGTCTGGCAACAAACTGGGATACTTTCATGTCTGTATTTCTTAGTTTCCTAAATACTACACTAGGCACACCAAAAATTGTCAATGCTACAGGTAATCAGCAACGACTTTTCAGGTGGGCTGTTCTTCAACCCACAACAGCACAACAAAAGTCAGTCAAACCCGAGGATCTGGTGGAGCCTCTAACAGTGCGGGCACCGCATAAGGAGGAGGATTAACTACAATACGGCCTTTGAAAGGCCCTGAAAAGAAATCCTATGTCTAGAAAACAAAACCTTCCTGCCCAGGCCCCATTCACCCAACTCACCCTCATTGCTGCTTCAACTGAAAAACTAAAAAAAAAAAAAAAAAGCAAGAATTTTAAAATATTTTAGTGTATATTAACATTTTTTAATGGGCCTTATTCCTAAGAATGTTTCAAGAATGGTTCTAGAGCTGCCCAAGCTTTCTGACCAGAAGACCCATAATTTTAAAATATGACTAGCAACAGAAAGATCAGTCTCTAGGCCACAAAAGCAATTCAAATTGCTGGTCTTGTTGGTATCTTTTCTGCCATCTGCTGGGTGAAGTTGGTACTACATCCTAGTAAGTCCTAAACAAAGGATGTTGTAGAGTATTACAATTGTTTGTGTTTTTTACATTTTACTTCTAGATTGAGACCCATAGGATGTCTTAATCATCTTTTAGTAGGTAATCAGGAATTGATAATTACCTACAGATACCTAATTGATGTGTCTTTTGAGTTTAAGGTATATGTCTTTTTCTAGTATTTGCTACCAGTGATACAAGCTCTCTCACTAAGCATAGAATCCATTTCCTACTTTAGAAAATACCACTGTGTTGGTTTGAGATCTGGAAAAGCACTCCCAGGGGTGTGCAGAAACTTGGAGAATTTGGTATAAACGAGTCTTCTCCATCTCCACAGCAAATAACGTGTAGAGTAGAAAGAGCAGTTTTGGCAACCAGCCTCCCTGTCTCTGTACCCCTGGCAGCCATGGTAAGCCACACCCTTTCACCAAGGTTAGTACTGCCTTTATGTCCTTAGTAAGCAAGGTCTCTACACTGCAATCTAGAAGGCCACTGGGATCTCTGCCGATGACCTTCCTGCCTTCATTACTGATCCTAGTATGAGCACAGTTCTGTTTCTCATGTACATTCAGCAACTGAGCTCAGCAAGTGTAAGTGCTCATTCCGGTAAGGTGGGCAAAATTAGCATGCAGACTTCTCAAGCTAACTTATAAACCTCTTATAGTCCAAAGGAATTGGTCAAGGCCTGCAACTGAAAAATCTGTTTGTTAACCCAAAAATGTCTATTTCTTTTAGCAATTTGGCAAAGATCTTTGATGATTAAGTCCCACTGGTGAAAGCTGCTTCCAAAATGTATATTCTCACACTGATTCTGTACTTTTAAAATATGTGAAAAAAAAATATATGAAATATTTTTGGGAAGGTTGGGAAGTCCAAGAGCACCTGAGTGAATGTGCAACCCTTAAAGGTGAGGACCTTCCTTCTTCCTTCTCCATCAAAGCACAGCAGCCGGCAGGGTGGGGGCAGGGGGCAAGGATGATGAGGGGGGAGGAGCAGGAGAGGGGAAGGAGACAGAAGGGAGAAAAGTATACTAAAGGGCCAGATTTGTCCTTTTCTAAGGAACTCATTACCAGAGTAACACACCTACCCCCCCCCAATCATGAAACTGATCAATTCATGAGGGCCCACCTCCCAGTAATGCCATACCGGAAGTCAAGTTTCTGTCATTTGGACTTCAGGGGACACATCCAAACCATAGCAGAGTGACAGGCACTTCATGTCACGCCCACACACAAAGCCAGCACTATTTACAGATTCACCCAAGAAACAATGGAATATAAACATAGGACTGTTCCTCGGGTGAAAAAGATGAACCCTCCTCTGTGGATGTAACACATTAGTACACACAGGAGCTTTCAGTAGCATTTGCACCCAGTGGGGAACTGATAATGCCTCGTGGTGATGGCCTACCGTGGGCAGTTTGATAAATAACATGCAACCCCCACAGCCACGGTGGGGTTTCCACTGCAGAGCAACTGAATAAAAGATAAGGTTCTATGTAGGGAAATCTGCAACATGTATCTCAATAGCCTCTTTTTAAAGACTTCAGTGTTGTTTCTTCACCAGCCTTCTGGCTACACTGCCGGGGAAGGGTACTCAGTAATTCTTTAGGGCAGAATCAGTGTCACCGTTACTCAAGTGTGCGCCTTTTCTCTCCTTCCAACCACACACTGCATGCATGCTGCCTTCTAACTTCAGCTGCATTAGAAATCCAATGGCTCCTGTACTGAGCTGGCAACACACGCCTCGCCCTCCCTTCTATTACCAGTGCATCGATAAACAGGGTACTCTATAGCAGCTTTTTCTGAATGCACAAGTATGTTAATTCTTTACTTCCACTATCTAAGCAAAGAATTTCATTTGAAGTTGAGAGGGAGAACAAATGAAATCAAGCAAATTAAACTTCTGGCCAGTGATTTCAAAGTGGTGGTCTATATGTCGACTTTGGTCTGCAGAAGTTTGGCCCATACAGTGCACACACCAAATCTACAGTACCAGCTTCTGAGAGAGTAATCTTCAATTTATAATCCTGCCTGATCAAAAGTGACTGGAAATTAATACATTTCAAAGTGTCCTCTGGTCTCTTATGCCTAAGTGTGACAAGTTTCACTAACTTATTGTAGCACTGGACCTCTCTCGAGAGTGAACTTTTGTTTGGAGAATAAGGAAAAGAACATTAAAGACAGCCTGACACAGACTCCTAAGACAGAGGGAGTGCACCAGTAGATAACTGACAGAAAGGAAATACCTATGTAAATAACAGTATCTGTATTTATAGTTAATACACTTTTTTGATTCAAAAACATACAAATTATAACTAAAGCAAGTGAACAACTTATTATGTTCAGTAGGGCTATGCAGGTTTAGTTTTACTAAATGTTTTTTTCCAAGGAGTGGAAGAAATGTAGGAGCCTCCTATGAAATGGACTAAGTTCAAAAATCAATAAAAAAAGACCTATTTTTAAGTTAACCTATGGCTTAGCAATCTAATAGAATTCTAGGCACCTATAAAGTGAACAAGTTTTCATCTTTTAAAGTAAAAAGAGTTATTGATTAATGGTCATCTATTCATTTAGGGAAATAAATGTTAAGGAAAAACTTTATTAGGTTGAATTTGTTTCAAACCTTTCAAAATGAATGAAATTAATGGAAACTCACTTATAAATTGCATCATGTGGATGGAACCCACCCGAGTGGTATGCACAACCAGCCAACTCTGTGCTCGTGGGTTCTACACCCTGGCCACAGCCACTCTGTGCTTTGTTTTCCCTCGGGATGGGACAACAGAGGTGCCAACCAACTAACCAGCTCAATAGTGAATGAGGCCAGTGCTCCAGGGGAGAAGGTAAACCCTAGAGAATTGGTAGATTTAGGGAGAAATAATGGACTTTGCCAGCTATACTAGCTCCAAGAAAACCCATGGCTATTGTAAACTACAAAAACAATCTGAGTAAAAATCAATAGCTTGCCTCTACATGATTAACAAACTCACTGAGAAATTAGGGAAACAACCCCTTTCACAATAGCATCCAAAAAATGAAATACCTAGGAATCAATCTAGTGAAGGATGTAAAAGACCTCTACATTGAAAACTGCAGTATTCTGAGGAAAGGAGAATGAAAAGGGTATCAGAAAATGGAAAGATATCTCTAGCTCTTGGATAGGAAGAATCAATAGAACAAAAATGACCATACTTCCAAAACTGTTATATAGATTTAATGCTATTCTGATCAAAATTCCAACAACATATCTCACAGAATTACAGAAAACATTCCTACAATTCATTTGGAACGAGAAGAAACCTAGAATAGCAAAGGCAATTCTGGGCAACAAAGGCAAGGCAGGGGACATCATAATCCCTGACTTGAAATTATACTATAAAGCTACTGTGATAAAAAAAGAAAGTGTGGTACTGGCAAAAAAAAAACTGACCCAAGATCAGTGGAACAGATGAGAAGATGCAGAAACAACTCCAGACACACTCAGCCACCTTATCTTTTTTTTTTGTTTGTTTGTTTGTTTGTTTGTTTTTCTCTGGTACCGGGAACCGAACTGATGACCTTGCGCTTGCCAGGCAGGCGCTTTTGCCACTGAGCTAAATCCCCAGCCCCTAGCCACCTTATCTTTGACAAAGGTGCCAAATACATTCACTGGAAGAAAGACAGCCTCTTTAATAAATGCTGCTTAAAATTGGACCCCTATCTCTCACCATGCACTAAGTTAAATCTGAAATGGATTAAAGATCTAAATATTAAAACAGAAACATTAAATCTGCTGAAAGACAAGAATAGACAAAACTCTTAAAGACACTGGTGTAGGCAAAGACTTTATGAATACAACCCCAATCACACAAAAACTACCACAATGAATAGATAATTTATTAAAAAGCTTTTTTTTCACAGCAAGAGAAACCACCAACAGAGTGAAGAGACAACCCACAGTGTGGGAAAAAATGTTTGCCACCTGTTGTTCCTCAGACAAAGAATTACTATTGAGAACATACAAAGAACTCAAAAAAATCAGACCTCCCAAATTAAAAGACCCAGTCCAAAAATGAGCATCTGAGATGACTACATACTTTTCAGATGAAGAAACACCTAAGTTGTGGGGTGTTTTGTTTTTTTTTTTTTTTTGGTACCAGAAATCAAATTCAGGACCTTGTGCTTGCCAGACAGACACTATGCCATTGAGCTATATCCCCAGCCCTCAGATAAGGAAATACAAACAACAAACAAATATATGAAAAAAATGTTCAACATCACTGTTCCTTCGAGAAATGCAAATTACAACAACACTGAGATTTCATCTCACCCCAGAAAGTATGGCTATTATCAAGAAATCGACCAGATATTGTAAAATGGGAAGAAACTGTTCAAAAGGAAAGAAGATCTGGGATGGGGGAAAGGAGAAAGGGAGGAGGGGAAAAGCAAAAAATATATATACGATAGTTAAGATAGTTGCCAGGCGTGGTGGCACATGCCTGTAATCCCAGCACTCAGGAGGCTGGGGCCGGGGGATCGTTGAGAGTTCAAGACCAGCATGGGCTACAAAGTGAGCTCAAGGCCAGCTTGAACTGCGTAATGAGACCCTGACTCAAAAAAAAAAAAAAAAAAAAAAAAAAGTCATATTACTAATTTCTCTTAGCTCATTGGAAAAAAAGGTTTGTGCTAGTATTATTTGGACAATTAAATGCCTATATCTTGTACTCTGAATAACTAATAACAATATCTAATGTATTAACCATTGTTACCCTTGTTTTGAATTTTTTTTTCTCTCTTTAAAAAAAATCAGAAACTGGGGTTTTACTCTTAAATTAAGTGATTCCTTCACAGCAGTTGAGAGCTGGAGAAGAAACCAGCAGCAGTTCCCACCACACTGCCAGAGAGGGTTTCATGAGGCAGGTTTTTGAGAAGGGGTTGATTGTTTGACTGAGCCACAGAACAACTCTACTTCAGGATTTCCAGTATCACCTTCCCATGGGAACTGGATGAGAGACAGCTCCAGGAAACAGCCACAGAGAAGGCGAGGGTGACACTTGGATCCTCTGAGAAGTTTAAGCTCAGGTTTGTAAAGACACCAGCCCCAGTCTCTATGGTGATAAATCAGCCCCGGTGAGTATGGCTTCGAGAAGGAGTTGAGTCTGACAGTGCTGGCAGTAGGCCCAGCAGTCTGTTTAACCCCTGCTACCTGCCTACATCTTGCACAGACTAGTGGTGTGACTGCTTTGCCCATCTACCAAGTAAGCAAAGAGGCACCTTGCTTTGGGAAAGTTGCCAATCTGGGGAGCATGGACAGAGGGGCCTCTGGAGGGGGTGGGGCACCTCACAAACACATAGTGCATAAAGCTAAATGGAGAAAATTGTGACTTGCTGGATTCCAAGACTGTAGATCGCAGAAAGAAATCACTCACTCATAAGGACAGAGGATTTTTTTTTAACTCAATTATTTTTCTTTTTTCATTGGTTTTTTAGGGGTTTCAGGCTCTCTCTTTCATTTCTTTATTCCATTTAATTCTTTTTTTTTCTTGTTTTTTTTTTTCCTTTATTTTGCTCTGTTTTTTTCTTTTTCTTATTTGATCAATACTATCAATTTGATCAGTACTATCGAAATTCCCCACAGGAATCTTTACTTCACTTTTCTTTCCTCCTTCTCATCTCCCTTCACTAATTTTTCAAATTCTGCTCTTTTCATTCCCTAGTTCTCCAAACCTTTTATCCTTACTAGTACAACTCTTTAGATAGTTAATTAAGCCGGGGATATAGCTCAGTGGCATAAACGCCTGCCTGGCAAGTGCAAGGTCCTGAGTTCAATTCCTGATACAAAAAAAAAAGTTTAGATAGTTAATTATGCCGGGCATGGCGGCACATGCCTGTAATCCCAGCACTCTGGAGGCTGAGGCAGGAGGATTGTGGTGAGTTTGAGACCAGCCTGGGCTACAAAGTGAGCTCAAGGCTGGCATGAACTGCACAGTGAGACCCTGTCTCAAAAAGAAAAAAAAAAAGTTAATTAGCTCTACGCTGTTACTGTTGAACACTGTTTTAATTGTTAGTGGAGGTATAAAGTTGCATTTGGTAGATATTTGCAGTATGTCAGTATTTGGTTTGTGCTAGTGTTCATGCTATATTACAGATCTCTTTTCTATTGTCAAGGGGATACATTACTGGTTCTTATGATATATCAATATCCAGCTTATCTTTTACGCTATTATTGTTGTTGATTTTACTGCTATTGCCAAAGTGGCATAGTTACTGCTATTAATTGATTTTCACTGTATGCCAATATCTGGATTGCCTTTGTGTCATTAACAATACTGTGGTCCATTTCCAGAGATCTGGATGCTGGGCCAAATATACTACAGCTTTCTCTCCCAAATAAATGGAAGTGGTTGGATCTTGGGACAGACGCAAAGGCCTATACTTATCCACACCCACTGAAAAGCAGACACTAACTAAAAAATGTCTCTATACTAGCAACAAAGTCTTCCACTGTAATCAACATGTAAGTCTCACCACATAAAAAAGAAAAGAAACATGAGACGACAAGGCAACAAAATGCCTCCAAAAACTCCCAACTCCCCCAAAGTTGATCCATGGACATCACGGGGAATAGATCAAAGGCCACACATCTGGGCAGGGGATATAGCTTTGTGGCATAAGTGCTTACCGGGCAAGCCTGAGGTCATGAGTTCGATTCCCAGTACGAAAAATATAAATAAATAAATAAAAGCCACACAGCCAAATTAACTGAAAAGAAAACAGAGGAGATTTTTAAAAAGACAATAAGGTGTTCATTGAGCTCAAAGAAGATATAACTATACAGTTAATGGACTTAATAAACAAAATGCTCAGTGAGTTTACAAAAGAAACTAATAAAAAGCTAGCTGAGCTAAACAAAGTGATATAAAACATGAATGACCAGTTCAGCAAAGAAATTCCATGAAAAGATATCAAACAGAAATTCATGAAACTAAAAATTCTATTGAAAGTGCAGGCAACAAGACCGAGGATATAGCTCAGTGGCACAGCGCCTGCCTGGCAAGCGTAAGGTTCTGAGTTCGATTCCTGGTACCAAAAAAAAGGAAACCAAAAAAGTACAGGCAACAGAAGAGATCAACGTGAAGATAGCATCAGGGGCTCCTATCAGAGACCACTTATTCAGAAATACCTAAAAATAACAAAAGAACATGAAAAATGGATTGAACAACTGCTAGATGATGCAAAGAAGACTAATCTAAGATTAACTGGAATTAGTAAAAAAAAATTAGTTTTTATGCACAAATGGCATAAAAAAAACCTATTTACAGAAATAATAGTAGAAGCCAGACATGGTGGCACACCCCTGTAATCCCAGCACTCAGGAGGCTGAGGCAGGAGGATCGTTGCAAGTTTGAGACCAGCTTGGGCTACAAACTGACCTCAAGGTGAACTGCATAGCAAGACCTTGTCTCAAAATACAAAACAACAACAACAAAAACCAAAAATAAAAGTAGAAAACTTTCCAAGTATAGAAAAAAAATTTAACATAATTAAGTAAGGCATATAGAAACCTACATATCCACAATCAGAAAAGAATTTCATGACGTATTATAAAAGCTGTCCACAGGTCTAAGAGAACAAATGTTGTACACTAGGCAAAGTGAGCAGCAAAGAAGAGAAAACAAGGGATCAGCAACAGAGAGACCGTGCAGTGGCAGGTGTGAGTCAGCGCCTCTCAGTAAGCACTCTCAGTGTGAACGGTCTCAACTCACCAAGCAAAGACACAGATTAACAGAAAGGGTCAAGAAACACATTCAACCCAAAAAGAAATTTATAAATTAAAAATCAAAGGATAGAAAACAATATTCCATGCAATGGGAACCCAAAAACAAGCAGGAGTAACTATCACATTTTCCAGCAAAGTGGACTTCAAGCCAAAACCAATCAGAAGAGGCAAAGAAAAATCACTACATATTGATTAAGGGAATAGTTCATTACATATTAGTTAAAGAAACAGTTCAACATGATAATGATTATAAGCATATACGCATCAAACATTGGCACACCCCTTCATAAAACGAACTACTGGACAGAAAAAAATCAAATAAACATCAACACAATTATAGTGGGGGAATACGCCACTGTCACAAATAGATCATCTAGACAAAAAAATCACAAAGAATATCAGAGCTGAACCAAAACCCCAGAACACATGGACTTAACAGACACCTCGGGTGCTCCATCTAACCACAGAACACAGCACATGGAACTCTCTCCAAAGCAGACCACGCAGCGACCCATAGAGCATGCTGAAGGAAACACAAGAGAACTGAATTATCCCAGGTATGCTATCAGATGGTAGCACAATGACACTACAAATCAATGACAAAAACCCACACAAATTATGCAAATGCATGGAAATTAATCAATATAAATGAAGCCATGTATGGTGGCACACACCTGTAATCCCAGCACTCGGGAAGCTGAGGCAGGAGCTTCACTGCAAGTCTGAGGCCAGCCTGGGCTACATAGTGAGTTCAAAGCCAGTCTGAACTGCATAGTGAGACCCTGTCATATATATGAGAAATATGAAAAAAATATGAATGGATCACAGAAAAAAGCCAGGAAGAAATTAGACAGCTCCTAGAATCAAATGATAATGCCAGTGTAACATACCAGAATTTATGGGACACAATAAAAGCAGTCCTAAGAGGAAAGGTTATAGCTGTGAATGCCCACATCAGAAAAATAGAGTGAGCCCAAACATATAATTTAATATTGTACTTGAAGGTTCTAGAAGAACAAAACCCAAAGAATAGTGACAATGATATCTACTATAATATCTATGGTACAAATTGTTATGAAGATTCAATAAAAATGTGTATTAAAATGGCTGGCCCCTAGTGTCTAGCACAGTGTCTGACACTGTGCGTTCCTGAGTGCTTATGCAGGTTTTTGCTTTTTCAATTGACAGGGTCTATGTAGTCCAGACTGGAACAGAACTGACTATGTAGCCCAGGCTGGCCTGGAACATGCAGTGATCCTCCTGCCTCAGCCTCCCAAGTGCTGGGATTACAAGCACAGACTACCACACCAGGCTCACTCACAATTTCTAACCCACAGAATTTCTATTATAGGCACTCCATAATAGCTCACAGGAGAATAACGTTATAAACGAAACATTAATGTAGCCTTACCTTGAAAAGTATGCCTACTGGTGCGATCTTACATACACCCATCCATACAGAACTTAAAAACAAAGCAGGAATCCAACAGAAATGCACTCATGTGTTCCTGTATGAGAAATGTACAAGAATGTCTGTGTACTAGCCCCACACTGGAAACAACTGACATGTCCATTTAAAGTAGAACTGTGGCATATTTATATAATAACATACAGCAATGAGAATTTACAATATGAAAAGATCTCACTAAAAGGAGCAAAGGAGGCTACACACAAAAGAATAAATGCATTATGATTTCATTTATGTAAAATTCAAAATCAGAAAAAACTCATCTGTAGTGTGTATATGCATGTTTATATATATCAATTACCTACTTCTTGGAGGAGGACAGTAGTGCCTGGAACATTTCAAGGGTGTTCTACCTCTTTTTTATTTTGCTTTTTGCAGTACTAGGGATTGAATTCAGGGAGCCCTAAGCTACATTCCTATCCTTGTTTTTGGAGACTGCACTTGCCAAGTTGCTCAGGATGGCCTTGAACTTGTGATCCTTTTGCCTCAGTCTCCCAAGTAGCTGGAATTATAGATATGTGCCATTATGCCTGGCTTGGGTTTGTTCTATTTCCTTATCTTAGACTCGATTACAGATATGTTCACTTTATGAAAATCATTGAGCTCCACATTCGTAATTTGTACATTTTTCAGAAGATATAGTATAACTGTGTACGTATGTTTACTTACCAATAAAATTTACTCAAAAAAGCGAGTAAAATTAATTCATAAAACTGGCATTAAATATGAAACATACTAGATTCAGTCTAGTATTTATTAATTTAGGAACTATTTACTGAACATTTATTTTGTGCCCAGTACTATGTTTTATTTTGGTGATATAATGGTAATTGTTATGGGCTGATGTTTGTCCTCCTGAAATTTATACACTGAAGTCTTATTCCACAGTACTTTAGAATGTGACCTTCTCTGAAGATGGGGTCAAGTTAAATGAGCTCATTAGGATGAACTCTCATCCAATATAACTGATGTACCTACATGAAGAGGAACTGTAGATGCAGAGACACACAAAGGAAGGATGATATATAAAGAGACACTAAAGTGTCCATCAATAAGTCAAGGAGAGAGGACTGGAACAGATTCTTTCCTCAGAGTACTCATAAGGAACCAGTTCTACCAACACCTTGATTTAAGACTTTTACCTCCAGAAGTGAAAAACAATAAATTTCTGCTGGAGAAGCCACTCAGTGTGTAATACTTTGTTACACTTGTTATAGCAAACTAACGTGATAACTCTCTCTCATTCCTCACCCCCTCAAAAGGTATTATCTTTTACCTAAATAAAAAATATTTTCCCTGACTACAATGATGCAAGAAAGGACAGCCTGCAAAAGGGAAAATCAGGATAATTAAGGAAACCATAAAAGGCGTCTCTGAGGAAGTTTCAACTAACTGAGATCTAAAGGAAGAAGGAAGAAGATCCCTAAGTAGAAGGAAAAGCATATTTTAAATTCCCTTATAAGATAAACAAAAAGGAAGTGAGTGTCCAGTTCAAAGAGAGTAAGGAGCACAGTAGGAGGTGAGTATGAGCAGGCAGGTGGAATCCTGATTACATAGGGGTTTGGGAACATGTCGAGGATTTTGGACTTTTTTTTTGTCTTTCTTTTTTTTTTTTTTTTTTAATTTTTTGAGACAGGGTCTTGCTATATAATCCAGGCTGGCTGTGAATTCACTATGTAGCCCAGGTTAGCTTCTAACCCACAACAATCCTCTTGTCTCAGCTTCCCAAGACCTGGGATTATAGGTATGTGTCATCATGCTCAACTAAGGATTTTGGACTTCATCTCAAAAACCACTACCATGAAATAGCCAAATATTTGGTGCCTCATAACAAGAAATGCAAAATTCCCAGCATGACTATGAGAACTCTTGCTAAAATAGTTGAACTTAAATCTAGTGATGCCTTTGGAACTATCTTCCATTCGTAGGAAACACAGAAAGTAGAAGAACAAGTTAAATAATACCCTAAGGAAGTAATCAGACAAATCCAGAACATGGAACATTCCCAATAACAACCAAGCCAGTTCACAGAGTCAATGGCAATAGGAAAAAATAGACAGGAGGGGAGACACACACTCTAGATGATTAGTCCAAATAGGACTCAAGAACATTGCTTAGCTCCTACTACAAAAAGGCATTTTTCAGCAACCGGTGAAACTTGAATGTACTCCAAATGATACTAAAAAATTATTATTAGAAATTTTAAAAGATATTCTGTCTTCCCACTGAAGTTGTAAAAACTGTACACAAAATAGGTATTTAGGATATGTTACTGATGCTGATGTTGAAACTTAGTATTTCAAATTTAGGCAGATGGCCAAAAAACACTGTGAAATAATTTGTACCTCTTCAAGAGTTACTGAATTTTAGAATTAGAAATGAAAAGAGAGATTATCTAGTCAAAATAAGTTTATCTGAGCTTGAGGAAAAGGGCACAAAACTCAATAGTGGAAGGCCTGGTCTGTACTGCAGGTATCTATGTTAGGACCCTTGTTCTATTTCTTTCACTGTAGATTACAGGAAGGTTGTTACATCTTCCAGGCCCTGTAGAGCTCATAACCCAATTCCTTCTCCTTCCTCACTTGCCTTTATATTCTTGTTCTTCCTCCCCACTCAAGGCATTTTAGTTCATGTTCACTTGACAACTTTCACTCTCCTCGAGAAAGCTGCCTTAGGTAATGATCTGAGGAGTAATAATGAGCCAAGGATAAACAATTTTAAACCATGGCAAAATAACAGAACCACAGCTGCTGTTTCAAGCTTTTGCCAGATTATTTATGTAAGTCATTCCACTGGCTTTCAATGACCGCATTTCCCCTAAGTTCTGTTAATGAACCCATAGAAGCATTCGATCACTCATTCAGGTCTCAGAGTAAAAAAGGTTTTAAGCCATTGGTATATAAAGAACCAACGCTGCTGAAATACTCTCAATGCTTCACCTGTTCTTTTTCTAAAAAAATCACAGCTAACTAAAAGGTTAGAAATAAAAATGTTATTAGCATCTTAGTAATATACTGATTTTTAAACTATGCATGTGTATTACTTTAGTAAAAATATTAAGTTTTAGAAAACTGAATTATAATTATCTTGCACTATGTTTAGCACTATATGGAAAAATTAATCTCAGCCAGGATACTTGTAGATTTATAATATATGCCATGCAACCACAATATGAGCTCAGACAGATACCTTAATATACGCAATAAGTTATACCAATATATCAAATACTCCAGATAAGTAAAATTACATCATACAAATGGGTAAAAATGTGGGATTTTGTAAGTATAAAGTAAGCAGAGGAATATTTTATTTCTGTAACCTCCCACAAATAACAGTCATCTTCACTAAATTCCTCCACTATGTGATACACCTGCACTTCACATACAAATTAGCAGTAATCTTACTATCTATATTTCACAAGTAAGAGATTGTATCAGAATTTTTATATAAGGCTGACTCCAAATTCATATTCTTTCCACTACAAAAAATTCACATTCAATTTACATTTAAGAAGGAAAATGTGTGTTTTTTGCTCTTATTCTAACAGCAGCTCAGTTTTACCCTTCATGGCAGACATTCAACTCATATATCCTGATGTGGCATAAGGACTGAAAGCTGTTCGATTAGTTGGATACCTGTTCTGTGAGATCAGTGCCCATGCCAAACCTATTAAATATTTGGGATATCACACCTGTCAGTGGCACAGAACTCTAGGTGTTCGATCAAATACTTATTCAGGCACTTGACATAATGAAAATCCACGTCTACGACATATTTGCTTGCCTACAGGTATTCCATGCCAACTTCTGTGCAAAACTTAACTGGCTCCTCCTTCTAAAGAAGAATAAGCCAAGACTTCTATTTCAGTGGAAGCCTAACCTTTACCATATTTATAAATACCAAAGCATGGGACATACCTCTAAATCAATGGCAAAAAATTACTACACTCTAAGTTTTGTCAGCAAGTTGACCTTGAAATAACATCTGCTTTTCTTTTCAAGGGAGGCTTATAGAATTTGATATTTGGGCAATCAGCCTACAGGCAAAAAAACTACATTCACCTTCTTCAGTCCTGGCTATCAAACTAAATTAGTAGAAAATAATGTATCTAGACATTAGCTTATAGCCTTAAAATCAGTATACAACTTTATACTAAGTTGTAATCTTGGATTTTATCAAAATTCAATATAAGAAATGACCATATGGGAAAAAGAAATCAATAATATAAATGTTTCAAGGAAAACCTAAATATCATCATAACAAAATTAGTGTGGTTTAGTTCTGAGAGCTTTACATGCTCGATTTATTTATAATTATGCCAAAACCAGTTTGCTCAACCAACATACACACAATGTTGTACACGCTCCCTCAACTGGTTAAAATATAGAACTACCAAAAAACATGTTCCATTGGGTTAACTTTTTCATCTTCTTCAGAAATTTCTGTAACTCCAGCCTGAGATCGAAGAAAGGACATGATGTCATTAGATAACTTGTTAAAGCCGTTTTGTGAACATATATTTGCCACGTCTTGCCATGTTTCTAGTGAGCAAAATGAATCATTCATCATGACATGTTCTACTGCATCTGGGGAAAAAAAACAAAAAGATTATAGTATACCACCTGCTGTTTGATAATCCATATTTAGCAATTCTTCAAAAATATGAAAGGATATATAATTTCTTTTTTTTTTTTTTTTT
>NW_004955424.1:27909484-27913422 GCF_000276665.1 Chinchilla lanigera | reverse complement strand
TGAAAAAAGTTCAACATCACTGGTCATTCAAAAGTTACAGATCAACACTGAGACACCATCTCACTCCAGAAAGAATGGCTATTATCAAGAAATCAACCAAAAACAAATGCTGGCAGGGCTGTGGGAAACTCTGCTCCAATGTTGGTGGGAGTGTATAGATTGGTGCAGCCACTGTGGAAATCAGTGTGGAGATTCCTCAAAACACTAAAATTAGAGGTTCCATTTGACCCAGCTTTTTGCCTTGTTGGTATCTTCTAGAAACAATTAGAAGCAGCATATCTCAGCAATATATGTATACCCATGTTTTTAGCAGCAGTTTGTAATAGCTAAATCTTACAGACAGCTCAAATGCCCATCAACCAATGAATGTGTAAAGGTTTTTTTTATACAATGGAGTACTAATCTACCATAAAGAAGGATAAGCTTAAAACATGTCTCAGTAAATGGATGCAACTTGAGACCATTTCAATTTTTAATATTCTCACATGTATATAGTGTATTTTCCAGAGGCTACTGGACACAAAATATCTGAACAGACTGAATGCAAAAGCAGTGTGTGCCATTAATCTTATTAAGCCAGACACTATAGAGATTTGTAAAACTGTAAAACAAAGCCACCCTTTTTCACTAAATTGTTTGATTTTGGAAAACAGTTATTCTGTCATAAAATATTTTATTCATGATAATATGCCATGGGTTTATTATTGTTACTTTAAATGAGTTGGTAAGTATTTTTTAATTTTCCTTTTTAATTTCTTCTTTTCTCTGTTTTATTTGTTTTGTTTTCTTGAGACAAGATCTTGCCCTGTAGTCAGGATGACCTTGAACTCAACATCCTCCTGTCTTAAGCTCCCAAAAACTTGAATTAAAGACAGGCAACACGGGGCTGGGGATTTAGCTCAGCGGCAAAAGCGCCTGCCTGGCAAGCGCAAGGTCGTGAGTTCGGTTCCCGGTACCAGAGAAAAACCAAAAAAAAAAAAGACAGGCAACACACCTGGCCATGTTTTAATTTCTAACAGAATAAATATAATAGATATACCTCACATAAATTAATGCTTTTTGAGACCATTAATGCTTTTTAATAGCAAGGGAAAGCTAAGACCAGAAAATCTGGAGACTCTGGCCAGACAAAGTAAATCAGTTTCCAGACAGATGCTTGGTTCTACACAGCTGGTTAGTGATAAGGGGATGGCAAGTGAACAAATCATTTCAGATGTTCTTCCAGATTTTATTAAGGAGAAAAATAAAAATCTTTACTTCTAAAGGAGATTATTCTTTTGAAGCAAAATATTTTAAAGATTTTAGGGGTTTTTACAGTTTTAAAAAATTGTAAATGTAAAACCAATGGTTTAAATCTGAGAGAAAATATTTTTAGTACTGTATTACCAAACTGAATCTGTATCCCAAGGTCAAAACTGATACCCTGAGAAGCTGTGGTTGCTTCTCATTAAAAAGTAAAATAAGCATAGGCTTTCTTTCTCTCCCCCTCTCTCTCTCTCTTTCGAGACAGGGTTTCAATATGCAGTTCAGGCTGGCCTCGACCTTACTTTGTATGCCAGGCTGGCCTCAAACTCTCAGCAATCCTCCTGCCCCAGCCTCCTGAGTGCACCACCACACCCAGTGCAAAGTGCTTTTTAAAAATATTGTTTCTATCTTTTAATTTTTGTTCAAGTTATTATCATTTTCATCTTATAATCAATTCTGAGAATAATTTTCAAGGCCTAAAAGACAGGAAAGTTACATCTCAAGTTACTAAAATATATATTTATTTCAGAGTATAACAGAGTTAGAGTAACATAATAATATGATAGTGAGTCAATCATGTTTCCTTGCACTTTTTTTTTTTTGGGTACTGGGAATCGAACTCAGGTCCTTCCACTTGCCAGGCATGCACTTGTGCCACTGAGCTATAACCCAAGCTTCCGTGCACTTACATGAGGCAAATTTTGCAATCAAGAAACTTCACATTTCACTCAATAAAAACTCCAAGGATAATTAAAACCTATGTTTCATGTCTAAACACTAATAAAATTATTTCATATTTTTTAATCTACAAAGTAAAGATTGTAACACAACCTACTTCAAAGAGTCAGCATAAGGACTAAATGACACAATGCTTATGAATAGCATAGCTATTAGCTGTTATTACAATATTATGGTCAGGTATGTTGTTATTAATGAAGGAATTAGTAACTTTAAAAACTGTATCAATTTTAAGTGAAGGACAATACATTATTTGAAGAATTATCAGATTCACCAGGCATAAATCTCCTTTCTCTTGGAAAATGTGACTTAAAATTGCTACGTTCAGTTTCATTTTGTAACTTCTTAGATCAAGGATATACATACAGCCTGGAAATCAAGATTGGTATAAACATGGGAAATGGTGAGATGCTAGGACTCCCTATACAATGAGGTTACTTCTGAATTAATTCATAGGAAGAGATCTATTCATTCAACTAGGGTGACCCTAATGTCTAATTTATTCAGACAATTACACAATTACAATGTAGGTGCTTAAGAATCCTGAAATGAACATTATTTCACTAATTCATCATTTCTAATGTTTACAACATATTCCAGTTTAGTGTGTCCAACTTGTGTTCTACCTTTTTTTGCTTTTATGCCCGCTTTTTGAGTGAAGTGGACTTTTCTTGGGCTACAAATAAAATATATAATATAAAGTATATAAGTAACAAAATCTTTTTTATTTTAAAATATTTTCTTACAACAATTTTAAAAATAGGGAGGAAAAAGGCAGGTTGCAGGTTGGACATTCCCAAAGCACAGACAGGTATATCCACTAAATTTATCTTTAAGGCTATATATTTCTAGTACTGTCCAGTTACTAAACGCATAATGAGAAAATGCATAATGAATCTGAATGTTTGCCATGAAAGTCAATTACCTGCATCCTATTTTCATAAAAAATTACAAAGGAAATCTGCGTATCAGTATGTCTAAAATAGATTTCTGCTATTATGAGTAATCTTACAGTTTAAGTCCAGAATTTGGCTCTATAAAAACAAGTAGACTATTTCACTTACCTGAAGTAAATTCCTTGAACTGCTGCATGTATTCCATAGCCTCATGAATCTGACCCTGTTTACACAGGCAAAGAAGAGCTTTCTTATGCATACTACACTTGCTGTAGATAATTTGAGCTAAAGCCAAGCACTTGGCTTTGTTGAAAGTATCTTGTTCCCCATAATCACTCATCACATCCCCAGCCTCCTCAGAAAATGTTATCCTAAAGCAAGAAGATCAATAAGGCACACATTACAGAACTCTCAATGAGCGGCTAAAACTAAAATATTTGAAAATTCAATAAAGTAGGACTAGATTTCTATAGCCTATAAGAATTGCAAGTCAAGCCCGCGCCCCGCGCCGAGTAAGCAAGTGCTCCGGGAGCCGCTGGCCCCGTGGTTCGAGTCCGTGCTTTGCTCACACCGCCATGGTTCCCAGCTGAAACTCGCGGAGGCAGCTGGGTATTTCACATCTCTTCCTGAGGGCACAACGGGCAACCCAGGACTCCGGCCACTATTAAAGACTGAGTCTCTGCCCTCCTTGCACCCACGGCAGAGAGGAGGGCCTCACTCAGAAGCAATAGGGACTTCTGTGCCTGGGGGCGGGGCGTGTAGCCTCTCCCAGCACTCGTGGGCCCTGTGCCCAGGGAGCGAGTGCTCCGGGAGCTGCTGGTCCTGGGGTTCGAGTCTGTGCTTTACTTTCGCCCCGACCCCTTAGCAGGTCGAAGGTAGCAGTCCATGACTGCTACCCATCCAGCCTGAATCTGGATCCTGTATGTGTCCTGAACTGACTAGAGACACAGAATCAGGTGGTTCACAAACTGTAGACCCTGCAGTTTGTGTATGGATTTTGCCTGTACCCTGAAATGCCTGGGGACATAAGTCCACTGGACTAGGATTGTCACACCAGTG
>NW_004955424.1:27903796-27909384 GCF_000276665.1 Chinchilla lanigera | reverse complement strand
TGAGCTATATCCCCAGCCCTAGGATATATAATTTCAACTCCACTACTCTTGTACTCTACCTGACTCCCATAGATTTGATGATATAACACAAAGTACTTGGTCTAGCTCGTGGTGAGTTCCTTCTCCTCCTTTATCGTTAACTTTTATATCTCAATTCAACCCTCTACCATTTTTCACGTACCACACTTTACTCGTCTCCCCTTGGACTCTCTGGTAAAGTAGCAGATGCTGACAGCTCCGAGGCAGGCAGGGAGCTCAGAAAGTGAAGCATGTGGGCTTATCTTGTTAATGGAGGCCCTTTTGTTTGAGTTTTTATGATCCTACAAACACTTGGAAATGCCATAGTAGTGCCATCCCATGGGTTTAAGAAACTTTTTGGAAAACCCTCTGACCTCTTAAGTGGAGACCTCTTAATTAACTGGCTTTTATAACAAATATTTTTCTAAAGAAAATGAAATAATTTTTCTTTTTAAAAAAATCTAGGCCAAACATGGTGGCACACAGCTGTAATCTCAACACTTAGCAGGCTGAGGCAGGAGGATCACTGCAAGTTTGAGGCCAGCCTGGGCTACATAGTGAGTTCAAGGCCACTCTGAACTATACAATGAGACCCTGTTTCAAACATAGATTAAATAAGTAAATAAATAAAACCTAATGATATTTACTTTTGAAAGTCAATTATAGGGTCTGTATTTGGTATCTATATTTTTAAGTACTGGTGATTGAAACCAGCACCTTTGCACTGAGCTACAACCCCAGCTCAGTTGCTAAATTGACTAGGCTGGGCTTGAACTTGCAATATTCTTACCTGAGCCTTCCAGAGGGCTGGGTTACAGATGTGTGACACTATACCCAGCTTGGAACTAATTTCTTACCTAACACCTGTGTTACTTATGATACTTCATACATGATGATTTCCCATTAGCATACTATCAACACTGTTATTTATACCATAACTGCCACTTTCCTATGAAATAATTTGATTGATGTCTTTAATGATAATTTCAAACTATAAAATCCCCTCTCAAAATATGGTTTCAAATAATTTGCCTATCTTTCCTTGATCCTAGACAATAATTTAAAATCATTTGTCTGTTCAAGCTCCTATGTTAAATTAATGAAAGGGGAAAAACAAAATTTAATTTATTATTCTAGATTCCACTGCAGATTTAGGTTCAGAGGGAGTATCATATAAATGTGCATAAATTTGGTGTAACAATTAAAATATAGGGTCTGGGGATATAGTTCAGTACCACAAAAAAGAATTAAAACATATAAAGCTTATATTTAAGCACTTAAAAAGCATATAAAATTACTAAATATATACGTTAATTTATGTTGTTTTTAAAATAGTGTTAGTTATTTAAATTATTATGACATTCCAATCAAGTTTAATAAAGATTCTTTCTTCATTCTGATTCTCTAAAGAAATATATACTATTGCAGGAGACTATTATTGACATGATGATCTTTACATTTATATATTCCTAAAGTTAACTGTTGCTAAGAAGAAACTCTAAAAGAAAATTTGAGTTAACTCATACATACTCATTGTGATACTTCCCCTAAATAACCCACTATTTCTTTCAGAACATTTTACTTACCTTTCCCACCTTTATTTATTTCTTGAAGTAGCTTAATCCCAACTTCTTGCATATTTACAGAGAACAAATGAAGTATAATAAGCCCAAAAGATAAAAATGGTGGGTTCCCATTCCTTTCTTTAGTGAGAGATTGAATTAGTTCAGCTTGAGGACATAATGTTATTAGTTGCACCAGGTCATCTGAAAGTAAAAATGAAATCTGTATCTCAGCATCATATGATAAATCAACTAGAAGTGTACCTGCCAATCAATATTTCTGCTTCTAATCCAAACCCCTCAATGACACACTCCAACCCAATTCAACAGCACTATCCCCAAATTAAATACACACACAATATAAGAGAGATTCCTCAGTTAATGACTGGGTCCCATTCCTGTGATTAGGTCATTAAATGAATTGGTTGCTAAATGAGGATTTGTACATAGTATGTATATTACAATTTCAGAACAAAGAAATGGTCAAAGGAAACACCAACTTGATGACTTTGCTTTTATTTGTATAACTCTTACATACAGTGCTATGTAATGTATAGCAAAACATAAAACTATAGTACTGCATAGTAAAATCAGAAAAAAATACAGTACTTTATAAATAAGGTGTACTGTCCCAAAGAAAAAGACATTGAGGCAATATAGACAAGGTGTACAGAACTGCGTGCGCACACGCTCACACAAACACACACACACATTCACACACACACACACGCACACACACATACACACACACAGATGAAGCCAGGCATGATGGTATACACCTGTAATCCCAGCACTCAGGAGGCGGAGGTACGAGGATAATCATGAATTCAAGACCAACTTGGGCTACATAATGAGTTCAAGGCCAGCCTGCACTACAAAGTGAGAGATCAAGGCCACTCTTCCTCAAAAACACAAACAAAAGATGGCTGGTAAGTCTGAGGAGTGGGCTATAAGTCTGAATAGTCATTACATGGTAAGTCATTAAATGAGGAATTATTTAATGCTCAGCTTGGGAAAAAAAGAAAGAAAAAAGAAGAACAAAAAACTACCCATAACAAAGGGTATCAGAAGAAAAATCAAGTAACTGTCAGAAGTTATGATATAATTAAAGAATATAGACTGCAAACCAGGAAAGCTGAGTACTAATCATACATCCACCAAACACTTACCCTTTCTACATCTGAAGAATGCTAGAATTACCTAGAATTTCTCAAGTTCCATCTAACACTACATCGTTTGTCTATATTTTACTGCTTATGCTTCTACCAACTTCTAGGTGACTGTGTCTTCCTGTCCCATATTTTCCCCTCTAGGTATATCAACTATTTAGAAATTCCGAACTGACCATTTTAAGAAGCCACTAGCTGTGAAAAGCCAACAGCTAAAAGCCATCAGCTAGAGATGAGCTAGCTAACGCTAGAGATTGAGCATCTGCCAATAGCTAGTGATGGAGCCATATGAAGTTGCCTACATTTTACCATTTTTAACTCAAAAAGAATAAGTATGACTGGTGCAGCCATTGTGGAGATCAGTCTGGAGATTCCTCAATAAACTAGGATTAGAGATCCCGTTCAACCCAGCTATTCCTCTCTGGGTACTTTCCCAGAAGACCTGAAAGCATCATATCACAGCAATATATGTGTACTCAAGTTTATAGCAGTGCAATTTGTAATAGCTAAATCCTGGAAACAACCCAAATGCCCATCAACTGAGGAATGGATAAAAAAGATGTGGTATTTTTATACAATGGAATATTACTCAGCTATAAAGAAAGATAAACTTGAGGTTTTTATAGGTAAATGATGCAACTACAGACCATACTCACAAATTAAATAAATCAGACCCACATGTGTAAATACCATATTGTCTCACTAGTGTAAGAACTTGGAAAAGTAAAGATAATCTAAAAGGTACAACAGATATTGTGAAAGGGAAAGACTGCTCAAAAGGATAGAACAACTGGGATGAGGAAAAAGAGAAAAGAAAGAAAGAAGGGAAATAATATGTATATATGTATACACAAGATAGCTAAGATAAATGTATTACTAATTTCTGTTGCTTTAGGGAAAGGAACAGTTAATGTTTAATTGTTTGATCAATGTTGCATGACTATATTTAACTGACTAATTTGAAGATAACAATATGTTATCAGCAACCATTATTATGTATACAGCAACCATTATTAATTTCTTATCACCTTGTCTGAAATTCTGTATTGCTTTTATTGTTTTGGTGTTGTTTGTTCATGTCTGTTTGTTTGTTAATACGTTTTTGTTCTTTTATCTTTAAAATTAAAAAAGAATAAGTATTTGTGGTTTAATATACTAGAGATAACCTCAAAGTACAATTTTGACTTGTATTTTTAAATTTATAAACTTCATGTTAACTTCCAAAATTTTTCAATGTAAAAATATACTTTTTAGGGCACTTTAGAGGTAATAGTCTGGATAATTTCTGGGAGTCTTTTAAGAACTACCATATATACAATTTGCACTTTAACTGATTGGTAGAATGGATCAAGAAGCAAGATCCAATATGCTATATCCAATAAACATATTTAATTCAAAAAGAAATTCATAGACTTAAAATCAAAGGATGGAAAACAATACTCCATGTGATGGGCAGCCAGAAAAAAATCAGGGGTAGGTATTCTATTTGCAGACAAATATATATGAACCAAATAGCAGTGTATCCAACTATGTAAAACAAATATTAACACACATGAAAAATTGAAAAGCATTGATATAATTGTAATTGAGAACCTCAATGCCTCACAAATAGATCAACTAGATTTAAAAAAACAAAAAAGAAATATCAAAACTGAACCAAACTTCTGAACAAATGGACTTTGTAGATGTGTACAGAGTGTTCCAATCTACAATATGAAAACATACATTCTTCTCAGCTGCAACAAGATGTTCTCCAAAATAGACCACATACTAGTTCATAGAACATGCTTAAATAAATGGAACGAAACTGAAATTATCCTATGTATATTATCAGACCATAGTGCAATGAAAGTGGAAATAAATGGCTAAAGAAACCACAAAACTTCATAAGCACATGAAATTAAATAACACCCTCTTGAACAACCAGTGGGTCACAGATGAAATTAAAGAAAAAATTAGACAATTTCTACAATTAAATGATAATGCCAATACAACACACCAGAACTTATAGGATGCAATGAAAGCAGTCTTGTGTCAGAAACTTAAACTGGTGAATGCCCATAGCAGAAAAACAGAGCAAGCTCAAATAAACAACCTAATATTGAACATCAAGCTTTTTACTAAAAGAAGAGCAAGTTGAGCCCAAAGCTGACACAAGAGCAGAAATTAATGCAATGGAAACTAAGAAAACAATAAGAAGAACCAGTGAATCGAAGATTTGGTACTGTGGTACCTCAGTTCACAAACTTAATTCTTTCCACTATTCTGGTCACAAACTGAATTGGATGAGAACTGGATCAAACTCAATAGTTAGGTTCAGTGTTGGTATTATGAGGAAATTTGATTCAGTTCTGTCCACTTGGGTTTGTGACCAGAATCATGGAAAGAATTAAGAGCATGAATTGTGGTGCCACTGTACTTTAATGCAACGGAAGCTAAGAAAACAATACAAAGAATCAATGAATTGAAGTTGGTACTTTGAAAGATTAAATAAAATTGAAAAACTCTTAGCTAGAAGGAAAATCAAAAGAAGGAAAAAAAAAGACTCACATCCGTGCAACTAGGAATGAAAAGGGTGAAATCACAACAGATCCTGTAGAAATCCAGAAAAGCATCAATACCTACTTGAAGAATCTATATTCTAGTAAGAAGGGAAACAGACAAGAAATGGATAGACACCATATGAATTACCAAAGCTGAATCAAGAAGATATAAAAATTCTAAACAACCCAATATCTATCCATGAAATTGAAGATGTAATTAAAAACCTATCAACAAAGAAAAGCCCAGGTCCTGATGGATTCACTGCTGAATTCTACAAGAAATTTAGAGATCTAAT
>NW_004955424.1:27876217-27887747 GCF_000276665.1 Chinchilla lanigera | reverse complement strand
TGAGTTCGGTTCCCGGTACCAGAGAAAAACCAAAAAAAAAGGAAAGTGTGGTAACACTGTTATTTTTTAAATTTTGTTACAGATTTATAAGCAGCACTAGGAGAAAAGGACATGACTGTACTTATTAAGGGAGACTGAAAGAAGCAGTTCATTCTTGATAGCTCGGGTGAATAGATTTCATTTGTCATCAGTTTTTCCCCAAGTGCTGGGAGTGGAACTCAGGGGCTCATGCATGCTAGGCAGGTACTCTACAACTGAGCCATACTGGCCCATTTGTCAGCATACTTTAATACTCACCTTCACGTACAACTGAAGCAAAACATCTGTGCTACCATAGTGACTCCACCTCGACACCACCAGCATGAGCCAAAAGAACAGTTGGATGAGATTAAAACTCCTAACTACTGGTTATAGGGAAATTGTGCTTTAGTTGTATTTTTTTTAATTAATGGCTACAAAAAATAACATTAGTGTCTGTATACAATGAATAAATTGCTGATAACACTAAAATGAAATCCTGAAACTGCTACAAAATGTCTCTACGAAAATTCAGAAAATAAAGCCCTCTGTGTTTACTGGGGTGGGCAGCAGAAAAGCGGGTCTACAATGAGAAGACAACTTGAGTGCAAATCAATGATCTGTTAAGCAATTCCTCGACTACCACACTTAAATACCAAAACAAAGGTTCCAACACATATAGTCCCAACACCTCCTGAAAAGGGACAAGTACATCAGAGTCAACACAGTGGCTACAATACCAGCAGAAATGAATAGTTCCAGTATCTTAGTATTAATACCACTGTATTTTAGTACACTGTGTACATTTAGTACATTGTGACCAGTTCATTTTAGTATTAATACCACTACTAATACCTCTTATTAGTACTATTATTAATTAGCCTCCTATTGATACCATTATTTTCTCTTTCAAATGGTCACCACTATGATGCTGCTCCATCTGTAACAATGCAGGACTGGAAAATGGGCCTAGAAACTTCCATCTCCTCCTCAACTCCCAAACACCTCATCATACTCTGTTTTCCTAAAGTTCTCCTGTGCGCTCTTACACCCCAACTACCAACTCTATAAGGAGTCTTTTGGGAACTTCTAACAGTGGGTCTGGGAGCAAACAGGGTCATATCAAGTTAAAAACCTTCTGCATAGCAAAAGAAACAACCAACACAATGAAGAGACAACCTACAAGAGGGAGAAAAAATCCTGCCAGCTATTCCTCAGAGAAATGACTAGTATCTAGACTATACAAAGACCTCATAAAAATAAGAGCCCACAAAACAAAAGATGCAATCAAAAGATGGGCAACTGAAATGAATGGACATTTCTCAGAAGTAGATGACCAATAAATATATGAAAAAAATGTTCAATACTTTTGGCAAATTAAAAGAATACTGCCACACCATCTTACTCCAGAAAGGGTAAGTTTTATCAAGAAATGAAATAATAACAAGGACTTGGAGAACACGAGAGTACCAACACCGGACGACTCAGAGGTCGAGCTGACTGGGGACACGACAGCCATTCAGGAGCTGGAAACCTTGCACAATACCTGGGGAGACTGCCTGGAGGCCATTCTTCCCCTAACTGTACAGGCTGCAGTGGAGAAGCAAGTGGAGCTCCGGAAGTCTGCACCAAGACTTCATGGATTACATGGGTGCCCAATATTCAGATTCTGAAGAACCACCCTCATGGAGAAGGTATGTGTCTAGGTTACCTGCCTGGGACACTTCACACCTGATAATGCTGAGACTGACTAGCAGGCTGAGAACTTCGTCCACATGTTCCTGCCGCCTGTGTTAATGGTTGGGGAGAGGACACTAAGTGGTTGCGGGGTCCCAATGCGCTGGGAGACCAGAGAGAACACCCCTCTGCTTTCTTAGGGAAGAGGCACTGGTAAAGCATACTTCCCTGGATCCCAGGTCAGTAGAGGGACAAACTATTCTTAAAGGTAAGTTTATTACTCAGTGAGCCCCAAATAGTAGAAAAAAGATACAAAAAATGGCTTTTGCCCCAGATAGCTCACTTGAGATGTTAGTAAGAATTGCCTCCTCAGTATTTTATAGCCATGACGAGGAGGTGGTCAAGGAGAGAAAACAAAGAGACCAAGAAAAAACAGCTGCCTTTGTTGCAGCACTAAGAGAAACAGAGCCTAAGTATGATTCTCGGGGCCCCAAGAACTTGTCAACTACATTCATCTGCTATCACTGTCAAAAGCCAGGCCATCTCAAGAGGGACTGCCCTAAGAAGCCCCCTGGGCCATGCCCTGACTGTAAAGGTGACCACTAGAGGTCGGACTGTCCTCTGAAACAAAGGCCCCAGAGCTCAGACCCCTCCTACCAGCTGGTCCAACAGGAATGAAGGGGCCCAGGGCACACTCTGCCTTCTCCCTCTGGCCAGACCATTATCTCCAAGGAGGAGCCCTGCGTAATCATGACTATAGAGGAAAAAGTAAACAGCCTATTGCTGGACACTGGTGCTAGTCTCTCGGTCCTTCTTTTCAATCCTGGCCTTCCTTCTAGTGGTCACACCTCAGTGAAAGGAGCCACTGATGAGGAGGTAATCTGCTATTTTTCACAACCCTTAGGGTGTAACTACCTGTTAGATCTTTCTTGCATATCTGTTTTCCTGAGAAACCACTTTGAAGATACCAACATGTATTACAGCAGCCATTGATAATTTCCTACCAATCTGTCCATAACTCTGTAATGTTTCTATTGCTGCTATGCTATTTCGTAAATGGATGTATGTTTATTACTATGTGTTTTCAACAACCATTGAGAATAGTCAATGATTATTTGATTGATCACTCATGTATAGCGCTATTTGTTTTCCCTAGAAACCACTTTGAAGAAACCAAAGTACAGTACAACAATCATTGATAATTTCCTACCATTTTTGTCTGTAACTCACTATTATTTGTCTATTTGTTTTCCTGAGAAACTATCTTGAAGATACCAATAGGTAAAATAACAACCATTGATGATGTCCTACCACTTTGTCTGTAATTTGGTAAATCCCCTATTACTAAGTTATCCTTCTTTCACTCTTTAAAATAAAAAAAGAAAAGAAATAATAAGTACTCCTTGTGGGAACGTAAGTTGGTACAACCACTATGGAAATCAGTATGGAGATTCCTGAAAAAAACAGAAATTCCATTTGACCCAGCTATTCCCCTTGTAAGTGAGAGTTAAAGACATGATATTACATGATCCATGCACACCCATGTTTATAGCAGCACAATTCATAACAGCTAAATCTTGGAAGTAGCTTATATGTCCATCAACAGATGATGGATGAAGACAATATTTATATACAATGGAGTACTATTATGCCGTAAAGAAAGATAGACTTGAGTCATTGCAGGAAGATGGATGCACCTTGAGACCATAATGTTAAGTGAAATAAATCAGACACACAAGCTTAAATACCACAAAACACAAATAAGGAGCAAAATAAAAGATAGATAAAGGGAAGTAGGGAAATATATTTTATCCAAATGGGAAGGGAATCAAGAGATGGAGCAAAGAACAAGAGGAAGGAAAAGAGATTTAAAAAAAAAGAATTAACGTGTTATATGCATGTACCCATTCCTAAAAGTAATACAGTCAGTATGTAATGTAAACATGTACTAATAAAAACTGAAAAAATAAAATTGTTTTTATAAACTTATCAACCCATATACTTTACATATGTATACTGTAAAGCTATATCTCAATAAAATTGTAAAAATTAAAATTATAGACCTAAGACCAATCATAACAGAAGCTCCAATTGGTCCCACTAACCCTCCTCTTCTAAATTTCCCCAAGAATTATGATCACAGAACCCTGAAGACGCTGTGCCTGGATGGAGTGAATTTAACATGAAAAACAAACAGAACTACATTGTGCAAATGATTGACTGGTAGAGACGCCACTAAAATGCCCCATCTAAACCCTTCACATTGGGCCACTCCCCACTTTCCAGCTTCTCTGGGTGGTGGCCGCCAGCTGTTCATAGGGCCCTCCCTCCTAGAGCATATGCTCCTGGCTGGTGGAAGCCACGTTGGCCCCTGAGCATCTATGTGCTCCCCGCTCCTCTCAGTAGCCCACAGCCCTCTGCAGTCTGATAAAGAAGCATAAAAGACCAGTCCCTGCAACAAGGGAGAACAGCTCTGCAGTATGATTTATGCTCCAGAGCCATCCTTTATAAATTAGGCCAAGCAGACTTTGTCTGAGGCCATGGTCACTTCCCTACTCAGCGTCACTCAGTCCTTAATAGGCATTTCCTGAGAAGGCCTCCCTCTATCAACCCTGTTTACCCAAATTCCTGTCTTCAAGAAGCCACCTCTGTCTATCCTTGTTGGTTTATGTGTTCTTCTAAATGTTACCTTGGTCCATGTTCTTCCAGCTTGCGTATCTCCTGGGTTCATCTTTTATACAAATCCCATAGTCTGTCTGGAACCAGGTTCCTGCCTTTCCTTCCCAAGCAACTGTGACACTGACGGCGCTTCTCCATCCTTATTGTCTAACTTCCATCTACCATGAAGTTGTCAAGAACCGTTTTGTGAACTATCGTGAATCAATTCTTGATCTAGTCTCACTGCAACTGGTCTTCATTACTCCATGAATCCCTAGTAAGTATTTTCTTAATTAATTATCATAAGGTCCTAAAATACATGCTCAAATAATGTGTTGATAATAAAATTTATAATTTTGAGGACTATATTAACCAGATATGAAAATTTTAGTTAAAAGTTGAATTTTGCTTACCTTTCCTGGGTGATCCAGTTGACAACTAAATCTAGCCGTTTCTCAGACAGTCCACATTTGATTCCTTCCAAAGTTAGATATGCATCAATGGGATATCTAAAAGCACGACTTGTGCTAAATATAGCCTCAAAATATAAGAGCAATGGAAGAGGCTTTCCTCTTATTTTCCCAACAGCTACAAAAGAAAAGTTTTGAGTCAGATACCTTAAGAGATAGTTTGCTTTTTCTAATTTCAGATTAGTATTTTCATCTCTTTATATTTTCTACAGTTTTAAACATATGTATAGATTAAACTTCATGCCATGGATAAGTAGCTTTATGCATGCCATGTGAAGGTGGAGGTAGAGATTACTCTGTCTCTAAACCAAGAGATGCCAAAATTTGCTGATAGATCCTCAAAGCTAGGAGATCTCCTTGGGAGCCTCCAGGAGGAACCAAACCTGCTGACACCTTGATTTCAGACTTCTGGCTTCCTGAACTATGAAAACTTAAATTTATTTTCTAAGTCACAGGACTGTCCTATTAGTAGTGCAAATCTGCCACAATCAATGAAAAACTATGACTTGAATGGAGAAACAAAAGACACAGTTGCAAGTACACTAAGGATAAAATTGCTCAGGAAACTATGTTGCTCTATGACCTGTCAAATTAAACCAGTATAAAACTGGTGGCCAGAACGACTGTTTACTCAGACACCCTGTGCAGAACAGGCAGGTGCTGCTGCAAGTTACTCCGGGCTGCACAGACACAGAGCTTCCAGGCCATCTTTGCCCTCAGTGACCCCACTTTACAAAGCAGTTTGTGCCATGTTGAGTGCAAGTGCTGAGGGAGAATAACTTGGCAGTGTGTCTGTGCAACAAATGGCCACCAGACACTGGATACATCAAGCTCATTTAAAAACCCTAAAACAAGTGTGGTGGTGTGTTGGAGACCACTACAAAGTGGCTCTGAGCAGCATTTAATATTAACCAATTGGCTTTCTGTGTTTACTTGTGAGTTGTCTGAAGCTCAGGTACCATGTCTGGGGATGGGCAGTGGACTCATAGTAAATGAACCTCTAAGAGTCACTGATTGCCGCTGAGGCCTACATTGGCCTGTGAAGCTGTGATGCCTGAAAGGTCAAGATAAGGCCACAGCTGAGGACTTCTGGCTCCAGCCCCAATTGACTTAAAGGGGACTGTAGTTGCAGGCATCTGACTCCTGCTGTGAAGGCCTTCCTGGTGATAACTCAGTTCTTTTAAATTAACATAATGTATTACTTGGAAAAGTCCTGCCCAGATTCCCACATTTATTGAGTATCCCCCTCCTTTGTTTGAAAACTACATAAATACGGGCCACCCAGAGAAGTCTTTGTCCAAACTCAGAGAATATTGAGGCTGTAAGAGACTTAGTCCCTCCTAGAGCCCCAAAATCATTTCAATTGTCTCATTTATTTAAGCCTTCACTGTCCACTTGCTTGGGAGATTGGGGGCCTGATCAGCCCACAATAACTAAGGGTTATTTAACTAGATGGTGGCATACACCTGTAATCCAGCACTTGGAAGGCTAAGGCAGGAGGATCTCCATGAGTTCAAGACCAGCCTGTGCTACATAGTGAGACCGTGTCACAAAAAAAAAAAAGGAAAAAACCCTACCACAAAACAAAACACCTTCCACCTACATAGCACAATCATAAGGGATAAACTAATAAATTCATCACGATAATAAAAAAATACTACCTGTAAACTTATCAAATTAAATCAGGGGAACATGGACACATGACATATGAACTTATAGGACATACCAGAATCATATAAAAAGGGGACACACAACACAGGGGTAGGGCGGTGCCACATGCTGGCCTGTCATTTCATCAGACCACGTGCTGGACGCATTCTGAGGTCAACAGGTGAACAAATTCCAGTTCTCAAATTCCATTTCTTGGGCCTGCAGTTTCAGCTCCCCTTGCTCTCCCTTCAGGCTGCAGTGCACTCAGTGTCTGCTGTCCAGACTTGGGCTTTGAACCAACTCTGCGATTTCAACAAGCCCATACCTCAAACAAGCTCTGGTGTGTAAGTGTAATTGGCCACCTGTGGTGACTTTTCAGATCTCTGGGCTTTCTGCCTTTGCTTTTAGTTCTGCCTCTTGGAATCCTGCAGCTGCTGTTAAACTGTTCTTAGATGTTCTGCAACCTGTGTATTATTGTGCAAAGCATGATGTGTAACGTGAGTTCCACAGATATTAGCAACTAAGATTATAATAAAAGAACCTACGATTGCAGGGCATGGTGGCTCACACCTGTAATTCCAGCACTCAGGAGGCTCACAAAAGAGGATCCAATGGGAGTTCAAGGCCAGCCTGGGCTGCATAGTGAGTTCAAGGCCAGCCTGTAAGACCCTATGTCAAAAAACCAATCAATCAGTCAAACAAACTATGATTGACTGGCTCACAGGCCATAAAGTGAAATCTTGAGTACTCAGCCAGACAAGGCTGATAAAATTGATGTAGCTTACAAATATATTATTATTCAATAAAGTCTGTCATTGTGGAAAGACACAAATGTGTCCAATATATGTTAATGGCTAGATCACTCATGACACACTCTAACTTTGTTTTTTTGTTTTTTGTTTTTGTTTTTTTTCCAGTACCGGGAATCGAACTCACGACGTTGCACTTGCCAGGCAGGTGCTGTGCTGCTGAGCTAAATCCCCAGCCCGACACACTCTAACTCTGAAAATAATTCAGTAAGAACGACAAAATGGGATCTTGAAATTGATAGGTAGGGTTAGCCAATGATCAAAGAGGGTATCTCAAAAATTCAAAATGAATTGTAATCATGCTGATTATTTAGTTATATTAGCATGACTAAAAAATCAGCATGATTCTAACTAATTTTTAATTTAAACTGATATGTAAATTATGAATTTGAGTTGTTTCTTTTTTTTTAAACAGGGTCTCATTATGTAGTTCAGACTGGCCTTGAACTTGCTATGTAGCATAGGCCAGCCTCAAACTCACAGCAATCCTCCTACCTCAGCTTCCCAAGTGCTGGCATTATAGGCATGTGCCACCATGCCTGGCCTTAATTTGAGTTCTTAACCCATCAGATTATTTTTCTTTTGTGAACCAAAAATATCCTATTTCTCAGATTTTTATTTAACTTTCCTCTTCAGGGAAGATGTAACACTAATACTCTTCAAGTTCTGTGATGAAACTGAAAGGGATACAATACTCCCAAAATCATTCCTAAAAGCCAGCATTACTACTCAGATTCCAAAACCAGACAAAGATCAACCAAAAAAGAGAACCACAGGCCAGTATCTTTAATGAATACAGCTGCAAAAATTCTCAACAAGACACTGGCAAACAACATGCAATGAATCATTCAAAAGAATGAAATTGGACTCCTACACCTCATACCATATACAAAAACAAAGTAAATTATAGACCTAAATACATAAAACTCTTGGAAGAAAATGAAGGGGCAGATCCTTGTAACCTTATGTTAGACACAGATTTCCTAACTACAACACCAAAAGCATACTCATAAAAGATATGATTAGAATATTAGTCTGGTTTCCATTATTATTATTATAATAAAATACCCAAGGCTGGACATTTTATAAAGAAAAGAGGTTCACTTATAGCTCACAGGCTGGGGATATAGCTCAGTGGCATAAGCACCCATGTGGCAAATGTAAGGTCCTGAGTTTGATTCCTGGTACCAAAAAAAAATCTAAAAAAAAACCTTACAGCTCACATTTCTGGAGGTTCAAGGCATGGGTCCAGCTCAGTTATGATGATAACTTCCTGGTGGATGGCAGAAAATTATAAAGACAGGAATTCCCGTAAGAGGGAAGTATCACTAGGTAAGATGAGAAGGCAGACAGATGGAGAGAGGCCAGTCTGGTTCTTTAATATTAACCATTCATAAGAACAATGAACTCAGGGGCTGGGGATTTAGCTCAGCAGCACAGCGCCTGCTCGGCAAGCACAAGGTCTTGAGTTTGATCCCCGGTACCGGAAAAAAACAAAACAAACAAACAAACAAAAAAAAACAACGAACTCACTCTCTGAGATCAGCATCCATCCCTCCTGAGTGCTCCAGTAACCTAGGCCACTAGGTCTCACATCTAAAGGACCTCTCACCTCTTAATATTGCCATAGTAGTGACCAAACTTCTAACACATGAAATCTTGGGAATACTCTATCTAAACCAAGGCAATTAGTAAGTTGGACTTCATCAAAATTAAAAGCTTCTGACTTTAGAAAAGTCAAAAAGGCCAGGCGTGGTCGCACACATGTGAAATCCCAGCACTCGGGCGGCTGAGGCAGGAAGATCGCTGCAAATTTGAGGCCAGCCTGGGCTACATAGTGAGTACAAGGCTGGTCTGTACTACATAGCAAGACGCTGTCTCAAAAAAACCCAAACAAACAAAAGTCAAAAAGAAAAGAAAGTAAAGTAAAAAGACAATCTGTAGACTGGAAGAAAATATTTGCAACCCAACTAATAGGATTTTTTTTCACACAAGCTCTCACTAGTAGGCCCAGGACTTAAATTTAAGATCTTCCTGCATCAGTTTCCAAAGGTCTGTAATTATAGGCATATACTACCACACCCAGCAAATATAGAATTTTTACTTAGAACAAATAAAGAACTCTTGCAATTCAATAATAAAAACACAAACAACAAAATTTTTTTGGTACCAGGAATTGAACTCAGGACTTCACACTTGTCAGGCAGGTGCTTATGCCACGGAGCTATATCCCTGGCCATAATTTAAATACAAATAAAGAATAAACTTTTCTACAGATTGCCATAAATTCAAGGCTAGCCTGGTCTATATAAGGAGACCCTGTCTCAACAAAATAAAACAACAGACCATATTAAGTGTTGATACGGAGGCAAAAATGTTGGAACCTTTATACCTTTTGCTTTCTTTCTTTCTTTCTTTCTTTCTTTCTTTCTTTCTTTCTTTCTTTCTTTCTTCTTCCTCTTCCTCTTCTTCTTCTTCTTCTTCTCTATCTATCTCTATCTCTCTTTCTCTCCCACCTTTCTTCTTTCTTTCTTTCTTTCTTTCTTTCTTTCTTTCTTTCTTTCTTTCTTTCTTTCTTTCTTTCTTTCTGTTACTAGAGACTAGACCAGGACCTTTACACTAAGCTATATCTGCAGGAACCCCCTTTTAAAATTTTGAGAAATGGTCTCACTAAATCACTAAGCTGCCCAGTTTGGATCTGAACTTGCAGTTCTCCTGTGTCAGCCTCCTAGACTGCTGGGATTATAGGTGTGTACCACCACACCAGGATCCTTAGAAATTTATGATAGGAATGGAAAATGGTATATCTAAATGTTTAGAAGTTTCTAAATTGTTTCACAGAGTTCACCCCTAGATATCTACTTAAGGGAATTTAAAATATATCTATATAAAAACTGGCACACAGCCAGGCATGGTGGCGCATGCCTGTAATCCCAGCACTTAGGAGGCTGAAGCAGGAGGGGATCATTGTGAGCTTGAGACCAGCAAGGGCTACAAAGTGAGCTCAAGGCCAGCCTGAACTGCATAGCAAGACTCTGTCAAAAAAACAAAACAACAACAAAAAAACAATGTAGTATATCCATATAACAGAATATCAGGCCATAAAAAGGAATGAACTACTGTTACTTGCTGCAACATGAATGAACCTCAAAAACATGCTAAGTAACAGAAGACAGTCCAAAAAGACCACATATTGTGTGATCCTATTTACATGAAATCTCCAGAATAGACAAATCTACACACAGAAAGTACATTGGGAGTTGCCTACGAATTGGAGGGGGTTCAAGAGCGAGGAATTAATAAGCACAGGTACAATTAATGAGTACATTTTAAAAAATAATAAACATATTCTAAAATTAGATTATGATATGGATTTACATCTCTATCATTACAGTAAAATCACTGACTTTTGTAGAGTTTCCCTCAGGAAGGCAACACATTATATTAGTATGTTAAGGACAAAACCCACATAATCAACTCAATAAATTTAGAAAAAGTATTTTACAAATCTAACATCCATTCCTGATCTAAATCTCATCAACCATGGATACAAGGGAATTTCTCTAACCTCATAAAGGACACTTATGAAAAAGCCTACAGTTAATATCATACTTAATAATGAATACCTTACATGCTTTATCCCTAAGGTCAAGAACAAGGTAGAGGTATCCATTCCCACCACTTCTGTTTAAAGCTACAATGGAGGATCTAGACAGCACAACAAAAAAATTAATAGACATCTCCTGTCTCGGTTACTTTTGTCTTTCTGGGACAAAATACCTGACGCCTAAAATTAAGGAAGGAAAGGTTTATTTATCTTACAGTTTGTGGAGGTTTCAGTCTATAGTCAGCTGGCTCCAAGGCAGGGTGGCATATGGCACAGGGCAATAGGTCACGGCAGCAGAAAATAGCAAAAGCAACAAGAGCAAAAAGAAGAAAAGTGGGTGGGAACAGCAAGCTTCTTTTCCCCCCTTATAGTATGCAAGTTATCCATACCAGAGTAGGTGTTGCACTCACCCCCCTAATCCCAGCATTGGACCATGGATCAATCATAAACTCTAGACGCCTGCACCCATGACTGCTTGAGGCTTCGGGGGTACATCCAGACACAAACCATAACATCTAGACTGAAAAGTAGAACTGTCTCTACCCGTAGATGATATGATCATCCCATATACAGCATTCTAAGAAAGCTACAATAAATGTATTAGAATAAATGATTTTAACAAATTCAAAGTATACAATACC
>NW_004955424.1:27870606-27875752 GCF_000276665.1 Chinchilla lanigera | reverse complement strand
GCACTCAGGAGGCTGAGGCAAGGGAAGCACTGCTAGAGGCCAGCCTGGGACACATAGTGTGTTCAAGGCCCGCCTGAACTACATAGTGAGCTTTTGTCTCAAAAACAGAGTGCCTCATATGTACTCTCAACAGACTTTCAATACTATTAGACTTATGAACTACTTCCTATTTCTCTATCTCCCCACCCCTGGTCACTGTGTTTATATTCTGTTTCTATGTATTCAACGGTTTGTTTCTTTGAACATACAAGTAAGATCACGTAGTATTTTTCTTTCAGTATCTGGCTTAATTTCTCTTAGCATAATACCCTTCAAGTTTATGTGTACTGTTGGGGATGGCACTATCTTTTTTTAAGGATGAATGATAGTCTTATTGGGTATACTGCATATATTAATGAATTATCTATTCATCTGTTAATATACAGGTTGCATCTATATTTTGGTTATTTGTTTTGTTTTGCTTTGTTTTGTTTTGTTGTCTTTTTGAGACAGGGTCTCCCTATGCAGTTCAGGCTGGCCTTGAGCTCACTTTGTAGCCCAGGCTGGTCTCGAACTCGCAAGGATCCTTCTGCCTCAGCCTCCCAAGTGCTGGGATTACAGGCGTGTGCCACCATGCCCAGCCTATGTTATTTTGATTACTGTAGTATCAGAATTTGAAATCGAGGAATATGATACTCTAGGTTTGTTTTTCTTTCTCATTTAGCTATTCAGGATCTTCAGTAGTTCCATATAGATTTTAGAATTTTTTTCCTATTTATGTGAAAAGTGATTCTAGGATTGCTTTGGGTACTGTGGATGTCTTAACAAAATTCTTCCAACCTATGAAGATGGCCTTTCTTACCATTTATTTGTGTCATTTTCAGTTTCTTTCAGTGATGTTTAATATATGTAGTTTTCAGTGTGTAAATCCTTCACTTCCCTGGTTGAATTTATTCTGAAGTATTTTCTTCTTTTTTAATGCTATCAGAAATAAATTTTTGTTTCTTTTTTCAGATAGGTTATCACTAGTATAAACAAATACAACTGATTAAAAAACTGAAAATCTTAAGCCAGAGACCATTCTGTCTTGTTAACACCAATACATCAGCCATAATTAGTAGGATTTAATAAACTATGGAATGAATAAATGTATAAGCTATTGTTAATATTTTTTAAATAATAAGGCTATCAAAATTAAATTGTATATGATTCAAATATGGATAATAAAGCACCATGGGTTTTTATATAAAATCTGACTGTTCTGCCCAGTGTGGTGATGCATGCCTCCAATCTCAGCACTTGGGAGGCTGAGGCATGCAGATTGCTGCTAGTTCAAGGCCAGCCTGGACTTCATAGTGAGTTCAAGGCCAGCTTAGAGTACATAGTGAGACCCCGTCTCAAAAAACAGGCAATAAAATCTGATTGCTCTAAAATAAAGGTGAGCAACTTTGTAGGGTAAGACATGCTCAATAAAGGAAACAATACAGATATTTGTGTTTGTGCATATATATGTTGTACTTGCACATATCCATTATTCTACAAAAGTAAATCACCCCCAAAAATTTTTTGAGACAGTGTCTCACTACATAGTTCAGGCTGTCATACTCTCAGCAATCTTATTGCCTCAGCTTCCCATGCCTGGTATTACAGCCACGCACCATCACACCTGGTTTATAGAGGTTTTTAAATTGTTGTATTTGACCACCTTTATTGTGAAAATAGTCTTATTATCTTTGTTTTTCTGTATATCTTTAAAAGATTGAGGATCTGTTTACCTCCCAATAGTTAATGAACAAACCCATCTTGATTTCAATATTGAGATCAGATAATTTAAAATTTGCTGTACTACTTGTATTTCTCTTATTTTCTATAAAATGTGCACAGGTGTCCCTAAATAAATAAATAAATAAAAAGTAAAACTTAAAAAAAACTATATACAAGGGGTGACCAAAGTACATAGGGAATAATTAAATTTTTAAGTATTTAAAGACACATTACCATTAATCCTCCTCAGAATACTCCCCCTCTCTTTGAATATACTTATCTCATCACTCTTTGGCAGGGTGAGATAGTGTCTCCCTATGTAGTTCAGGCTGGCCTTGAACTCACTTTGTAGCCCGGGTTGGCCTTGAACTCACAGCAATCCTCCTGCCTCAGCATCCTGAGTGCTGGAAAAATAAGCATACCCCACCATGCCTGGCCTTGTCAGTTTTTGAAGCAGCTCTGAAAGTCCTCTTTTACGTCTTTATGAGGTATGATCAAAAATGAGGTGAATTCCTAGTACTGCCCCACAGAAAGGCAGGTTCATAAAAACTTATATGTCTTCATTCAATACATCTGGCACCTGAAATTTCTGGCTCTTCTTCAAAGTCAAAATGACAAGGAAAAGTAAATACTTTGCATCAATTCAGGACATGAAGATAGCTATAACAGCACAACTAAAGACAACTCTCTGCCTATAGGAATTTGACTTTTTTAGATTCCAAGGGTCAATGCAATCATGCAGCATTTCTCTTTCTGTGTCTAGCTCATTTCACTGAGCAAAATGTCCTCCAGGTTTACTCATGTTGCTGCAAATGGCCAGATTTCCTTCTTGGGTAAGAGTGGAGGACCCATTGTACATCTACTGACAGAAATGAGCAGCAGCAAGACTGAGAATACATAATAAGTCAGAAGGAGGGAGATATATACTGGCAAAGACAAAAGGGACTTTATCCAACTTGTACCTGGCTTGTCTTAAGCTAACTAAACAGCCAGACACAGCTCTAGTGTCATAATACAGTTGCAAAGCTCCACATAACACTTTACTGATTTTAGTATGCTCAGAAATTGCTAGGGTTTGTGTCTAGATGTCCCCCTAAAACCTCACACAGTCATGGGGGGTGGGCTTTTCAGAGGGTACAATGCTGCGATTAAGGGTGTATGATGCTAGGATTAAGGGTATGTGATCAATTCAGCAACAAAATTGATGAACCTGTAGAAAATTATGCTAAATGAGATAAGCCAGACATAGAAAAAAATATAGGTGATCTCATATGTGAAATCTAAAAACACAACACATACATAGACATGGAGAGTAGGATAGTGGTCAGCAGGTGGGAGGAAGACAAAAGAGACAGAGGTCAAAGGGTACAAATTTGCTGTGTTATAAGATAAATTTAAAGATCTTTTTTATACTGCTGGTAGGAATGTATTGATATAACTATTATAGGAAACAGTATGGATGTTCTTCAATTTTATTTCTATATAGTATCAACAAACAATTTAGGAAAATCAAATAAAGTTCGAATAGCATATAAAAACAACCACTTAGGGATAAGTCTGACAAAAGATGGTGTATATATAAACATTGAAAATTACAAAATATTGCTGAGAAAAATTCTGAAATACCTATATAAATGGAGAGAGACCATATTCATAAGTTCAATGGGTCAGAAAATCCAATTTTGTTCAGGGTCTGTTCTACTCAAAATGATTTACAGATTCAACACAATCCTAATCCCAGCAGATATTTTTGTAAAAGTTGAAAAGCTGATTTTAAAAATTTGTACAAAAATAAAAATTCCAAGAATAGCCAAACCAATAAAAAACAGAGTTTAAGGACTAACACTACATGACTTCAAGGCTAACATATAGCTACAATAGTGAAGGCAATATGACATTCCTAATAAAATAAAGAAACAGATCAGTGAAACAGAATAGACCCACATGCATGTGAACAGCTAATCTTCAACAAAAACATTAAGGCAATTCCATGAAGAAAGTCTTTTGAATAAACTGTCCTGAGCCAGGTGCAGTGATACCTGTAACCCCAACTGCTTCACAAGTAAAGGCAGGAGGAATGTGAGTTCAAGTCCAGGATGGGCAACAAAGGAAAACTCTCCATCTCAAAACACAAAACAAGTGCTGGGGGCATAACTCACAGTAGAGCATTTGCCTCGTCTGCACAAGGGCCTATGTTCAACCCCTTCCTGCAATAATAATGATGATGATGATAAATTAAATAAATGAATAAATAAATTGTCCTGGGACAATAGGATAGCTACAGGCCAAAACAAAACACCTTAACTTTGATCCATATATCACACCATATACAAAAAAGTGGACTATAGGCCTAAAAAAAGCAAAATTTTATAGACTTGGCATAAATTTCTTAGGTATGACACTAAAATCATGATCCATAAAAGAAAAATTTTCACAAATTGTACACCAACAAAATTAAAAACTTCTACTCTTAGATAAAGACGTTCTTGAGAGAATGAGAAAAGAAACTATTGACAAATCACGTTGTAGCAGAAGATATGCCCTGCACCGCCCCAGCCAGTATACTTCAATTTCTTAGTTGACCAGGTAACGGTTCTTGTTATAGTTCCTGTTACTTTTGTTTCTTAGAAACTGCTGGTCACTCTGCTGCATATTGTTAGAACCAATCCCCAATTGACAAGCCATTCTGCCTCTTGTCCCCAGGCCACCAGATATCAAGGCTTGATATTCTGAGAATGATCCCAATCAGTGCCTGTAAACAAATCTGCCTCCAAATCCTGGATGTCCTTTTGATGCTTCTGGTTGCCACTGTAATGCAGCTGATAAAGGATTACATTCATCAATAAGAGAAATAAATTATTGATAGATCCATCAATACAAATTTCAAAATGTTTATGCTTAAGAGCAAGAAATCAGTCAAAAAAGAATGTCCTACTGTATGGCTGGAATCATATAAATTATAGAAAGTACAAGCTAGAATGTGGTGACTGAAAGGAGACTAGTGGCGGCCTGAGGGCCAGCAGAGGAGAGGCTGTGAGGAGAGGCAAGAGGAGCGGAAGCAGGGGGAAGGGACAAGTTACTGAGGGGTGCACGGGAACTTTCGGGTGATGACACCACGGGGTACAAACACAGGTCAAAATTACAAATTGTGCACGTTAGGTACACACAGTCTGCTGTATATTTACCAATTTACCACAAGAAAGTTGATTTTCAAAGGGATATGGAAGGGGGCCAGGGATTTAGCTCAGTGGTGCAGTGCCTGCTGGCAAGTGTAAAGTCCTAAGTTCAATTCCCAGTACCCACCCAAAAAGAAATTGATTCAAAAGGACATGGAGCAAACTTGACAAAAATTAGCTTGTCTTTTCTTTACTTTTTCTTTTCTTTTCTTTTTTTTTTTTTTTTT
>NW_004955424.1:27863375-27870506 GCF_000276665.1 Chinchilla lanigera | reverse complement strand
CCTGACACAACATTTATTAAGTCTTGATAGTGAACTCAGGAGTATAAACATGTTTCTCCATGCTTTTCTATATACCTGAAATGTTTCCTAATTTAATTTAGAAGATCTAATCGAATTCTTTCATGTTACATAAATCAGTAAATGGCAAAGATAGGACTAGATCCCAGATTGTTAGCCTCTCAGTTTAATATTCTTTTTATCCTGACAAGGAAAAAAGTATAATTTATAATAAAATTCAAAGAGAAAGTCTTACCCTTAAATTTGTTCATTACATTCATGTTTCGAAGAATTCTTCTAGGACTGTTTGCTGCAAAACAAGCTGCCTTTTCATATTCACCAAGTGAGATTAATTCATTGAACCTAGAACCATTGCATTTTATAGGTACACACACAAAAAAAGAAAACTGATTAAAAATATGCAACACAAACTAAAATAGTGGCACAGTATAAAAAAAAATACCAATTCTAATAAACTATAACTAGATTCATCCACACTGTAAGATGTTCATTAAAATCTTCAATATTCTGGGAGGTGTTCTGCCTTAGTATATCCTCTTACCTTCCAGCTGACATTGAACCTCCTGCTCTTATACTTTATTTCTAGAGTGACACCCAAATAAAGTCACAGAGGAGAGAAATTAAAACGTCAGTCTACAATGAGCTCAGAATTTTTCTATTGAAAAATTCTATTAAAAATTTTTCTATTGAAAAAACAACACAGTGTCACCTTCATGCACTTTCTGTACCATAACACAAAGCAAATCAACAATTATCTTTGTATTTCCCTTTCTTCTTTTAAAAAAAAAGGGAATTTTTTTGTTTGTACCAGGAATCGAACTCAGGGCCTTGCACTTGCTGGGCAGGTGCTGTGTCACTGAGCTACAGCCCTGGCCCTTATTATATTATCTCAAGATGAAAAGGAGTGTCGGGGGGGAAAAAAAGGCAATCTGCTGAGAAACCACCTAAAAGCAATATTAGCTGCATACAAAGGCAGCAAAACTAGAGATCAGGAAGTCTCCTCACCAGCCTATGTTGCTCTGCCAGGCATCAGACTCCCAATGAACTAACAGACTAACGAGCACAAGGAGGAGAGTAATAATAGTTATAGTCATTTAAGCCTCTGCTCTTCTTCCTATAGCAACAGGTCTTCAAAAGAGCTCCAACCTCAGGACTGATAAAAGTATGGCAAACAGGCTTTACAAAGTATTACAAACGAATGTGGAACCCAGAGAGGAGCAGGAGCCACTAACATAATATGAAGCAAAATATGTAAAACTTCCCTCCTCAACAAGGGTTTTCTGTCATACCAGAGCTGACAGAATTAAAGGAAGCACCACAAGGAAGCCTTGTAAGGAAACAACACAGTGTCACCTTCATGCACTTTCTGTACCATAACACAAAGCAAATCAACAGATGAAATGGTTTCAACATACAAAACCAGAGATTAGAGATTTAAAATGGGAAAGGCCAGCAGCAAATACAGCTTCTCCAGGCTGGAATCAAGACTCCTGGAAAACAAAGACAAAAATGAGCCCTAGAAATCAAGAAAGAGCTCTTCTGGTTTCTTCGGCTGTGGGCATTGTTTGCTCCCCAGCCAGGTGGTAGCAGTTGGAGACCAAGAGAGTCGAGAAGGCGGCAGCGGGCGAGAGGCATGGTCATGCCCAGTTATTACGAGGACAAGCCAGAGGGCAGCCGTGCGGGGTTTGAAAGAGGACCTGGGGGCATGTCTGCTGCAGTCGGACTGTGTGCTCCAGGAAAGAAAATCCCCTGGGGTGTTTAAAGGAAGGATACTACAGAGCTCTGAATTACACATTTTTTGAGTGTAAAAGATCAATGTTGGATGCCAGATCAAGATTCAGGGGAAGAAAAGAATATGGAAACCATTTTGCTGATGGCAAGATGAAAGCCAACAAAAGCTTTCACTGGTCATTAACATAGAAAATATTTTCTCTGTTTGGTTGGATCTGGTTTTCTCCACATAACACTGGAAGAAAACAGAAGAATTTTGTTTTTTAATCTCTATTAAGGGAAACGTTTCTCCTGCTCTACTTATTTTTGGAGGATCAATTTAGTTGAATAGTTTTGAGGACTATCGTAAAGTACAAGGAATGGTAAAGTTATTTTCAAATTTGACTCTTCAATCAAATTACAGGAAGCCACTGATGTGACTGACAGTCAGTAATGTGAAGCCTATCCAGACGAGGTTTATCAGAAAAGTTTAGGATAAAGCTTTTTCTTTTACCCAGTTTGGTTCGAAATAAACTGTTTGATTCTTGGGGGGAAGAAAAGGAATGAAGAAAGAGCTGAGCGAAAAACTAGTAACCATAAAGAGAACAGAGAAAGTGAAGATAATTCAGAGGAAAAAATGAAGCAGTCAGGAATGAACCATGGCTCCCTGGGAGGAAGTCCCTTCTCTGCAACACAAGGTAAGCCCAGATAAGGTTATCAACCCCAGGGAGATACAATGGACTCACCCCAAAAAGTCCATGGTTACTGTAAATATAATGTGGGATTTTACTCTGAAAGTGGCTCCTTCCGCACGGCAGGCTAGAGTTACAGAAGAAATTCACTGCAGCATCTGTCATACTTGGAAGTGATATAATCAGAAGCCATTTTGGGAAGGAACATATTGTTTAAGACAGAGCTACTCCAAGAATCACAAGGCACAAAATAACTACACCTCATGGTTTCTCAGTTCACTCTACTACAGTGACTGGGTGGGAGACAGCCACCAGAAACAGACTCAAATAAGTATCGGTCCAGTCACAGTTCTCTTGAAAAGTTTAAGCAGTAGCAAGCTCAGTTGTGAGGGACACATGCAATTCTCTGAGGGGGCTGGGTATGAAAGTGCTGACATTAATTCAAACAGACTGCTTGGCCCCCTTCACTGCCTACTTCCAGCAGAGAGCTCAGTAGTCTGCTTTTCTCATCAGCCAACATGATCAGGGATATGCCTTGGCTTGGACAAATGCCACATGCTGGGGTATACCAACAGAGGGGCCTCTGGTGCAAGGGAGGGACTTCATGAGCCCACAGGCCATAAAGCTAGATGGAGATAGCAGGGATTTGGGGCACAAAGAAAGGACGAACACTAAGAACTATGAATTGAATGCATTCCTAAGGCAGATACCATACAAACAGGGGTCTCACTATATAATTCAGGCTGGCCTTGAACTCATTATGTACTTGAGGCTGGCCTCGAACTTACAGCAATCCTCCTGCCTCAGCCTCCTGAGTGCTAGGATTACAGGCATGCCCATGTTTGGACATTATTAAGTTTTTGTTAACTTTTAGCTATTTGGTCAATCTATGCTGTTATTACTGAATTGTTTCCCATTGTTGATGGTGGGATAGTGGTTACTTTTAGTAGATATTTGCTGTATGTCAGTATTTGCTTTGTTGCTGTGTCTGTATTATTATTCTAGATCTCTTTTACATTGTTAAGGATGGTAGCTATTGTTGGTTCCTATGGTATTTCAATAATTAGTTTGTCTTTGACTCTATTACTATTGCTGATTTCTTTTCTATTGTTAATGGTGCCATCATTGTTGCTTTTAATTGATTTTTACAGTATGCCATCATCTAGTTTGTATCATTAGCATTACTGCAGTTCATTTTCTCTTCTCTGAGTGATGCTGGGGATCAAGGCCCTTGAATAAGTTTGGACACTAAGAAGACTCAATAATTATGCTGAATAAGTTGAAGAGGGGTATAAACACCAAAACATAATCAAACCCTAGGATACATCACAGGAAACCAGAGTCTAACTGAAGAGATCTCTATAATATTAACAGTTCCTCTACTTTAACTCATCTTCAACCCACAGCACACACACAAAAAAAATGTTAGAAAGCAAGGCAAAAAGATATCCTCTAAAACTCCCTAACTTCTCACAGACATTGAAGCAGAGGAAGCTATAGGCAAAGAATTCAAAAATCAAATGGTCAAAATATTTGATAAGCTGTGTGTGGTGGTGCATGCCTGTAATCCCAACACTCGAGAGGTGTTTTGGTTACTTTTCTGTTGTTGCTGAGACAAAATATCTGACACCCAGAATGAAGGAAGGAAAGGTTCATTTAGCTCACAGTCTGTGGAGGTTTCAGTCCATACTCAGCTGGCTCCAAGGCAGGGTGGCACATGGCAGAGGGCAACAGTTCATGGAGGCAGAAGATAGCAAAATCAAGACCAAAAGGGAGGAGTGGCAGCAAGCAGCCTCTTTCTCTCCCTCACACCTGCAAACTACCCACCCCAGGGCAGGTATAGCACTCACACCCGTGAATCAATCATAAACTCTAGAAGCCTGGCCTATGACTGCATGAAGCTTTGGGAGGACATCCAGAACTAAACTATAACAAGAGGCTAAGAGAGGAAGATTGCTGTGAGTTCAAGGCCAGCTTGAAATACATAGTGAGAACCTGTCCCAAAAAGAAAAAAAAAAAAATTTAAAAATGTCTGATGAGATGAAATACACATGCAAATGCATAAGATGTTTAATGAGTTCAAAGAAGATTTAATTAAATAGATAAGGGATTTCACTGATAAAATGTTCAATGAGCTTAAAGAAGAAACAAACTAACTGAGGTAAGAGGGACAAGACATGAATTATCAAATTGGAAAAGAATGAGAAAACAGGAAAAGAAGGCAAGCAGAGATAGATGTTATAAAAAAAAGTCAATGAAAAACACAGGTAGCATACTTGACCAATGTGAGGAAACAAAAGACGAAGTGGATAGAGTACATCATAAACTCAATGATAGGGGCTGGGGATTTAGCTCAGTGGCACAGCACCTGCCTGGCAAGCACAAGGTCATGAGTTTGATTCCTGGTACCAGAAAAAAAAAAAATTAAAAATTAAAAAAAAAAATAAACTCAATGATAGCCTAAAAATAATAAGACATCTGTGCAAGTTGGACCCAATAGCAGCTAGATGACTCAAAACAAACAAACAAAAATACCACCATCAGAATTATGGGAATAAAGGAAAAATCAGAAGATGACTCAAAAGGTATAAAAAGTTTATTCACCAAAAGCATAACAGGAAAAATTACCAAATCTAGGAGGAAAATTAATATTGAAGCACAAGAGGCATAAAGAGCACCAAATAGCCATGATCAGAAAAGAACCTCTCCACCACACATCATACTCGAAATTCCAGAAACTCGACAAGAAGAATACTAAAAGCTACTAGAGAAAAAGAGCAAGTAAGATACTAAGGCAAGCCCATGAGATTAACTCAAATCTTAAAGGCCAAGAGAGTTTACAGCAAAGTTTTTCATGCCCTAAAAGAAAACAACTATCTACCCCGCCTTTCATATCCTGCAAAATGAGCCTTCAAAATTGATAGAAAGCCAGGAAGGGTGGCGCACACCTATAATCCCAGCACGTGGGATGCTGAGGCAGGAGGATCATTGAGAATTCAAGACCAGCCTGGGCTACAAAGTGAGCTCAAGGCCAGCCTGAACTGCACAGCGAGACACTGTCTCAAAAGGAAAAAAAAAATTGACAGAGAAATAAAGAAGCAATACTTGACCACTAAACTAGCATTGCAGAAAATACTCAGAATCCTAAACAAGATAGCAATGCCATCAACACAAAGAGCCCAAAGGAAAGTATCATCTGGTTGGGAGAATAACTATACAAAAGGAAAAAATAGAGGAAATAGCACTGGCAAAATAATGCAGTCGTAGGATTCAATAAAAAAACACCTTACCAATAAATACTTTACCATGATAACTGTCAACATCAATGGTTTCAACTCCCCAATCAGAAGACACACACTGGCAGACTGGGTTAAAAAACAAAATGCAACCATATTTTGCCTACAGGAGGTGCCACTTACCCCAAAGGAAGTACACAGACTGAAAGTAAAAGGATAAAAAATGAAAGACCATGCAAGCAGAGCCTGAAAACAAGCAGGACTGGCTGCCTTATTTTCAGACACAACAAACTTCAAGCTGGAATCTCTCAGAAAAGATAAAGATGGACACTGTGTACTGGCAAAGGGAACAATTCTACAGGAAAAGATAACAACTGTAAATATCTATGCACTGAATGTTGGCATATCCCACCTTATAAAACAAAAACTACTGGGCTTGAAAGGACAGACAGACACCAATACATTCATAGTGGCAGATTTCAATACCCCACCCTCACAATTAGGCCAACCAAACAAAAATCAACAAAGAAGTATCAGTTAAACCACACTATTGAACAAATAGACTTGACAGATACCTACATGGTATTCCACAACAACAAAACACAAATTTTTCCCAACAATGCAGGGAATTTTCTAAAGTAGACCATATCTTAGGCCATAAAGAATAAATACAAATAAATGCAAAAGAATTTAAATAATTCCCTGTACACTATTGTATCATAGACAAATAAAGCAAGAAATCAATAGCAAAAAATGTCACAGACTATGCAAACCCACAGAGATTAAATAATATACTATTGAACAATCAGTGGGTCACAGAAGAAATCAGGGAAGAAATAAAAACATTTAGAATCAAATGAAAATGGAAGTACAATATATTAAAACTTATGGGACAATAAAAGAAGGACATTTATAGCTGTAAGTACACACATAAAAAGAATAGAGTGATCCCAAATAAATAATCTAGTAATGAATTTCCAAGTCTTAGAATAATCCTAATCTGAAACTAATAGAAGGAAATAAACAACAAAAGATCAGAGTAGAAATTAATGAAATTGAGAATAATAAAACTAGCCAGGTGTGGTGGTGCACACCTGTAATCCCTGCACTCGGGAGACTGAGGCAAGAGGACGGCAGTGAGTTCAAGGCCAGCCTGAGCTACATAGCCTGTCTCAAAAAAAGGAGAATAATAAAAAATACAAAGGATCAATGAATCAAAGTTATTTTTTAAAGGATGACAAAGGAATGTGGAGACATGAGGAGGTAGGAGGTGGCAAGGGAAAGTGAAGAAGATCAAGGTGTGATATGTATGCGTACTAATTCCCCCAGGATGAATGTGTTTAGCATGCATGGCAAACACACACTGATAAAAAATTAAGGAAAACTAAGAATATTACATATGTTCATTAAACACTGGCTTCATAGCTTAGGAATTAATTTTTTTTTTTGTACCGGGAATCAAACTCAGGACCTTG
>NW_004955424.1:27859856-27862649 GCF_000276665.1 Chinchilla lanigera | reverse complement strand
AGTTCAAAGCAGCATGGGCTACATGGTGAATTCAAGCCAGGCTGAGCTACACAGCAAGATGCTGTCTCAAAAAAAGCTGACAAGTATGGCTCAAGAAACTAAATAAGCAATGGCACACACTTGTAGTCCCCGCTACTGGGGAGGCGGGAAGCTGAGACTGGAGGGTCTCAAATCAGATCACAGCTTGAGCAACACGGCAAGACCCCTGTCTTAAGAAAGAACTGAAAAAAAGGATACCAACTAAACATGAATGTGGTCACTTAAACATGGAAAATCGGAGCTTTGTAAATATTTGCCTTTCGATGTAGTAAAGCATAATTTCAGCGTGTTTTGCCTTGCTTGGGTCATCTTCAAGCAGTTCTTCAACAATGCCTTGATCACCTGTAAATATCGAAAGGATCATTATATTTGAGGTCATTTCTCTATAGAAAATAATAAACATACACTGCAATAGTAACAATTATATAGCTTTGATTTCAAATAATAACAATCTCTTCCTAAACTAAGTGGCCTCCCTGTCACTTTCCTCTGTGTTTTCAGGTATTTCTCTTTAGCTCACTAAATCTGTTCTTTACCAACAATCAGCCAGCTATGGAAGTAAGAAACCTAAACAGTAACAGAGAACTAATAGAGTTTTCTTTAAACTCAGCTTAGGAAAACCTCATTTTTTAAGCTTTTGGGGTAAAAATGTTTTAAACTGTTTGTGCTAATTAAAAAAATACAGACAAGCCCGGCATAATGTCACATATCTATAATCCTAGGTACTTTAGAGGCTGAGGCAGGAGGATCACAAGTTCAAGGGTAGGCTTGGTAACTTAGTAAGTCCCTTCCACAAAATGTTTAAGAAGGGGAGGGAGTTGGGGGATGTTGTTCATTGACGGAGTGCTTGCCTGGCATGTACAAGGCCCTGGGTTCAATCTCCAGCACTGGGGAAAAAAAATTCGCAGATAGATAGATAGTCAGACAGACAGACACATTACCATTTAAACCTTTGGTTATCTGAATTTGGTCCATGAAGTCTTGAAATGAGCTGCTCATATCAGATTTTACCCATGAAGTAAGTGCATGTGAAACAATCTGCAGTCTTTGGTAACTATAAAGACAAAAGGCATCAACAACATATTGAGCTTAAAATCAAATGGTGGAATATGAAAATAAATACAAATAAAACCATCAAACTTTATATAATCAACTTTCATACCGAAACTGTAATTCTTTGTTCAGATTTTCTGCTACATCTCTCCGCTTTAATAACACAATCATTTCCTCATCTAAATCAGCCTTCTTTTGAGCTGGTATATATTTTACCAACATAGCTTGTTTAATTTCTACATACTTATCTTCAAGATGTTTCATATATTTACAGAGAGCATCTAGACTGACAGATTCTTGGAGAGTCATACCTATGGACATTTGACACTTCTTCCATTAGATCAAATCTTGCTTCCTCAAATGTCCATGTATTGATTCTGCCTCTGCATAAAAACTCACCACGTATCTTAACCCCCTGTTGGGGACCACAAATTCACAATGGCTAGTTTTACATACTTCCCTAAAGGAGGAAATTGAGGCTTTGGATTATTGGTACCACCCTTTTGGGATTTCCCATTATTCCATTAGGGGTAGGCCATTCTCTTCCACCTACTTCCAAGACTAAGACTAAGACTAAAACTACTAAGACTAAAGACACCCCAGGGCAAGATCTATGAGTCATTCAATAATCCCTTCCTCAATCAATAAATGCCCAGGTTCTGGCTGCCTCATGGCCTTTTTTGTTTCTCATGAACTGGTCATCCTGGAGCCTTGCTGTGCCATTTTGTCTCTTGTTCTCTTTCTTTCTCTTTCTTCCCTTCTTTTCTTCCTTTCTACCTTCTTTCCTTCCTTCCTTCCTTCCTTTTTTCTTTCTGCTGTGCACTGTAATACCTGGCAGGGGATTGGGGCTCACTGCAGGGGTGTCTGATACACACACACACACACACACACACACACAGAGTACTAGGGACTGAACCCAGAACTTTTCCACTGAGCTATGTCAACCCTCCCCCTCTTTTTTGAGACAGGATCTTGCTAAGTCACTAAATTGCCTAGGCTGGGCTTGAATTTGCAGTCCTCTGGCCTCCAGTATCTTTAAATTTTGAATATCACTATCTATTCTCAAAGGCTTTATTTTTCCATGGAAAATATTTGCAACTCCTCTAGGCATTCATCATACAAACTTCTTCCAATCCCGGATAAATTCCAGGATATACTCCAATTTCTTAAAATGTGGTAAAAGTGTTATACTAGTGTGTGGAAACAATGAATGCTAACATCAACGTGAATCAATAATAGTCCCCCAAACTTAATGCTCTACAGTTTTTCCATACTATACCCTGGAGTTCTCAAACTTCAGAGTATATCAAAATAGCCAGGACTTAATAAAACACCACAGTTAGACTCAATCACCAAGTTTCTGACACAGTGAGTCTGCAGTGAGGTCCAATACTTTGTATTCTAACTGGCTCCCAGGTGATACTTAATACACAAACCATACTTAATTCAGCCAAACTGGAACCATGTGACCTTTTAGGACTGTTTAAAGTTTTCTATTTCCTGTGTATCAACCTAAAAACTCTGACTAAATTTATTTGTACAATGTATAACTGGAAAGTACACACAAAACATTATTAATTTGTAACAGGTAATAACTGGAAACAACTGTGATTTTGTGTAAATATTTAAAATGAGATACGGGGCTGGGGATTTAGCTCAGCGGCAAAAGCACTTGCCTGGCAAGCGCAAGGTCGTGAGTTC
>NW_004955424.1:27857746-27859756 GCF_000276665.1 Chinchilla lanigera | reverse complement strand
CCGATTTAATGCAATCCCAATCAAAACACCATTAGCATACCTCACAGACATTCAGAAAATACTCTTAAAATTCATTTGGAACCAGAAGAGACCTAGAATAGCAAAGGCAATCCTGGGCAACAAAGACAAGTCAGGAGGCATCACAATCCCTGACTTGAAATTATACTACAAAGCTACTGTGATAAAAATCAGCATGGTACTGGCAAAAAAATAGACCTAAAAACCAGAACAGATTAGAAGATGCGGAGACAACTACAAACATACTCAGCCACCTTATCTTTGACAAAGGGGTCAAACATGATCACTTGAAGAAAGATAGCCTCTTTAATAAATGGCGCTGGAAAAACTGGCTGTCTACATGCTGAAGACTAAAATAAGACCCATGTCTATCACCATGCACTAAAGTCAAAATGGATCAAAGATTTAAATATTAAAGCAGAAACACTAAATCTACTGGAAGAGAAAGTAGGTCAAAATATTCAAGAAACAGATGTAGGCACAGTCTTTATGAACAAAACCCAAACTGCAAAGGAAACATTTCAAAGAATCAACAACTGCGATCTCATCCTACTAAAAAGCTTTTGTGAGCCGGGAATACAGCTCAGCGGTGCAGCACCTGCCTGCCAAGTGCAAGGTTGTGAGTTCGATTCCCAGTACCAAAAAAATAAATAAAAAGCTTTTGTATTTTAAAAGAAATCACCAATAGAGTGAAAAGACAACCCATAGAGTGGGAAAACATTTTAACTAACTGTCCCTCAGACAAAGGACTTATATCTAGAACATATAAAGAATTGAGAAAACTCAGACTCCGCCAAATTCAAAGACTCAATCCAAAATTGGGCATCCGAGAAATACACACTTCTCAGATGAAGAAATACAAATGGCAAATATGAAAAAATGAAAAAATGTTCAATGTTATTGGTCATTCGAGAGATGCAAATTAAAACAACACTGAGATTTCATGTCCTCCCAGTAAGAATACCTACCATCAAGAAATCAACCAACAACAAATGCTGGAGGGGCTATGGGGAAAAAAGAACTCTTCTCCACTGTTGGTGGTAATGTGGACTGGTGCAATCACTTTGGAAATCAGTCTGGAGATTCCTCAAAAAATTAGGATTTAGAGATCCCATTTAACCCAGCCATTCCCTTCTCAGTATTTTCCCAGAAGAATTAAAACATCATACCACAGCAATACATGTGCACCCATGTTTACAGCAATACACTTTGTCATAGCAAAATCTTGGAAACAACCCAAATGCCCATCAACTGAGGAGTGGATAAGAAAAATGTGGTATTTTTACACAATGGAATATTACTCAACTATAAAGAAAGAGGGGCTGGGTATTTAGCTCAGTGGCACAGCACCTGCCTGGCAAGCGCAAGGTCCTGAGTTCGATTCCTGGTACCTGAAGAAAAAACAAAAAACAAAAAACAAAAACAAACAAATGAATCAACTATAAAGAGAGATAAACTCAAGGCTTTTATAGGTAAACAGATGTAACTAGAGACCATACTCATAAGTGAAATAAATAAGACCCGCATGTGTAAACCTGAAACACTCACCCCTAGTGTAAGAGCCTGAAAGAGTAAATAAAACTGAAAGGCACAGTAGATATTGTGAAAGGAAAGAAACTGCTTAATAGGAAAGAACAACTGGGATGAGGGAAAGAAGAAAAGAAAGAAAGAAGAAAGGGAAATATATACATACACACACACACACACACACACACACATACACATACATACACTAGATAGCTAAGATAATTGTACTACTAATTTCTATTGGTTTATTGAAAGGAACAGTTTATGTTTAATTGTTCGATCAATCTTTGCATATCTATATCTGGTAATCTGAGCAACTACTTGAAGATAACAATAAGCAATACAACAACCATTGTTGATTTCCTATCATCTTGTTTTGAAATTCTGTATTATTTTTATAGTTTTTGTGTTGTTTTGTTTTTGTCTTTGTTTTTATTATTTTGTTTTTGTTCTTTTCTCTTTAAA
>NW_004955424.1:27851321-27857646 GCF_000276665.1 Chinchilla lanigera | reverse complement strand
ACAAACTTCTTCCAATCCCGGATAAATTCCAGGATATACTCCAATTTCTTAAAATGTGGTAAAAGTGTTATACTAGTGTGTGGAAACAATGAATGCTAACATCAACGTGAATCAATAATAGTCCCCCAAACTTAATGCTCTACAGTTTTTCCATACTATACCCTGGAGTTCTCAAACTTCAGAGTATATCAAAATAGCCAGGACTTAATAAAACACCACAGTTAGACTCAATCACCAAGTTTCTGACACAGTGAGTCTGCAGTGAGGTCCAATACTTTGTATTCTAACTGGCTCCCAGGTGATACTTAATACACAAACCATACTTAATTCAGCCAAACTGGAACCATGTGACCTTTTAGGACTGTTTAAAGTTTTCTATTTCCTGTGTATCAACCTAAAAACTCTGACTAAATTTATTTGTACAATGTATAACTGGAAAGTACACACAAAACATTATTAATTTGTAACAGGTAATAACTGGAAACAACTGTGATTTTGTGTAAATATTTAAAATGAGATACGGGGCTGGGGATTTAGCTCAGCGGCAAAAGCACTTGCCTGGCAAGCGCAAGGTCGTGAGTTCGGTTCCTGGTACCGGAGAAAAACCAAAAACCCAAAAAAATAAATAAATAAATAAATAAATAAAATGAGATACAGTACCTGGAATAGGTTTTGAAGGATTTCTGGTGAGAGTACAATATTTTACTTCTTTTGCATCATACTCTGCCCTAAGTTGTTTCATTTGATCTATTTGCAACTGAATCTTCAAGGAGTTATTTTTAATAATCCTTATTCTGAAAAACAGAAAGGCTTTCTGATGTTCTTTTCAACTAATTCTTAAGTCATGAGATTTAAAATAAAACAGGTAAGTTATTATTCTGCTTAATTATTTTGAATCAGATAAAGTAGATAGTTTAAGAAACAACGTCCTAAAAAAGTTACCTTTACAAACGTGGAATAATTTTCTTTCAGAGCACCAGTAAAATCTAATACTATGATTATTAATCCCATTGTGAATTCATATGTGTTAAATACAATCTGACCCCAAAACACTATCTATTCCTTATAATCAAAAATTACTTTTGTCATTTAAAAACTTTTTGTAAATAATTGTATTAGTTTTCTGTGGCCATTATAACAATTACTACAAATTTAATGACTTAAAATAACAAATTATTGCCTCACTGTCCTGGAATGCAAAAGTCCAAAATCAGTATCACCAGACCAGAATAAAATTGTAAGTGCTGTGCTACCTCTCGAAGCTCTAAGGGAGAATCCTTTCCTTGCCTCTGCCAGCCCCTGGGGCCTGCAAAAATCCTTTTTTGTTTGTTTGTTTGTTTTTGAGACAAAGTCTTGGTATGTTGCCTAGATTTGCCTTGAACTCCTAATCCTCCTACCTCAGCTTCTTGAGTAGCTGGAATTACAGGAGTGTGCCACTGCGCCTGGCTAAAAACTTTGTTATAGGATTATTTGAAATTTACTTCCTAGCTGTGTTGGTACAAAGGAGAAATAACATTAAATAAATAGGAAATAACAGATTAAAATAAATTAGATACTGTTACAGGAATGTTAACACTTGTTAAAACATGGTAAAGATAGCTGTTGTAAGCCCAAGGGCCCTGGCAATAGACGCAGTGGGGTTTTGCTGTAGGGGAGAAAGGCTGGGTTCAACTCCAAATACAGCTTTGGCAACTGGGAATCTGCAATCAAAGGAGGGGATAGAAAATTACTAAGAGGAAACACTGGAAGGAGAGATTCCCAATAAACTAGCCTGCTGCAGGATTATGTGGACGGCAGGCCAAGCGGACAGTCAACGTGTGGGGTGAGGAAACTGACGTCTGTGGGGTCAAACCCTAAAGATGACCAAATATGAAAGGGTGAGAGCTGAAACAATTTGACAGGACTCTTGCTAAAACTGAACAGTACACAGATGAATATGAAAGTCCAAAAATCAAGCCTGGATTTTTTTTTTTTTTTTTTTTGGTATTTTTTTTTTTTTTTGGTACTGGGAATTGAACTCAGGAGCTTGTACTTGCCACACAGGTGCTTATGCCGCTGAGCTATATCCTGAGCCCCAAGCCTGGATGAAAAAGAGTTCAGCAAAGCCAAAGCAGAGTTCGATCAGAGAATCTTTGTCAACAAGTAAATGACACAATTTTTCTTTCACATTAAAATCTAGTCTGTCACCAAGCATAATGGCACATACCTGTAATCCCAGCTCCTCAAGAAGCTGAGGCAGGAGGATTGCAAGTTTGAGCCTAGCCTAGGCAATTTAGATCTTGTCTCAAAAAAATAATTAAAAAGGACAGGGGATGTGACTCAATATGAAACCCTGGGTTTAATCTTGGGTTCAATTCCCAATACCAAAACAAAAGAGAAATAACCAACTTGTTAGTAGATAACTGCAGGTAGCTTTTGATTATCATACAAAGCTTTTGGTAACTATGAATGGCTAAGAGTAAGAGCTTGTGGTATTTATGAAATGGAGACTGTGGAGATAAGATAGTGGAAAATAAATAAAATAGACTGTGGAAATAAAATAATAGACCTCCTAAAGAATTGAAACCAGGGTGCTGGGGATTTAGCTCAGCGGCACAGCACCTACCTGGCAAACGCAAGTTTGATTGATGGTACCAGAAAGTGAGTTTGATTCCTGGTGCCAGAAAAAAAAACAAAAACAAAAAAAAAGAAGAATTGAAACCAGGGACTAGAGAGCTGGGGATATAGCTCAGCGGCACAAGCACCTGCCTAGCAAGCACAAGGTCCTGAGTTCGATTCCCACTACCAAAAAAAAAAAAATGTAGAACAGTTAACTGGGCATGGTGGCATGTGCCTGTAATCCCAGCACTTGGGAGGCTGAGGCAAGAGGATCTTTCAAGTTCAAGACCAGTCTGGGCTACAAAGTGAGCTCAAGGCCAGACTGAACTGCATAGCGAGACCCTGTCTCAAAAAAGACAAAAAAAAAAAAGAAACCAGGGACCGAGACATTTGTACATGAATGCTCATAGTGACATCAGTAACAAAATAACCCAACAATCTATCAACAGATGAATGGATAAACAAAATATAGAATGAATACATACTGTATTACATGCAATGGCATATTTAGCCATAAAAAAGAATGGCCTTCTAATACATGCTACCATATGCATGAGAAGGTGTCTGATTGTTGCTCCTTTCTATGCTACTTTTACGATCTCCTTGTTTTTAACAACTTCATGATGGGCCAGGGATATAGTTCTGTGGCACAAGCACCTGCCTGGCAAGCACAAGGTCCTAAGTTCAATTCCTGGTACCAAAAACAAAACAACAACAACAAAAAACAACTTCATGATGATGAAACTAATTGAGCATTTCTTAGCATTTATCATACTTAGAATTTTTGGGGTTTCTTATAAATTGGGACCTTTTACTAGTTCTAGAAAACTCACAACCATTATCTTTCTAAATGTTATCCCTGTGCCATATTCTCTTCTCATAATTTCAGGGTTATGATTAGACATAGTATGACCTGCTCATTCTTATCTTCCACATTTTTCATCATAGCTTCATTGAGATATTGTTCACACACTTTAAAATTCACCCTCGTAAAGTATATAATTCAGTGAATTTTAATACATTCAAAGTTATTCAGCCATCAGTACTACTTAATTCTAGAACATACCATCACCCCCAAAATACAGGAAGTCTTGTGCCCGTCAGCAGTCTGCTGAGCAGACTGTTTACTATGCTGTTCCCAGAGGTGAAACAATTAACATCTGCGAGGGTGCATCTCTTTATCTTCCTAGCTTTATATGGAGAGGGTTACCTAGTAGACTCATCCCTTGGGCAGATCCCAGGCTTTGTCTTTAATTTCCCACTGAACAGTAAAAACTAAAATTTTTGGTCACTAATTTTAGTAAAATGTTCCCAGAGCCAAAGCAGTTTTCACACTCTGCTAATCTTTTGATAGATTGTGCCCTGATAATCTCTTACTATCTAACCAGCTTCCTGATACTTTTAGAAAGGTTTTATTTTGCTCTCTGTGGGCCTGCAAGCAGTGAGTCCATGCCCAGCACTTCCTTCATTGTGTTGAGGATGGTGGGATCTTTGAGAGGAGTGTGAGGACACACACCTTCGTCAAGTAGACTGACAGGAACCCCAAAACCTGAGACCCAGGACAACAGCTGGGTCCCAGGTGCATGGGGCAGGGGAGGCACCACACACATACTTGGAGGGCAGAGTAATTGGCGAGACCAGCAGCATGGAAGTGTCTGACGCAGTAGCAAGGAGCCTGCAATTGAACCCTGGAAAACTCCACCAGCGCAAGTCCAGTCCCAGGCCCCACATCCAGAGGCCAAGATCAGCTCCACACCCAACACATTTCTTTTTTTTTTCCAGTACCAGGAATCAAACTCACAACCTTGCGCTTGCCAGGCAGGCACTGTGCCACTGAACTACATCCCCAGCCCACCCAACACATTTCTGGGATTAAATATGGACACCATCACAGAACTATGAGCACCACAGGTATTTTACTACTTTCATTCTCCCTTGTTGGTCTGATTGGATAGCCCTTCCTTATCTGATTGGATATTATCTTGTTTTCTTCTGTATTCAGTATTTTTGTATTTGGGGTTTTTGTTTTTCCTTTTTCTGTTTTTCTCTCCTTTCTTTCTCTCATCTCCTTTTTCTTTCTTTTTTTTCTTTGGTTCACTTTCATTCTCTCTTTTTCCCTTCTTTTTCAATGTTTAGATTTCTTACCCTTTTTTTCATTCTCTTATATAGACTCACTTTCTCTCTTTCCTCAACTACTGCTTGAATTTAAACTTTCAATGAGTAAACATTGTCTCTGCCCTTTGTGACTACTACTTTGTATTCTATTTTATTCTTTCCTTCCTGTGTCCTCCAGTTTCCCAAAACTTGGGCAATCGTGCTTTAATTTCCAGCCCTGACTATTATATTTGTCCTCACTCATCACTTGAGCCTATCCCCTAACCATCTTAACCCCCCTGCTCCTGACAGAAGGGTAAAATCACCTTACTAAGGGGAAAATCACTGAATATAAGTGCACAGTATACGTTTGATTTTGTTACATAATTTTAGAGTTTACTTCCATGATCAGAGGTAACAGGTTAATGGTTACCATAGTTTATCAGTAGTTACGCTGCACTTGAAACTAGTGTTATTACTAACTGTACTCCTTTATCCAGGATGTCACACATGTTATAAACAGTTTTTCTCCCCTGTGTGATAACACTGTGACTGTATGAGGTCATAATCACCACCACAACTCAGTGCCAAAGTGTTGGGAGCTGAGCCAAATAGTAATCTTGCATCCTTTACAAATTGGAAAGCTAGGGCCTTGGAATAGCTATAAGAAACCACCTACATCTAGAAGACATCTGTGAGGAACAGATATCCTCTAGGGAAACCTAAATACTATCAATAAAGCTATATATCATAAGAAACTGGCAAGTATCAACACAGAAAAAACAGAAGAGAAAATAGAAAATGACAAGACACAGAAGCAAAATGCAACCCCAGACCGCCTGCCCACCCGGGACAAGCCCAGAACTCAAGGAGACACATGAAATTGGAAATCAGACACCGGGACTTTCTAAAACGATAGCAGCAGAAGTAAAAAAACAAGTGGACAAGGCTATGGAGAAAATAATCTCTCAGGTACAGAAAGAAATGATGCTTAAAATCCAAGATATTAGAGAAGACACAGATAAAAGAATAGATGGGCTTAGAAAAATGATGGAAACAAATAATGCCCAGCATAGGAAAGAAATGGAATCCATGAAACAGATCCAAATAGAAATCCAAGAGATTAAAACTTCCATTGAAAGTATATGCAACAGATTGAATGGAGATGACAGGATTTCAGATCTTGAAGACAGAATTACAGAGAGTGATAGTGAAAAGAAGGATATGTCAAAATAGGAAGAGACCATGAAAAATCAGTCCAACAGCTACAAGATGAAGCAAATAAGAATAACATAAGATTGATTGGGGTCAATGAGAAAGCTGGAGATAGCACAAATGACATAAAACTTCACAGAAACAATGGCAGAAAACTTCTCAAGTGTGGATAAAGCATCTGACATAAAAATAAATGAAGCATTTAGAACTTCAAACATTCCTGACCAAAATAAAACTACATCAAGACATATAATAATCAAGATTCCAGAAATTCAGCACTAAAACAAAATATTAAAAACTGTTAGAGAAAAGAAACAGATTACCTATGAAGGAAAGCCCATCTGAATCACGGCAGATTTCTCAACACAAACCATCCACTCAGGAAGAGCTAGGAAGGGGCTGGGGATTTAGCTCAGTG
>NW_004955424.1:27839202-27846837 GCF_000276665.1 Chinchilla lanigera | reverse complement strand
GTTTTATTTTATTCTTTATTTTTGTTTTTTTGAGACAGTGTCTCACTCTACAGTTCAGGCTGGGCTTGAACTTACTTTGTAGCCCAGGTTGGCCTCGAACTCACAGTAATCCTCCTGCCTCAGCCTTTCGAGTGCTGGGATTATAGGTGTGCACCACTACACTTGACTATAGAGGTTTTTAAAAAAAATTTTAGGTAGCATTTTTCTCCAGGGTCTACTCCAAAATCTAGGCAGCCATATTATCAGAAATGGAAGTCAAATTGCACAATTTTCCAATTTGAAATCATCTATTCAAATAATTTAACATTTGCCAAAAGTAATACTGGAATGGGCTGGAGATATAGCTCAGTAGCACAAGCACCTGCCTGGAAAGCACAAGGTCCTGAGTTCAATTCATGGTACCAAAAAAAAAAATAGAATGAAAGTAATACTGGAAACATAAGACCACTCAACAAGAGTGAACATTTCATCCTCTCCAGCAGGTTACTTTCCTTAGTGCATCACAGGAATAAGTACTTCAATTCAGACAATGATCATGAAATTATCAAATCTTTTATGCAAGAAATTACCTGGAACATTTACCTGCATCCTCCATTTTATGATACCACAAACTGCCTCAATTATAGTAAGAAGCACCATCAAATTATCAAACAAAAATAAGCTTTTTACTTGAAATACATAAAAAATTGGTAGCAGAGGATAACATAAAATATGGCTTTTAAATAAAAATGGAAATAAAAAGGCTAAGAACCACTGGTTACTTCCACTGACTGGTTACCATAACTGAGTAATAATTCTCACCTCTTGGACTACTCACTAGTTTACTCACTTTTCTTTGAGTTGGGTTGCTCTCCTTTGATGATGTGCCAAAGCTGTAGGCTCTGCAGCCAAAGCCTGAAGTTTTCCATGAAGATAAAACGCAGTTCTCTGGCTTTTCTTTATTGTCTCAATAAAGGTGTCATATTCTCTTTTGATTGAAGTAAGAATGGATTTGTATGCAGTAACATACTCTATTACCTGAAATACAATTTTTTCTGCTTATGGTAATGAACTTTTTCTAGAAGAATACAGATCAAGAACTTGGCAAACAATTACAGATTATTAAAAATGAAACAAATGTGAAAATGAAAAAGCTAGGCTAGAAGAAAAGTTTTTTCTTCTAGAAGTATCAAATGATTTCCATTTCAGGTGGCCTCTCAGAAGAACAGAATTCTTTAAAGTATCAAATAAATGTACAATTACACACAATATAGATAGTTCAGACAGGAGGAGAGAAAAGAAACACTATATAAATAGATATTATTTTTAATGTAACCCCATGTATTTTCGCTAAGAATTAAATATACAAACATCAACTGAAAAATGATTTCACTATATCTATACTAATTTAAAGCAGACAGCTCTTTGGGTAAGAAAAATTCTGACAAGTCAGCATTCAGGCATACAATGATAAGCAGGTCACATAATTACCTTTGCTGACTTCACAGAAGAAGTATTAGCATGACATCTGATATTTATGAAACCTATTCAAGGTACTACCTTTATTTAAACATTCATGCAAAACATTCCTTAATAACTAACAGACCAACAGTAGTATCAGTGATCATCACAACATATAAAATGAGGATAATCTGTTAATGTACCAATTCCAAAAGACAGATTTTTCTGGATTTAAGTGGAGTAAAGATGTGTTTTCTCTATTTTATATTCTTATTCATATATAACAATTTTCTAGCCGGGCATGGTGGCATACGCCTGCAATCCCAGCACTCGAGAGGCTGAGGCAGGAGGATCATTGCGAGTTCAAAATCAGCCAGAGCTACAAAGTGAGCTCAAAGCCAGCCTAAACTGCATAGTCTCAAAAAAGACAAATTTTTTTTTCTTAATTCCACTGGTAGGTACTTTACACCCTCTTTTTCTTAGAGTACTGTTTGTTGGTTTCTGCTATTGGGAATTGAACCCAGGCCCTCACACTGAGCTACATCCCCAGCCCTATTTTATTTTTTATTTTGAGACAGAATCTCACTAAGTTACCCAGGTCAGGTTCAAACTTGTGGTAATCTTCCTGCCTTAGTGTCCTAGAGTGTTGGGATTACAGGCATGTACTACCACATCTGGCTAAGCTTCTAGATTTTTACTTAAAGGAGAAATAAGATACATAGCGTCATTTTTAAAAATTTTAAAAAAGATTGATTGTCTTGCAGGCACAAGGCCCTGGGTTCAATCCCCAGAACCACCAAAAAGAAAAAAAAAAAAAAGATTAAATAAAAAAAATTGATGTCCTGTTTTACTCAGAGACCAATAGTTTGCTGAAGTCTTAAAGTAAGCTCTTGCTCTAAGCAAAGAGGATGTTGATTTATTTTACTGTCAGTCCTTCTTCAAAGGGAGATTTTTTTAAAGACAAAATAATTAGAATCAATGGGAAAACTGTACTTGTTTATAAGGAAAGGTTATTGCTAAAATTTTAAAGAGCAAAGTCAAATATATAACACTTTTTACTCTGATCTCCATTAGTATTTCCTCTACATCTAGTCAAACCCCTTGTTCACCATGCTTATCTAGACCTGTAAACTATGAGGTCTCAATCTTTAAATCAAGCTTTTCTTTTTCCATTTGTTTATTTTATTTATTTGTTGTGAACCAGGGGTCTCACCATATTGCCCAGACTGTCCTTGATTGCCTGGTTTCAAGGATCCTCCAGCCTTGGCCTCCACAGTAGTTGAACTACAAGCACAGGCTACTGCGGCTGACTCAAAAGGTCTCAGTATACTGTGCTAGATCAAATCTAAATGAAGACTTTAGTGCTACCATAAACAAACCCCAACAACAAGGAATTCTTGTACACAACCTTCAAAATGAAATCAGAGAGCACAGCCAGATTATTCATCAGAATGGCTGCTAAACCCAACGTGACGGTGCATGCCTGTAACTCCAACTACTTGGGAGGCTGAAGCAAGAGGATCCCAAGTTTGAGGCCAGCTTAGGCAACGTAAAAGTCTGTCTCAAAATAAAAAATAAAATAAAAATGGGTGGGGGTATAATTTAGTCTGGGAGGCCATGGGTTCAATACCCAAGACCACCAAAAAAAAAAAAAAAAATTGGCCTGCAAAGCTAAAATAAGAAAACTCTTGGGCCATGGATATAGCTAAGCAGCATAAGCACCTGCTTGGCAATTGCAAGGTCCTGAGTTCGAGTCCCAGTACAAAAAAAAAAATAAGAAAGAAAACTCCCGTTAGCAGGTAATATAAATCCAGCATTGCATTTTCCCCATTCATCTCTTTCAGACAAACTGGATGAACTTCTCAAAAACGACAAGCAGAATGTAGTAAAACAATTAGTGTTATTAGAAAGGCAGGAACATTAGTTGGCAAGACAAGTCATTTCTATCTTCATGAAAACTTCATTATCTTAAGGGCATTGTGATACCTTATCAAAAACATTTCTGTATATGATATAATATTCATCAGCAGGTCCTTTCTCATTACAGCCCACTCTTTCAGTTTCTGTAATTATGTATCTTTGCATACTTTCCAAAAATTCCTTGTCACTTCTGCTAACGATAGGAGGGAGAACTGCATGCTTATGTATTTCTTGGGCTGACATAAGTCACGATATGCACACTTTTCACCAGAGGAACATGAAATCTTGACCAGTTTTTGCAACAAAGCCAAAATTTTGACAAGTCTGAAAGGAAAAAAAAACCATAAATTAATCTAAAGGATTAAAATTAGAAATCAAATATTAATCTAAAAATGAATACTTGTTTCAGAAAAAAATTTTCCATGGATAAATATTTTAATCTATGGATCAAAATATCACGTAATTCTTCTGATACTCCAACTCTGGGAACGAAATACCAAATACTGGTCAAGTAAGAGCCTATCCTTTTCTAACCAAGTACAACCTCTCTCATATATATCATTTAATTTATGATTTCTTATTTTAACTCAACACTCCCATGTATTTACTTACTTATTTATTTTGTTTTTTTAAGATAGGGTCTATTAGTTCAGGCTGGGCTTGAACTCACTGTGTAGCATAGGCTGGTCTCTAACTTGTGGCAATCCTCTTGCCTCAGCCTTCTGAGTGTTAGGATTACAGGCATGTACTATTCTAAGCACTTTTTTTTTTTTTTTTTTTTTTTTTTTAGCAGTCCTGATGATTAAACTCAGAGCCTTATGCGTGCTACATAAGCATTCTACCACCAAGATCCACCCCAACCCTTTCTAATTTTTTATATTACATTTTAATAGTAATTGTAAGGACACCTTAAGTGGATAAAAAAACATTGCAACTCAATGCTTTCTAATAGGAGGTTTAGTGTTTTATTAATTTGTTTCATGTGGAAAAATTAACTTTTACTATCCTTGATACAACAAAAAAGGTCAGTGCCTGCCTGGCCCAGTCACAGTCATCCAAGATACAATAGCTATAATTAGATTTTATAATAAATTTTATTATAATTCTTATCCTTCATATGAAAGCACTAACTGAAAAGTAAGAGGTAGGACTTCTGTTAAATTCTATCTGCCAAGGGTGGGGACATAGTTCAAGGTTAGGGAGTTTGCCTTACATGTGCAAGGTCCTGTATTCAATCTCTAGCCCCACAAAAAACAAAAAAATCTATTCATCAGTGATTTCAGATACCAGCACCTTTCAGAGTGTGGAGATTTATTACGTGGAGCTTTATTACTTGAGCAGATTTATTATGTTGCTTTTAGTGAAGAATCATTATCCAACTGAAGTTGGATACAGAAGTGGGTAACTAAGATCTACTCACATTAATATCAGACAGAACCCTTGGCTTGCTTTAAAACATGTGGCAAGTTAAAACATTTTAACTTCCCTCCAATTACAGAAGTATATGTTATGGCATGAAATTTGGAAAACATAGTCCTGGTATGGTACCGATGCCTAAAATCACAGCTACCAGGACGGCTGGACAGGAGAATCTCAAGTTCAAGGCCAGCTTGGAAAACTTAGTGAGAACCTGCCTTAAAATGAACAGGACGATCCTCTGAGAAGTTTGAACTCAGGCTGGGAAGGACATGAGGGCCCCAAATTCCATGGTGAGAGGCCAAGCCTGGCATGTGTGGCTTTCAGAGAGGGCTGAGCCTAAAAATGCTGTAACTTCAGTGGTCTGCTTACACCCCCAGCCCAGTGCCTACATGCAGCACAGAGATGAGTGGCCTGATTGCCACCAATATGAGCAAGAATACACCTTGGCTTGTGTGGTTGCCGCAGCTTGAGACATACAGACAGAAGAATCCTGGAGCAGAGGTTGGGGAAGTACCTCACAAACCCAGAGGCCAAAAAGCTACAGAGATAATGGTGACTTAAAGTACACAGAGGAACACGGAAAGTGGCAGTTGCCAGGGTAACTACAATATAGCCTTAGGGAGGACACCATTTTCCCAGAAGGAAAGGCAGGGCAGGATTTAGCATTCACAAAAACAGGGTTAGGGATGTAGCTCAGTGGCACAGTGGCAGTGACTCACTCTCTCTCCCCTATATCTGCTGGATTCCAAAACTGAATTCCCCGGAAATAAACCACTCATTCAAAAACAGAGAAGCTAGGTGTGATAGTACACACCTGTAATCCCAGCACTTCGCAGGCTGAGACAGAAGACTATCATAAATTTCAGGCCAGCCTGGGCTAATTATCGAGTTCAAGGACAGCCTGAACTATATAGCAAAATGATACCTTGTCTCAAAAAAAAAAAAAAAAAAAAAAAAAAGAAAGAGGAATTTTGGGGGACTCATTCCTTCTTTCTTCTTCTTCATTAAATTTTGGAGTTTGGTGGGTTTTTGCTTTTTAATTTTTTCCCTTTGAGTTTTTTTTCTTCTTCTTGTATTTTTTCTTTTTTTCTTTCTTTTACTATTTTTCCTTTGCTCTTTCTATTACTTTTTATCAATTTCTATTAATTTCCTTTCACTCCTTAAGAGGATCCTTTAGCTCACTTTTCTCTCCTCATTATTCATTGCTTAATTTTTCTTTTTCGTCTTTTTGAGACAGGGTCTCGCTACACAGTTCAGGTTGACCTTGAGTTCACTTTGTAGCCCAGGCTGGCTTCGAATTCACAACGATCCTCCTGCCTCAGCCTCCCAAGTGCTGGGATTACAGTCGTGTGCCACCACACCTGACTATAATTTTTCAAATTTTACTTTTATCCTTCTATTCTCCACCCCCTCTACCTTTACTAGTATAACCACTGTTTTAGTAATCTTTAGATAGTTAACTCTATGCTACTGCTATTGAATTCTTTTCTATTATTAGTGGAGGTACACTTGTATTTAGTAGCCATTTATTGTACGTCAATATTTAGTCTGCCATAATGTGTATACTGTAATTATAGATGCCTTGTCTATGTTTAAAGGTGATATACTATTGGCTCTTATGGTAGGTCCATATCCAGTGTATCTTTGATATTAATATTGCTGCTGATTTTGTTGCTTTTGCTAGGGTGGCATAATTGTAGCTATTAATTGGTTTTCTCAAATGCCAATACCTGGATTGCCTTTGTATCATTAACAATAATATAGCCCATTTCTAGAGAACTGGTACTGCATTCTTCCCTCCAAAATTTATAAACATGATTAGATCTTGGGACAGAGGCAAAGGCCTATAGTTAGCCACACCCAGAGTATATCACTGAAAAGCAGTCACTAAAGAAGTCTCCATACTAGCAAACAAGTCCTGACCCACAAACCTCATCACAAAACCAAACAAACTAAAAAAAAAAAAAAACAATGGAAACATGAGAAGACCAGGCAACAGAATGCCTCCAAAACTCCCAATTCCACCAAATGTGATCCATGGGATTCCAAGGGGACAAAATCAAAAAGCCAAACAGCTGAGTTTAAAAAAAAAGAGCCGGGCGTGGTGGCACAGGCCTGTAATCCCAGCACTCAGGAGGCTAAGGTAGGAGGATCGCTGTGAGTTCAAGACCAACCTGGGCTACAAAGTGCGCTGAAGGCCAGCCTGAACTGCACAGTGAGGTAAAAAAAAAAAAGAAAAAAAAAGGCAAAAAAAATAAATTAAATTAAAGAAAAGATCAATAAGGTACTGAGCAGGTATAAAGAAGACATAACGAAACCAGTAATGGATTTAATAAATAAAATCATCAGTGAGTTTATAGAAGATAGATGAGCTAAACAAATAATACAAAAAATGAATGACCAGGTTGGTAAAGATTTAGAGTTCATGAAAAGGTACCAAACAGGAAATCCGGGAAATTAAAACCTCTATTGAAAGTATAGGCAAGAGAAGTGATCAGTGTGAGGAACAAGTGTTAGAACTAGAAGACAGGACTAATACCAGAGACAATACACTCAAGGAAATCTTAAAAACAAAAAGAGACCCAGGCATTGTGGCACATGCTATAGCACTAGGGAGGTGGAGACAGGAGGATCACTGTGAGTTCGAGGCCAACCTGAGTTACATAGTAAGTTCAAGGCTAGCCTGCACTACAAACCTGTCTCAAAAAACAAAACAACAAAAAAAAAGGAGAGAGAGAGAGAGACGATATGAAAAACAGATCCAACAGCTGCTAGATGATATGAAGGGGCCTAATCTAAGATTAACTGGAATTGGTGAAAAATCAGAAAACTACACAAGCCAGGCATGGTGGCACA
>NW_004955424.1:27836830-27839102 GCF_000276665.1 Chinchilla lanigera | reverse complement strand
TTACTAACTGTACTCCTTTATCCAGGATGTCACACATGTTATAAACAGTTTTTCTCCCCTGTGTGATAACACTGTGACTGTATGAGGTCATAATCACCACCACAACTCAGTGCCAAAGTGTTGGGAGCTGAGCCAAATAGTAATCTTGCATCCTTTACAAATTGGAAAGCTAGGGCCTTGGAATAGCTATAAGAAACCACCTACATCTAGAAGACATCTGTGAGGAACAGATATCCTCTAGGGAAACCTAAATACTATCAATAAAGCTATATATCATAAGAAACTGGCAAGTATCAACACAGAAAAAACAGAAGAGAAAATAGAAAATGACAAGACACAGAAGCAAAATGCAACCCCAGACCGCCTGCCCACCCGGGACAAGCCCAGAACTCAAGGAGACACATGAAATTGGAAATCAGACACCGGGACTTTCTAAAACGATAGCAGCAGAAGTAAAAAAACAAGTGGACAAGGCTATGGAGAAAATAATCTCTCAGGTACAGAAAGAAATGATGCTTAAAATCCAAGATATTAGAGAAGACACAGATAAAAGAATAGATGGGCTTAGAAAAATGATGGAAACAAATAATGCCCAGCATAGGAAAGAAATGGAATCCATGAAACAGATCCAAATAGAAATCCAAGAGATTAAAACTTCCATTGAAAGTATATGCAACAGATTGAATGGAGATGACAGGATTTCAGATCTTGAAGACAGAATTACAGAGAGTGATAGTGAAAAGAAGGATATGTCAAAATAGGAAGAGACCATGAAAAATCAGTCCAACAGCTACAAGATGAAGCAAATAAGAATAACATAAGATTGATTGGGGTCAATGAGAAAGCTGGAGATAGCACAAATGACATAAAACTTCACAGAAACAATGGCAGAAAACTTCTCAAGTGTGGATAAAGCATCTGACATAAAAATAAATGAAGCATTTAGAACTTCAAACATTCCTGACCAAAATAAAACTACATCAAGACATATAATAATCAAGATTCCAGAAATTCAGCACTAAAACAAAATATTAAAAACTGTTAGAGAAAAGAAACAGATTACCTATGAAGGAAAGCCCATCTGAATCACGGCAGATTTCTCAACACAAACCATCCACTCAGGAAGAGCTAGGAAGGGGCTGGGGATTTAGCTCAGTGCCACAGTGCTGGCCTGGCAAGTGCAAGGTCATGAGTTCAATTCCCAGTACTGGGGGAAAAAAAACCAAAAAGGAATAAAAAAGAAGAGCTGGGAGTCAAGGATTACAAGTCCTGAAAAAAAAACTTCCAGCCCAAATTGATGTACCCTGCAAAACTATCTTTTAAAATTAATGGAGAAATAAGATACTTCCAGGACAAAGAACAACTGAAGAGATTTATGAACACAAAACCAATGCTACCAAGGGAACTAAAAGACATTCTAGACAGAGATAAAAATGACCACAATTCCAAGAACAACAACAGAAAGGAACCACCAGTCAGGGCAAGCAATTAAACAGGGCAGAAAAGTAGGGACCCAATAGCAGGAAAATACATCATGACCAAGATAAACCAATATATATCAGTTATAATCATCAATGTAAACGGCCTCAATTCACCAATCAAAAGAAACAGACTGGCAGAGTGGATCAAGAAACAAGATCCGCTGGACATGGTGGCACATGCCTGTAATCCCAGCACTTGGGAGGTTGAGGCAGGAGGATTGTCACGAGTTCGAGACCATCCTGAGCTACAAAGTGAGCTCATGGCCAGACTGAACTGCATGGCGAGACCCTGTCACAAAAAGACAAAGAAAAAAAAGAAATAAGATCCAACAATATGCTGTATACAAGAAACACATTTAACACAAAAAGCAATTCACAGACTGAAAAACAAGGATGGAAAATAATCTTGCATGCAACAGGAACCCAGAAAAAAGCAGGAGTAGCTATTCTTTTTGCCAACAATGTCAACCTCAAACCAAGAATGATCAAAAGGGATAAAGAAGGTCACTACATACTTGTTAGAGGTAAACGTCAAGAAGAAGAGACAACAATCATATATGCACCAAATACAGCAGCACCCAACTATAGAAGACAATTATTAATAGACATGAAAAATCAAATAAGCAATAACACAACTGTAACAGTGCATGAATTTGAGTCTTTTCTTTCCTTTTTTTGATAAGATTGGCTAAGGGTTTATCAATTTTATTTTGTCAAAGAACCAACTCTTTGATTCATTAATTCTTTGTATTGTTTTCTTTGTTTCCATTGTTGGTTAATTTCTGCTCTGA
>NW_004955424.1:27808267-27834858 GCF_000276665.1 Chinchilla lanigera | reverse complement strand
ACCAAAAAAAAAAAAAAAGGAAAGAAAGAAAAAGAAAAAAGGAAACTGCACAAATACCATAAAAAATCTATTTACTAAAATAATAGCAGGAAATTTTCCAGTATGGGGAAAGAATTTAACATGTAGATAAGTAGGTAATACCACCACAAACAGTATGATCCAAAAAGAACTTCTCTATGACACATCCTAATCAAAATTCCAGAAGTCCAACACAAGGATAGAGTCTTAAAAGCTATTAGAGGGCTGAGGATATAGCTCAGCAGCACAAGCGCCTGCCTGGCAAGCGTAAGGTCCTGAGTTTGATTCCGGTACTAAAAAAAAAAAAAAAAAGCTATTAAAGAAAAAAAATAAATCACTTATGAAGGTATAATAAAAAAGCTATTAAAGAAAAGAAATATATCACTTATGAAGAATTGCAGCAGACTTCTAAACACAAACCTTAAGTTCCAGAAGAGCTTTGGAGTGAAGTGTTTTAAGGTCTAAAAGAAAACAACTTCCAACTCAGACTGATATTTCCTACAAAACTATCTTTCAAAATTGATAGAGAAATAAGGTCTTTTGTGACAAAACAAAAACACATTCAAACATTCATGAGCACTAAACAAGTACTCCAAAATATTCTCAAGGATATCCTAGAAAGAGACATTGAAGACAACAATGCAAAAGATGAAATGAATACACCAGGCAAGGTAAGCAGTACCAGGGGCAGGGGACAGCCATGGGAAAATAATGCAGTGACAGGAAAAAGACATTATCTTTCAGCACTCTCAATGTTACTGGGTTGGATTTTTTTTTAAAGTCAAAGGTATGCTGTATACAAGAAACACATTTAATCTAAAAAGAAATTATAGATTAAAAATCAAAGGATGAAAAACAATACTCCATCCAACAGAAGTCTGAAAACAAGCAGAAGTAGTCATCTTACTTCCAGACAAAGTAGACTTTAAGCCAAAACTGACCAGAAGAGGCAAAAAATGTCAGTACATATTGATTAAGGAAACAATTCAACCAGAAGAAATAACAATTACAAACACACTAAACATCAGTACACCCAACACCAAAAACACCCACCCACTAGTACATGCACTAAACATCAGTACACCCAACTTCATAAAACAAATACTAATGAATATAAAATATCAGATGAACATCAACACAAGTATAGTGGAGGAACTCAACACTCCACTATCACAAATAGATCAACTAGACAAAAAAGTCAACAAAAAATTATCAGAGTTGAACCACACCCTTGAGCAAATGAATTTAACAGATATCTATAGTGTCCCACCCAATAACAGAATACACATTCTTCTCAACAGCACATGGAACTTTCTCTAAAATAGATGACATAATAGCCTACAAAGCATGCTTACATAAACAAAAGGAATCAAAATTATCCCACACATATTATCACAACATAACACAGTGATCTAGAAATCAATGGCAAAATAAACCACAGAAATTATGCAAACATACAAAAATTAAACAATACAGTCTTGAATAATCAATGAGTCAGCTGCGCATGATGGTGTACGCCTGTAATCCCAGCACTCAGGAGGCTGAGGCAGGAGGATTGTTGGGAGTTCAAGACCAGCCTGGGCTACAAAGTGAGCTCAAGGCCAGTCTGAACTACATAGGGAGACCCTGTCTCAAAAACAAAACCAAAAAAAAAAAAAAAAAATCAATCAGTCAAAGAAGATATCAAGGAAGAAAGGACAGTTCCTAGATTCAAACAGTAATACCACTACAACATATCAGAACTTATGGAACAGCCAGGGATATAGCTCAGCAGCATAGCGCCTGCTTGCCAAGTGTGAAGTCTTGAGTTCAATTCCTGTTACTAAAAAAACAAAAAACAAAAAACAGAACTTATGGAACACAATGAAAGCGGCCCTAAGTGGAAAATTTGTAGCTGTGCATGCCCACATCACAAAAACAGAGTGAGTCCAAATAAATACTCTAATGACACAACTGAAGGTCCTAGAAAAACAAGAACAACCGAAATCCAAAAATAGTACAAGAAAGGAAATTATAATGATCAGAACAGAAATTAATGAAATTGAGTTCAGAAAATCAATACAAAGAATCATTGAAACAACAAGCTGATTCATCAAAAGAATAAACAAAATAGACATACTTAGCTAATCTTTTTTTCTTTTTTGGCACTCTAATATATTGGATATTCCAGAAGAAATGCATAGCTCCTGCCTAGCAAGCACAAGGGCCTGAATTAGATTCCTGGTACCAAAAAAAAAAAAAAAAAACCAAAAACAACCAAAAACAGAAGAAATGTATAGATTCCTAGACATATATAAATACCAAAACCAAACCAAGATTTTAAAACCCCAGATAATCCAGTAACAGGCAATGAAACTGAAGCAGTTGCTGGGTGTGGTGGCACACACCTGTAATCCCAGCACTCGGGAGGCTGAGGAAGGAGGATTGTTGCAAGTTCAAAACCAGCTTGGGCTACAAAGTGAGCTCAAGACAGGCCTGAACTGCATAGGGGGGCCCTGTCTAAAAAAAAAAAAAAAAAAAGAAACTGAAGCAGTAGTAAAAACAATGAAGCCCAAAACCCTATGAATTTACCACTGACTTCTACAAGAACTTCAAAAAAGATCTAACATCAATGGTCCTCAAACTCTTTAGTAATATTGAAAAGTAAAAAGTACTCTCAAAGTCATTCCTGGACACTAGCATTACCCTGATTCCAAAATCAGACACGGATTCAACAAAAAAAGAAACTTTAAAAAAAAAAAAGAAACTAATAGGCCAATCTCCTCAATGAACATAGTTTCAAAAATATTCAATAAGATACTGAAAAACAGAAAGCAACAAATCATCAAACATATAATACATAGCCTGAGCTAGCTATAAAGGTCAAGGCCAGCTTGAACTGCATAGCAAGACCCTATCTCAAAGAGAAAAAAAATATATATAACACATTATGACCAAATAGGCTGCATCCCAGGGATGCAAGGATGGACCAAAGTATGCAAATTAATAGACATAAAATATCATATAAACAGAAGCAAGGACAAAAACTACATTATCACTTCTACAGTTGCAGAAAAAACATTTGACAAACTCCAACATCCAGTCATGATTTTATGTTTTGTTTTGTTTTGTTTTGTTTTGTTTTGTTTTGTTTTGTTTTGTTTTTGTACCGGGAATTGAACTTACAACCTTATGCTTGCCAGGCAGGCACTGTGCTGCTGAGCTATATCCCCGGCCCCAGTCATGATTTTAAAACCCCTGAAGATAATAGGTAATAGAAAGACCTTATGTCAATCTGATAAAGCCATTCATGACAAACCTACTGCCAACATCATATTAAATGGCAAAAACCTGAAAATTTTCCCTCTGAAATTAGGAACAAAACAAAGATGTCCATATCACCACTCCTGTTCAATATAGTACTTGAAACATTAGCTAAAGCGGGGGTTGGGGATTTAGCTCAGCGGCAAAGCGCCGGCCTGGCAAGCGCAAGGTCGTAAGTTCGGTTCCCGGTACCGGAGAAAAACTAAAAAATAAAAAAAATAAAAAAACCATTAGCTAAAGCAATCAGGAATCAGGCAACAGAAAAAAATAAAAGGGAGATAGATGATCAATAGACAGACAGATAGACAGATAGATATAGATATATAGAGAGATCTATAGATATAGATATATATGTATATGGATACATATATAGAGTCAAATCATCATTATTTGCAGATGACATGATCCTTTACACAGAAGACCCAAAAAATTCCACCAAAAGACTCCTACAACTAATAACCATATTCAGTAATGTAGTAGCATACAAAATCAGCACAAAAACCAAGTGTTCCTACACACCAGTAATAAACTCCCCAAGAAAGAAATTAGGAAAACAATATAATTCACAAGAGCATCATGAAAAATTAAATAAGTAGGAATTAATGTAACCAAGGAAGTGAAAGATCCCTAAAATGAAAACTACAGTACTCTGAAAAAGAGACTGAAGGGACATCAGAAAATGACAAGATGCCCATTGTTTCTGGATAGGCAAAACCAACACTGTCAAAATGGCTATAAACCAAAACTGATATACAGATTTAATGTCATTCCAATCTAAATATCAACAGCAATTCACACAGAACTAGAGAAAACAATCCTAAAATTCATATGGAACTAGAAGAGATCCAGAATAATAAAGCAACCTTGGCAACATGAGCAAAGCAGGAGACATTACAATCTCTGAGGACAATGGCCACCAATAAACATTAGATCAATGAAATAGAATAGAGCATGCAGAAACAACCCAAGGCACATTTGATCATCTGATTTTTGACAAAAGGCCCAAAAGCGTAAGTTGGAGGAAAGATAGCCTCTTTAATGAATGATGCTCTGGAAACTGATAATCCACATGCAGAAGATTAGATCTAGACCTGTACATCTCACTATGCAGTAAACTAAAATCAAAATGAATCAAATATCTAAATATTAAAATAATCTGCTCGAAGACAAAATAAGTAAAACTCTTGAAAAGTAGGTGTAGGCACAGACTTTCTGAACAGAACTCCAACTACACAAAAAATAACATCAAGGATCAACAAATGGATTACAGCAAATTAAAGTGTCTCCCCAGTAAAGGAAACCACCAACACAATCAAGAGACAACCTACAGAATGGGAAAAAAACGCCTGCCTGATTTACCTTAGAGACAGTACTAATATCTAGAATATATAAAGAACTCAAAAAAATTACCCTCTCCATGAAAAAGCTGGGCAAGTGAAATAAACAGATACTTCTCAGAAGTACAAATAGCCAATAATTACATGATAAAATGTTCAACATCTCTGGCCATTAGAGAAATGCTAAGCAAAACAACACTAAGGCCAGGCGTGGTGGTGTACACCCTATAATCCCAGCATAGGGGGTAGGGGGGAGCCTGAGGCAGGAGGATCGATGCGAACTCAAGACCAGTCCAGGCTACAAAGTGAGCTCAAGGCCAGTCTGAACTGCATAGTAAGACCCTGTCTCAAAAAGACAAAAAATAAAATAAAATAAAATAAAATAAAATAAAATAAAATAAAAATACCAACACTAAGATTTCACCTTACTCCAAAAAAAATGATTATCATCAAGAAGTCAAATAATAACATATGCTGGTGAGGCTTTGGGGAAATGGAAACCATTCTATATTGTGGGTAGGAATGTAAACTAGGACAACTACTATGGAAATCACTACAGGGTTTCCTCAAAAAACTATAGAAATTCCATTTGACCCAGCTCTTCCTCTTCTAGATATTTTCCCAAAAGAGTTAAAGCCATCATATTACAATGATACACACACATCCATGTTTATAGCAGTACAACCTAAAGCTAAAGCTAAATCTTGGCCTATATGTTCCTCAACAGATGACCAGATAAAGAAAATCTGGTATTTATACACAATGGAGTGCTCCTCTTCCATAAAGAAAGATAAACTTTTACTAGGAAAATGAATGCATCTAAGACCATGATGAAATAAATTAGACACATAAGCTTAAATATTATTCTGGTTGCTCTCATATGAGAAACCCAAAATATAAATAAAGAGCAAAATAAGAAACAGGTAATAGGAAATATTTAGATAGATCATTGTCAAAACTGAAAGGCACTAAGAGATGGAGGGGGCAGGAAGGAGAAGTGTATAAAAAGAATTAAGATGTCATGCACACGTAGCAACTCCTCACGAGCAATGTATTCACTGTGTACTGCAAACATGCACTAATAAAAATATAAACTTTCAGAAAGAGACTAAGTGCACTTTGACCCCTCCACTCCACACTGATCCAAACTTGCTCTCTTACCCTAGGGCCATTTCACACTCATCTCCGTCCCTCTGCCCGCCCCAGATACACACTACCACTCTCTTTCACTCGGCTTTTACTCATCCTTCAATCTCTGCTCATACAGTTTCAAGAAAGTTGCCCTGCATTCCCTTAAAGTTGGTTAACTGTCAATGCCATGTGTGGTACTATCACTCAATCATATTGTTTTACAGACTTCCTGTTTATATTCTCTGTCTCCTTGACAAGATCAGGAACTAAGCTGTTCTCATTTCCCATTATCCCTACCCAACCATATGCATTCCAATGCATAATAGCTTCTAGCATTAGGTCTCAAGTATTTGCCATATTACTAAGCAATAATCTTGTCTGCTCAGAAGAAACTGTGAGATATGGCGCTCAAGCCAGAACATAATTAAAGCAATTGTTCCTTAGCATCTTATACCAAATAACGTTGCCATTTACTCATCCATTCCTATTAGACACTTAGGGATACACTGAAAACAAGTCACTTTGGATCCCAGTCAAACCTGTTACATCTAGGGCCAGGGATATAGCTCAGCAGCACAAGCACCTGTCTGGCAAGCGCAAGGTCCTGAGTTCGATTCCCAGTACAAAAAAAACAAAAACAAAAACAAAAACAAACAAACCTATTGGATCTAGTATATGAGCCACTGCTACAGGGCGCAGAAGAAATGACAGCAGTGGCACAAAAGCCCAGAAGGGCATCTCATTAACCTGTGAGAGGACATGGAAATGTTAGGGAAAACACCTAGTGCAGTCATGGCACCTATGCTGCAGCAGGCTGTTTGTACCATGGTCACCATCACTGACCTGGCAGAATAATATTTAGGGTAATGCTTAAATTGTGCTGCATTTACTTATTCAATAAATATTTTGAGGGCACCTATTGTGTGTACCACTATTCTAGACAATAGACAAATAGCATTGAATAAAACCTTATAGGGGTTACATTGAAGTAAAGACAGATAACACATAAGTAAAAAACGTATGACAGATGGGGTAAATTGCATGGAGAAAAACAGACAAGGTAGGAGGGATAGAGTAAGGAAGCTGGAAGGATGCTATTTTATATAAAGTCAAGAAAGAGCAAAGCTCTCACTGGCAAAGTGACTATTTCAGAAATCTGAAAACAGCAGGTCATGTACACTGCTGGAAGTTGTTGAAGAGAAGAAAACAGCAAGTCCAAAGGCCACAAGGTGGGACGTGTGTTAGAGCAGAGCAAGGCCTGTAGGCCTGGAAGAGCATGAGAAAGGGAGGGAAGTCAGAGGGGCAGCTGTCACATCATGTAGGACATACCACCAGCCCATGGGGCACCTTCGTGTAGTTTAGAAAAAGTTACCCCTTTCTCTGGAGAGATTTGGCAAAACAAGCAATAGCTGGATTGTGGCCTCCATTTGTCCCAGTGCTGAGTGAGATGGGACACAGGAGAGTAACAGCTGACTTCCATTTTAAAGAATCATCTGACTGCTATGTGGAGAACAGATTATAAGCAACAAGGGTCAAAGTTGGAAGTATGGTTAAAAGGTGATAATCTGTGCAAAAGGTGATGGCTTGAAACAAGGTTCTAACAGTGGTGGTGAGAAGTGTTCTTGCACATATTATGAAAGTAAAGCCAAAATTCACTTAAGAATTAGATGTAGGGTATGAAACAACAATCAAGAGTGACCACACAGTTTCTGGTCTAGCAAGTCAAAAAATTAGAATTGCTGTATGTGGAGATGGGAAGAACAACTTCCTGAGATATTGACTAAACTGGATATGTGAATAAGTTCAATACAAGTGGTCAGAGTGAAAGGCAAGTTTGAGTCGTCTGCATATAAATGGTATTTAAATGTTACTAGACAGAATAAGATAACCTAGAAAACGTAAATAAGCAAAGATCACAGAACTAAGAGTGCTCTGAGTTTAGAGATCTGGTAGATCAAGAGGAAGCAATAAGAGAATGAAAAATAGCTTCCAGAGTGATAGAAGTAATTGCGGTGCCCGAAAGAAAATGTCTCAAAAGATGGAGGCAGTGATCAACTGTGTAAAACGCTGTTTACATCAAATAAGATGAAATGACCACTGAATTTAGCAACATGGAAAACATTAATGATCACTGCAAGACCTATTTCAACAGAATGGTAGGAACAAAAACCTGAGAAGTGTGGGTTCAATCAACTGAAGGGGAAAGTTTGAGACAATGGGCATTAGCAACACTTTTAAGTTTTGTTCTAAAGGTGGGGACTACTTGGCAAACTACAGTATGAAAAATGTTCCAGGAAGAGGGAAAGACCAGATTATTAAGAACCAAAGCATGAGAGAATAAGTCAGGAAACAATCAACTCAGTGTTATTAAAATGTAAAGTGAGTGAATGATCATTTTAGCAGATCACGCTGTAAGGAAGGCAGAAGCTGAAAGTCATGCTAAGGAATTTGGATCGTATCCTAAATCGAAAGTATTTGAAAGAGAATAGTTTTTTTCAGGAATGAGTATTTTTAAGGCAACAAAGATGCATTAGAAAGGGGGGAAAGGCTGGAAAGCAGTAAAACAAGTAGATAGATACTAGATCCCTCTAGGAGAAAATTAAGCTACAGTGAATTTGGGGGTGGGGAGATAAAAAGAGAAAGCATTAAGAGGGCACGCCAGAAAGGTCTGTGGATTGAAGAAATGTCGGAGCAAGGGCATAGGTTGCTATCCATACCCCAAAACTACCCTTTTAGATCCTTCCTCAACACTCCCAACGTCCAAACTTGTAAATTCTACAACTAAATAACCACTGAACAGGTTTCTCTCCCTTATGACTCCATTTTAAAACGTGGAAAACTCAAGATTTCTTTACACTGAACTGTTTCACACTATCAGGAGTGACATACCCGGCCCAGAACCTTCCTCACACTAGAAGACTTGAGGGTTCAAAGCGAGTTGGGGACTACGGTAAGGTGAGAAAAGGCTGAACCTCCCCTTCTAATATTTCATTTATCTTTCCGTTTTCAGGGAGTAGGCCACAGGGGCCTTCCATTCCCTTAGAGGCCCAGAAAGCGTCTAGTTGATCGATAATCCTCCCCCTCCGCACCTCTGTGAACGGGTCAACGACACTTGCACGTCCCACACCATTTTCCTGCCTCTTAACCTGTTCCTTTTAATAACTTCCACCCTGCCCGAAGCCGTTACTGTGCCGCCTCCTCGAGTCCGCACCTGAATCCCTTTCTCCTAAGGCGTTTCCGGGGCTTAGAGACAGTAACTAGGAAGTCTCGGGGTAGAGACTTGCATGTTGGGACAAGTAGTCCTCTCTAGACGAGAGCACTGGGAAACTACAACTCCCAGAACACACTTCCATTTCCTCCCTTTTCCCCAATTACAGTCGTGCCCTTTTTAAAACCCTTTATCCTCGTCAGCTGTTTGAGAAAACGCTTTTTAAAACAGTCTACAATTGTTAAAAATCTTTTATTTCGAAAGCATCTGAAGGCCAAAGTGGGGAAATAAGCCTATACTTGGAAAAAAAGAGAAAAGGGGTTCACAACTTAATCTGGCAGTGGGTTAGACAGCCTCCGTGACGGCAGCCCGGCGTCTGCCGAGGCCGCCTAAGGGGTGGGACCTTCGGTTGGGATAGTCCGCGGGTCCGCGAGGCGGCCTTCCTTTCGGATCCGCCATCTGTGGTGAGTGTGTCCTCTGCGCCTGGCCTCCGGCCCGCGGCGTGTGCGTCGCCTCTCCCTGATCTGTCGCGCTAACCCGCCGCTTTCTTTTCGTCTTCAGGTGGAACCGCCGCCAAGATGCAAATTTTCGTAAAAACCCTCACGGGGAAGACCATCACGCTCGAGGTATGGCGGGCGGTGTGAGGGGAGCCCGGGCCGGATGGGCCCTGGGCTGCTCTTGGGGTGGAGCGCACGGCTCGGGGCTGGGCTCCGAGGCCGAGCCTGCGTCTAGGGTAGCTCGCTGCCCGGAGCCGAGGGCGGCCCCCGGCGTCGCGGAGCGGGCCCCCGGCGTCGGGGCAGGCGCGCGGCCGGCCGGGTGGTGCTCGCCGTGCCGGGGGGGCGGGGGCGGTTTGCCCCGGTGTCGGCTCAGTTAGGTTCTGTTGTAAGCGTCGGGTGAAATGAGTGTTCGTTCTAGCTTCTTGGTCTAACCAGCATACTTGGATTCTAAATTTTACAGGTCGAACCCTCGGACACTATAGAAAATGTAAAGGCCAAGATCCAGGATAAGGAAGGCAAGTAGTGTTCTGTGGTTCAGAGTTGAGCGTGGTGGGCTAGACCTGTAACCCCAGCACTGGAGAAGCTGAGGCAGGAGGGTTGCAGCGAGTTGGAAGCCAGCCAGCACTACAGACTGCTTTTTTATCATGTAAAAACCACTGGTTTACCTGAAGGTGCTGGACGTATTTACATATTTAATGAAGGGCTGTGGACTGTAACAGTGACTTAAAATTTTTTTTTCGTTAGGAATTCCTCCTGATCAGCAAAGGCTGATCTTCGCTGGTAAGCAACTGGAAGATGGACGTACTTTGTCTGATTACAACATTCAGAAGGTTTGTTTGGAGGGGAAAAGCATTACCTTAAAAATAAAAGTTTTACTTTGGAAATTTTTCCCTTTTTTAAACAAAAATGAGGAAAACAGCATTAGACTAGCAAATAGATTCCCAGGCGATCACTAACATTTAAGAAGCACTACTATTTTTCACATTAACTAGAAGATGCATGATAACTGGTTCATTAGGCACCATAAAAGCTTGTTTCATCTTTTGCTCCATGAATAGGAGTCCACTCTTCATCTTGTATTGAGACTCCGGGGTGGTGCTAAGAAAAGGAAGAAGAAGTCTTACACCACTCCCAAGAAGAATAAGCATAAGAGAAAGAAGGTTAAGTTGGCTGTCCTAAAATACTACAAGGTGAGCTGGTTTCACATGGTTTATGTGGAAGCAGTAATTCTATCAACATTTTCTTATGGAATAATTGGACTTGAACATAGAATACTTGAATATCCAGTATTAGCTACTTTTGGTTTGAGTGAGCCATTCTGGAAATAACAGTTTCTGGGCTTTTTCCTGTTTGGGGTTCACTGTTAGCTGTTAGTTCCAAACAAGGGTTTTTGAGTTTGCAGTACTATCAGGATTCTTGGGGCTTCATCTACCACTTGCAAAGATTGTTTTTAAACTCTCCTGTTAAAATTATTGGTGATGATTTAGAATACTCTGGCTTATAAGCACTGCACATCATTTAAAGGTTAAGATTTTTGGGGGGTCGTTTAAGTCAGACATAATTTGTTTTTTATATAACGTTATCTTACAACAAACTTATACTTTTCAGGTGGATGAAAATGGCAAAATTAGTCGTCTTCGTCGAGAGTGCCCTTCAGATGAATGTGGAGCTGGAGTTTTCATGGCCAGCCACTTTGACAGACATTATTGTGGCAAGTGTTGTCTGACTTACTGCTTCAACAAACCAGAAGACAAGTAATTATATGAGTTAATAAAAAAGACTTCAGCGAACATTTAGCATTTGAATTTTATTGCACATTTAAGGAGATGTTTTTCAATATTACCCACCCTAATGTGCTTGTGCCATCATGTAAATTTTTTTCTGGGAATAGCGTGTGACCTGCTTGCAGGTCGTGGATATTGCAAAGTGCCAGCTGCAAGGAAACAGCTTAATAGTAGAGAAGTCAGTTTCTCGACCTCAATGCTATTTATTGTGGCTCAGATAATTCTTTGTGGGTTCTGTCCTAGTGATCAAAAGAAAATTATTAGCAGGGTCCCTGGCCTGTCCCACTTAACAGAAAGAGAAGGGCACCTCCACTGCAGTAAGACTTTGGGTCAAATAAGCTCTGGCAAATCTGGTATGGCATTGCTCATCTGAAATCCAGGTTTCTGGGAGGCTGAGGCAAAAAGATCACAAATTCAAACACAGCCTGGGTGACTTAAGTCTATCCAATATTTTTAAAAAGTACAAAGCACAGGGAAGGTGTTAAAGTCTTTTAATTTCCAGTGCCACACGTAATACTGATACACAACTTCAAACTACCAGTTCATTTAGAAATGCATTGTGAGTCCCTCTAAGTGAGACCTGTTGTCTGCAGGTTAAGGGAACATTGCCACTGGTTAAAGCTTTGCAGGAACAATGTTGTAGTCAGGATAAATCCTTGGAAGATTTCTTGATGTTAACAAAAAAAGACCAGTTTCAAGCAGTCCTTGATTGGTGTAGCATATTTTACCTGTGAAGCTCAAGTCAAGGAAGGACTAAACTAATTTACATACTCAGCTATAATGCCACTAATACCCTTTTTAGGTACTTGGTCTTTACAGGACTTTTAATTACACACATCCTTGAATAAGGCGTCCTATTTCTTGTAGCGCTTTGGACAGTTTCTGTAGCGCATTTTAACACAGGTACTTTTTGACCACTACTGGTGAACTTTTTACCTTCAACAAAGCAAAACCTAGCTGCTATATAAATAAGTAAAACATTTAGTTGGCATTTTTAATTTTAAAATCCTGGATCCCAGGAAGTCTTAGCCAGAATGTGCTTTTCTTCATAACAAACAATTTCATCTCCCACTTTAAATTCTATTTTTTCTTCATCTAAACTGAGACCACATTCCATACCAGTTTTGATGACTGAAATGTCATCTTTATGGTGTTTCAGTGAAGTTAAAGATCCTTTAAAAAAAAAAAAAACTTAAGGTTAGTATATTTACCAAGTAAGGTACCTACTTAAAATGCTGTATGTAGTTTGGTGGTAAAAATTAAATTCTTATAAATGTGATAGTCATGTTAAATGAAACTAAACAATAAAGCCAAAAAAAAATCTGCTGTACAGATAAGACTTGCAGCAAAAGATCCTGAATCTCCCATTTTAAAGTAAGCCTAGCTTGGTGGCACATGCCTACTACTAGCCCTTACTTACTGGGGGGCTGGCTACTGGAGGCTGATGGAGGAAGACCTAAGAAACCCAAGACCCCCCTCTCTGCCCCCAGAAATTAAAGACAGGTGAAGACTGCAAGGGACAGGACTATGGTTTGGATTTAAATGGGAAAAACTAAATACTGTAAGTGAAAGGTCAAGTTAAGAAACAGGAAGAATATGGAAGTGTAGGAAATGGAACTAGAAAGATAGATAGTCCAGGGCGTTTTTCAAAACTTCGCAAATCAAGACTGGGAGACAGACAATCCTGGAGGAGTCTTTAGAACTAGTAGGAGCCATCCTGGGTGTGGTGGCACACGCACTTGGGAGGCCGAGGCAGGAGGATCGTTGTGAGTTTGAGACCAGCTTGGGCTACAAAGTGTGCTGAAGGCCACCCTGAACTGCAGTGAGACCATGTCTCAAAAAGACAAAAAAAAAAAAAAAAAGGCTGGAGATGTACCGCAGTGCAGATTCTGCATTCAGTCCCCAGTTGCACACACAAAAGGAGGAAGTCCAACTACAAAGCAGTTAAAAGTGGCTTAAACTAGGACTATGAGGATGAAAGATGATTTAAAACCAATAATCAGGTTTTGGTGACCGATAACAGGTGGATTTTGTTGTTGCTTACCCTTCCAAATAACATGTCCATTGCGCATTAATTTAAATTTTTTTTGTTTTTCCAACTGTCCCTTTTGGACTCTGCAGCCAGCCACCGGAATTTTTTTTTTCCCTTCAGTTACAGAAAAAGTAGCTAATACAGAAGCTTCACCTTTAGGAAGAAAAGCACATTAATGTACCAAAAACTACTGATTCTGAGAAATACGCAGTTCCTAACATTCTATAGTGAACCCAAGACGGAGATGTAGTTTAGTGGTATGGTATTTGCCCAGCAGGCATAAAGGATGAGCTCATGCATAGAAAAAAGCCAACTTTATTTTCCTAACTGTTAACGAGGAATAACACGTGAAAAGCCTTGGCGATTCCTGTCCGTTAATGAAAACCTAGCTGTCAGCTTTTCTTCAAAATAGCTTCTAGAGTAGATAACTGCATTTTTTTTTTTTTTTTTTGGTACTGCTAAATGAACGCAGGACCTCGTGCTTGCCAGGCAGGTGCTGCACCCCTGAGCTAAATCCCCGGCTCCTAACTGATTTATCTTCAAATCACTTCAATATTTTTGTATCCATTTAGGAGTACTAATTCTATAAGGTTTTCCTCTGGCTGAAAGTTAAAATTCCAACACCATGACCTGCAGTTACCAGTTTTCTAAGGTGTTACTTGACTAGTGTTAATGGCATTTGGTGTGTTTGCTCATCTCTAGAAACCCTCATACAGAACTTGAAATTTCTGTTACTATAAGAACATTGAAACAAAAATATGCCAGGAATATAGCTCAGCAGCACAAGTGCCTGCCTGACAAACATGAGGTTGTGAGTTTGATTCCCTGTACCAAAAAAAAAGGAGAAAAAAAAAAAAACATAAAAAGCCCATGATCATGGAAGACTGAACTATATCTGTATTAGGATCAAAAGTGCAAAAAAAAATTACCTTTAGAAGGAAATGTCAGATAAATTCAAAATTAACATACATTCTACAAAGTTGATGCCTTATATACACTTCAAAAATTTCCAAGTTTAAAAACAACTAAAAAGATATGAAAACTATAACCTATGATCCAGGAGTAGGAGAAAAATGATATAAAGTATATTATGGGGACAACAGATAAAGTTTGAATATAGATGAGCAGATAATAGTATTATGTAGTCATTACTTTCTTAGTTTGATCACCTGTGGTTTTGTAAAAGAACATCCTGTGCCTAGTAAATGTACATATTTAGAGGTAAATGGACACAGTATCTCAGTTTTAAATCAACCTTTAATCTGGCCAAAGTTTATGCAAGAATATTTAAAAACATTTAATATTTAAATTTTCTTCTCAAGGTATATTTGTATGCAGTTGCAGGACAAAATGGTTCCTTCCATAACACTAAATCTTTTTTTTCATGACACTGAATCTTTATGCCTGCCATTCTGGTTGAATTTGCATTACCATTAGTTGTTCACCTCTAAGCTTGAAGGCAAGTTCTTACTGCTTACTTGCCTTTATATTCCCATTGCTTAAAAAGCACAAGGTGTTATATGGACATGTATTTATAATACACAGGAGGTTAACATTCTCATGGTAGTCTTTTTCTTTTCTCCTGGGATACAAGATTACATTGGAACAGTGAATATATTTCCCCTATCAGGTGCTATTTACAGGATGAGAGATAAGTTTTAAAGTAACATCCAGTGAACACTCACCTACTGGGTGTTCTTCCACAATGCAAGGGATTCTGTTGCTCAGTTCTCCTTGCAAATCTTCAATAAGCCGGTAAATGATTTTGTGTAGTTTAATTTTTACTCCTTTTTTTGCAGCTGACTGCTGGATGACATTGCTTACATTCACGTTAAAACCATATATAATACCTAACAAGCACAAATATAATCAATAAAGCAGCATAAATGTTGTATTTTAACTATTTATTTTGTCTTTCAAACAGAAACCAATTAATTTGTTTTATTTCCTTCTATGCAAATTAATCACTGGTCCCTGAGGAGAAATTTTTTTTTTTTTGAGTGAAACTAGTAAATTTTCAAATCACTGAAAGAATTTTATAAATTGTATTGTCTTGTTTAATATGGAAATTAATCAGGAAAATTTCTTTGGATTTTAAATCTATTAATTTAAGAAATACTATTTTAAGTGTCCCTACAGTACAAAGCAAAACAAAGATTTTTTGGAGGGGTCTTTTTGAGACAGTTTTGCTATGCAGTTCAGACTGGCCTCAAACTCACAGCAATCCTCCTGCCTCAGCCTCCCAAGTGCTGGGATGATAGGCATGCACCACCACACCCAGCTAAAGACTTGATTTTTATAAGAGAAGAAAATAAAAAATGATCAGGTCTGAAATAATCATTTTAACAATTCTATTATTCAATTTAATTCTATTGCCTACAATTTTTGTGGTCTACAGTTAGGTATCCAAATGGCCATAAAATGCTTAAAACTAGTGACTTATTTTGGCCAAGTTCAAAAGTCGTCAAAAGAAACAAAAGACCTCCACGGAACTAAGCATTTTACCAAAGAACAGATAACAAATACTGGTGAGAGAAGCAAAAGCAAAATAAACCTACCTTGAAATGAGTGGGGAAAGAAAATTAAAGAATGAGTGGAAGTACTTTGCCCAAACAGCTTAATCAAGACAAAAACAATCACTTCAAAAGTTCATAATTATGATATCCTTTAACACTATCTATCTTGGCTGGGGATATAGTTCAGTGGCACAAGCGCCTGCCTGGCAGGCACAAGGTCCTGAGTTTGATTCCCAGTATGGTACTGCAAAAAATAAATAAAATAAATACAATACTATCTACCTTACATATCAGAGTGCTAGGCTAGTTAGTATCTAACAACGCTGAATTAAAGAGCATTATTGAAAATACCTTTTCAGTAGTGAAGGTGATAGCTAATTCTAATCAATCCAGCTTATAAATTACCTCTTTCCTAAATGATTCTTTGTTTTTGTTTTTCTTCCGGTACCAGGAATCGAACTAGACCTTGCGCTTGCCAGGCACACGCTCTTGGCACTGAGCTAAATCCCCAGGCCCCTAAATGATTCATTAATCACTCAACAATGTTGGTGCTTTAGTCATGAATCCCTTTTTTTTTTTTCATGAATCCCACTATTGTATATTTGAAGTTCAATTCATAAAGACAGTCCCTCCTGCCTTATAGGCATTTAAAGCTTAAAAAAATTTCTGATCTAACAAATGAGATTATAAAGTTACCAATTAACAAACAGCTAAAAAGTAAAAGATGCAGGAAAGCACTGATGAAGCTCAGTATAGTGTTCAGAGCACTCAAAATACAGAAAGAATCAACCTTTCTCCCATGGGAGAATGAGAGACAGAGTGGTAATGAGGCTTGGGGGAAGAAAAAAAAGAAACACTACTGGCCCCGAAGCCTGCAGTAATCCATGACAAGTGGAGATCTGGCTGCAGTACTGCACATCCTATTCAGCCTCAACTGCTAGTTGGGACTGGACTGAGGCAGGAAGGATGATTCTGATGGGAATGTTAGGTTTGATAAGCCAAGCAACAAAAGACTAAAGTGTTCACAATGCAATCTAGGGAACACAGTTCAACAAATAAGAAACAGAATCCTTACCATCAAATGTTTCAGCAAAGGTAATATCATTTTCACTAATATCACCTACTCCAAAATGTACTAATTCTAGTTCACATTCATGTGAAGCATCATAGGTTTCCAGTATGTCCAAAATGGCCTCAACAGAACCATCAACATCACCTAAGCAAAGTAAAAGTTTAAAATTGATAGTGTTAAATTAGTGACAAATACAAAAATGACAATGATCTATTTAAAGTTAAAATATGTAGCTGGGTATGTTGGTTCCTGCCTATAATACCAGCACTTGGGAGGTTGAAGTAGGAGGATCACAAGTTTCAGCCCAGCCTGAGCTCAAGGCCAACCAGAACTATAGAACAAGACTGTCTCAAAAAAAACAAACAGGAAAAAGTTAAAATATGCAGGACATTTACCACTTAAAACCACTTTTATTTAGACAGCATTATAAATACAAAGTATACTGAAAAAAATGTACATTTATAGAAAATCAGCAAGGAACATGTTTACTGGAAAATGCCCCTCAAAAATTATAAGAATACAGGTACTCAAAAAGGGAGTTGTACTGGGCATGGTGTTAATGTCCATAATCCCAGCTACTCAAGAGGCTAAGGCAGGAGGATTAAAAGCTCAAGGCCAGCCTGGGCAATTCAAGACTCTGCTCAAAATAAAAACGTAAAAAGGGATGGGTATGTAGCTCTGTGGCAGAGCGTGTGCCTAGCATGGATGAATCCCTGGGTTTCACCACCAAAAACAAAAACAAACGTTATAAGATACTCAAAAGGTACCTTTAATAATTACAGGAAGTGTATTGGAATCTCTTTCTGCTTTCTCCTTTAGCCTCAAGGATTTTTGTTCTTTTCTTTCTAAGTACTTCATAAATGATCTCTCCTTCCAAACCAAAGTGCCATACTTCTCACGGGATTTCCGATGTGCTTCTTGGTGTTCCTTTCGCTTTTCTTCTATTATTTTCAGGTCATCTTTACTTTTCTCCTGTTCTTGTTCACACTTCCTCCAGTCAATGACCTCTCGTGCCCTTGCCTTTATGGGTGAAAAACTCGTCATTCTTTAATGAAATAGACAAGAATACCTACTATGCTAAAGGCTTTGTGTTTTCTTTCATTATGAAATAAGTTTAACACACATAGAAACCACTACATTTATAAGTTTCAAGAATCTTAATTTGGGAACTTTCTATATAATTGAAATGTTTTAACTTTAAAATTTTATCTCATTTTTAAAAAATTCTGTAGTCAAATTCTAAAATGGCATAACTGGCCACCTCTTGGCCCCTTATAAACTAGAATTATTTATTAATATTAACACACTTGATATAACACTAGAGATTATATTTAAAATTATATTATCTCTAATATAGAGAAATCAAGTATATGTACCTCAGATTCAACTTCAAGAATTTCATCTCCTGCTGAAGGAAGGTCTCTCCAGCCTATAATTCCCACTGGCATGCTAGGATAGGCCTCACTGACTGTTTTTCCATTTTCATCAAACATTAAGCGTACTTTTGCCCAACTCTTTCCAGCAACCAGAACTGAGCCTTTTCTCAAAGTTCCTCTTTGAATTATAGCTGTTGTAACAGGACTAAAAGAATATATTATTTTTAATGTCACAAGTAATATATACAGTAATTATACTTCCTTAAGTAGAGCAAAGACATGAGGTTTAAAAAATATATATATGTATATATAAACCTAGGTGTCCACAGGTTAATTTTCTTCGCCATTTCTCAGCGTTTTTTGTTTTGTTTTGTTTTGTTTTTTGGTCTTTTTTGAGACCAGGTCTCAGTATGCAGTTCAGGCTGACCTTGAGTTCATTTTTTAGCCCAGGCTGGCCACAAACTCTTAACAGTCCTGCCTCAGCCTCCCAAGTGCACTGAGATTACAGGTATGTACCACCACGCCTGGCTAATTTCTCAGTTTTTGATACCATAAAATATTTTTGGTGGGACCAAGAGTTGGTCTTTAATGGGTATACAATTTCAGGTCTGTAAAATGAAGGAACTCTAGAGACTTATGTATACCAATGTGAATATACTGCCTAACATCACTAAACTTTACATTTAAAAAGGTTAACACCAGCCAAACATGGTGGTGCACACATCAATAAAATCAGCTACTTAATGAGATACTTTCTCAAAATAAACTTTTAAGCCACGCATGGTGGCACATGCCTGTAATCCCAGCACTTGGGAGGCTGAGGCAGAAGGACTGTTGCAAACTCAAGACCAGCCTGGGCTACAAAGTCAGCTCAAGGCCAGCCTGCACTGCATAGCAAGACCCTGCCTCAAAAAGACAAAAAAAAAAAATAAAAATAAACTTTTAAAAGGACTGGGGATGTAGCTCAGTGGTAGAGTGCTCTTAGCATGTATGAAATCCTGGGTCTAATCCCAAGTAGTAAAGAAAAAAAAAAGAAGGAGGGAAAAAAATTCTTGCAAGGTTATGGTAAGGGAGAGTAAGTATTCAGAAAAAATCCTAACTCACTTTCTATCATACTCTCCAAGTCAGCTAAGTGACTGCTCACAGTTGTTATTACAGTGTGTAAAGCAGTAACAAACCTCTCTTGCTAACAGGGAAATTCAAGAAGAGAACACCATTTCAAAGACCTTCTCAAATGTTACATTGATGGGTAAAGTCATAAACATTTTAGAAACCCTAAATGTAACAATTAGTATTTTATTCCAATTGCTGTTAGTCTATGAGGTTTTAACAGTGTAGTCAAGTCAACTGGAGAAAAACTAAACTCCTTATGCCATCTGAGTATGACAGGACATAGTTGCTAAAATCTAAAGTTCATCTTTGTATTCTGTCTGCTAAAAATAAAACTTTTCAAAACAAATGCTTTGAAAATATTCTTCATGAACTAACAACATGCAGTAATAATATAGGCAATAAAAATAACATCAATAAAAATAATGTTAATAACATTGTTATATAATTAAGTAACAAAAATCAAGGAACAAAATTATTAAAAACAACAATCTTAGTGTGGTCCTACCCTCTTCCTTTGTCTGTGAAAGACTCTATTATTGTTCCTTCCACTGGACCACTGGGATCTGCTTTCAGTTCTAACATTTCTGCAAGAGCAATTGTTGCTTCTGCCAAAGCCATCAGATTCTCACCCTTTAACAACAAAATCAGTATGTATTATCTATAAGTATAAATACCAGAATCAGAAAGCCAAATCATCTCTGACAGTTACATGTTTCTCTGTAAGCATTAACAGTATGAATTACCCCATTGAAAAGGAAGAAAAATATAAGAAGAAAGGAAGGGAGCCAGGCATGGTGGCACATACCAGTAACCCCAGCACTCAGGAGGCTGAGGCAGGAGGATTGCCTTGAGTTTGAGGCCAGCCTGCACTACATAGTGAGTTCAAGACCAGCCTGAACTACATAGTGAAACCCTGTCTCAAAAGACTAACCAAAAAGAAAAAAAAGGAGAAAAGGATCAGGGACAGTTCTTTTAAGGAACTGTATTTTTTTTTACTATATTGGCCACTGATATTTATTAATACCCTTTTATAAACACATGGTTTATTCATTCTTTTTCTCTTCCATGAACCTGTACAGTTGTGTTTTTCTTCTCACTTTCCTGATGATGCTACTCAACATTTCAACTTCTATCAACTGAATAAGCCTTCATATCTATTATGTCATTTGAGCTACTCAAGAATCTTGAAAAGGCCAGTGGTGGTAGCACATGCCTGTAATCCCAGCACTAAGGATGCTGAGGCAGAAGGATCACTTCGAGTTCAAGACCAGCCTGGACTACAAAGTGAAATCCTGTCTAAAAAGAACAAATAAAAAAAAATAGTAACAAAAAGAATATTGTAAAGCAAGTATCAAGCATTACTTGGAATTATTAAGTGAGGAGAACAATGCCCAGGCTCTAAGCTATGCTCTGTAACCACCGACCTATACACCCTTGAAAACTAACTTCACTTCTGTGAATTTTAATTACATGTCCATGAAGTGAAGAGGCTGGGTCACATTATTCTTTTACCTGTAATAGTCTATGCTCACGAAGCCCCCTAGAGCTCCGCGGTCACTGCCCTGATGAGTAGCGATGGAAGGAGCACTGCCGGGCAGGGGCTTCTCCATCCCCTGCGGCAGCTGAGAGACTGCACATGGTTTGTACAGGCAACTACAGAAGAGAAAAAACTAAATACTTTGCCTTCTCACCCACTTACTCGTTTTTGTTTTTTTTAAAGCAGAACATGGGGGGGGGCTGGGGGTTTAGCTCAGTGTCACAGCGCCTGCCTGGCAAGCACGAGGTCCTGAGCTTCATTCCTCGTACCAGGAAAAAAAAAAAAAAAGAGCAGAACATATTTATTAATGGAAAGAAAGCTTCTGTCCCTTGCGTTCTCACCCACTCACTCTTTTTTTTTTTTTAAGAGCAGAACATATTTATTAAGGGAAAGAAAGCTTCTGTCCAAGAGAGGGACAGAAGGGGGGCCCAAGTGGGTTGCCCAGGACTCTGTCTTTCCTAGAGACTTTCATAGAGCAAAACCACGAGATGAGGTGGGTCCAAGGTAGGGGAAAATGGGAAATTGCAAGGTGGGCATGAGGTAGGACAAAACTATGGTCAGCCAATAAGATTACGAGTGTAACTGTGCAGGTAAAATTGAGTAAACTGGGACCAAACAGGGAAGCGAGTCACACAGTAAGTGGGCATGAATACAGAACGGGCTTTTCCTTCAAGGGGCTGAGTCAGTGACTCTACAAGGTGATCACTACCTATTTAGAATATCAAACCCTGATGTCCATCCCTGGGGAGGTATGTGGGTGCATTTGTTTAATCTTTGGTCTTGCCCTCTGGCCCACAGCAAATATGTATCTTGTCTTTCATGTTGGCTCCTTCAAGGGCCTGGCCCTGTCTGACTGCCTATAACATTTCTATTAACTCAGCTGCTTATAACATCCCCACCTCTGAAGAAGTAACCCGAACTGCCATGAAGGAGTAACGGGTGATGACAGCTCTGGCTTCTTCAGGCTGAAAGGGGTCATAGTCATTGATCAGCAGTCAGAGGTATTCTCCAGAGAGTCTATCTAAAGGCCCTTGATAGACACCAGGCATTTTCATCTTGGGCAGGCATACAACTTTAACTCTTAGTCCAAGGATCTCGGTGGGGACCTCCAAAATGATACAGGAAAATAAAAACTCCCAACCTGAACAATATCTGGGACGAGTTCATGTTCTCTGAAATTGAAGAATGAATTTTGGGAACAATGGAGGTTAACAGCAGAATATATTTAGAGAAAGAAAGCTTCTGTCCAAGAGAGGGCTGCCCTCACCCACTTATTTTTTTTTTTTTTTTTTTTGGTACTGGGAATCGAACTCAGGACCTTGCGCTTGCCAGGCAGGTGCTTATGCCACTGAGCTATACCCCCGGCCCCCACTTATTCTTAATATTTATTTTAATTTTATAAAATGCTGCTCAAAAAAGCAGAACTGGGTCTGACACGTGTAATCCAGCCATTAGGGAGACCGAATTGGGAGGACTGTAAATGCACGCCCAGCCTTGGCAATAGAGCAAATACTATCTCCAAAAAAAGCAAGAAACAAACAAATGGGAAAGCAAAGCTGAGGTTGTTTCCTTGCAAGAAGTAGCCTTTTATATCCTCAAAGAACACTTCATCTTACTTCCCTGCCTGCCTCTCCCACTTCTTTCTATTCTTTGGGAATCGCTTCTGGTATGCCGCAGCAGCTTTACATCTATCAACTCATCCAATGGTATCCTAGAAAATGTGTTTTAATTGTATTGTAATAAATTTGCCATCTGCCTTTCAGAGAGTAATTACAATTGCAATAGACTGGAGAGGTAAAATAAATCCCATTTAATGAATTCTGGAGGAAAAGAAAAGCTTTACTATGAAAAGAAGTATAATTTCTAAGCACGTTGGAGGTAACAAATTTAGGAAAATCAAAGGCATGGAAATACAAGTACTTTTTATTTCCAACTGAGTTTCATTTCTGTTTCAAACAGCCTACTGTTACCCTATTCCCACACTGTTTACCATTTATTCCCTCTGGGCTGGGAATGTAGCTCAGTGGCACAAGCAACTACAAGGTCCTGAGTTTGATTCCCAGTACCAAAAACAAAACAAAACAAAACAAAAAAAAAACGATTTATTCCCTTTGTTCTAAGTATCTTATAATTCAAAAAGCATGAGGATTAGAATCAACTTCCCACAGATGAGTTACACTACTCTAAACTGCTAAATGCCCTCTCCGAACCTAATTCCTAATCAGCCACATCAGGATAACAATACCAGTTTTGTCTGCTACTCAAAAGATTTTTTTTCCCAACAACATAAATTATGTATTTCAAAATGTCTGAGGGCAGAATTTGCATCTGAGCACATTTGTCCCTGAGATGCCCTTTTACCGTAAGTGCAGAAACAAGCACTGCTTGAACATCACCTCCATACTCTTCGCACACAACATCGTAAACCAGCAGCTCTTTTTTCACTTTTTCAGGATCAGCCTTAGCTTTGTCACATTTGTTTATTGCAACAACAATAGGAACTGAAAAAGATAAAGTTAAGCAGAGCGAAAATGAAAATATCTTCAATTCCAGGTACTCACAATGAGAGGTACCAACCTGCTCTGGCTTTTATTCAGTGAATGTACTTACTGAACAAAAGGCTTGAAAACCCCTATCTAGATTCATACCACGCCACTCTACTCTACATATAAAGAAGGAATTCAGGTACAAACTATTAGCACAGTAATTATAAGGCAATTCTGATGAAGAACAGATACCTCACATGATCATAAGAACAGTATTCTGGGTAAAGAGGCCTATCCTTAAACCTGAAAGTGAGACTGCTAATACACTGATGATAAACTCCAGAGAAATTCAAAGAAGAGTCTAATTCAACACCACCAGATCATTTGCTGGCAGCAGGGGTAGGGTGGAGTGGGGTATATCATTATTGCAATTTCCTTTTAGGATTAATAGCACCTCTATTCACACACCTAGCTCAGTGATCAACACAGTAGATAAATATATACTTATTCAATGAACCAAAAACTCTTATAATCTGTCATTACTAAACATATCCTCTGATCAGAGATATCACAAAATTCTAGAAGATAATTCTAGTTGAGTTTCACTAAATGCTACAATTTTCTCAGGGTCAAAGAAACTGAACAAGACCCAAAGACTTTTCAAGCTACAATCCAATACTGTCAACAAGTGCATTCCATGTTGATGAGCTTGAACCTAACAAAGACCAAAAGAACAGATATAGAATGCATGATATAATGCATTTGTCCTATCTCAACTAACTGACTGGTATAGGATCCATGGAGAACTTATCTCTCTCTTTTTTTTTTGTTTTTTTTTTCCCGGTACTGGGAATTGAACTTACAACCTTGCACTTGCCAGGTAGGCGCTGTGCCGCTGAGTTAAATCCCCAGCCCCTCTCTCTCCTTTTTGCTATGTACTGCCCAGAATCATGAAGAGTGCAGTACAAGACACAAAGGCAGTTTTGAAAAATTTAAGAAGATGAGACCATACTCTTAAATCAGTCTCTTAAATAAATCAGACACACCATGTGTAAGTATCACATTGTTTCTTTGGTGTAAGAAACCAAAAGGGTAAATAAAGACCAAAGTGTATAATAGGCATCGTGAAATAGGAAGAAATGGTTCAAAAAAAGGGAACTAGGGAGGGGTATGGGGGAAAGGAAAGAAGGGAGGAAAAAAAAACAAAGAAGGACAAAATGGAACAAAACTTTGTAAGCAAGGAGGGGAAGGGGGTTTAAAGAGATGGGAAGGGATTGGGAAAAAAAAAGGAAACAGGATATATCATGTATAGGTACAAATTCCCTATGAGCAATGCGATCATCATATATATATATACACACACACACACACACACACACATATATATAGCTCAAATAATAAAAATAAATAATTAAAAAGTTAAAAACGAAAGAAAGTAACACTGGAAGCTAGAAGATCCAGACTCCAAATTCAAACACTGTTACAAATTAGCTATGTAACAGGATATAATTGGGAAGAGTTCTAGCTGCTAAAGTCTAGGTCTATTTTCATGTTGCAACATGAAAGAATTGGACATGATCAGTAATTGTCAACCCATTTTTTTTTTCCTTGCCAATCTGGGAGTGGGAGTGGGGTGGGGGAGGGATACGACATGACATCAGGTACATTTCTTTGGTGGAGGCAGGTTTAACATATCAGAATAAAAGTAAATGTATGGAATACATGTGTGGTATTTATATAATTTTTAAATAAAAAAATAAAGAAGAAGATGTCTAAGTGATTTTCCAAAAGTTTCAACTTTATACCTTTGACCAAATAACTTATTTAAAGAAGATGAAAGAAAAGTTTCTCTTTAAACCAGGAACAGTGGCACATGCCTATAATCCCAGCACTTGGGAGTTTGAGGCAAAAGGACTGCCATGAGTTCAGGGCCAGCCTGGGCTACACAGTGAGCTCAAGGCCAGCTTGAACTGCATAGCAAGACCCTGTCTCAAAAGAAAATGTTTCAGTTTAGAGAAGCACTTCAGACAGATGAATGAGGACTAACAGTATCACCAGTATGCAATTCTTAATGAATTTAGGTGACAGGAAAGTAGGAGTTCGTTATTCTATTCTTTTTTTTTTTTCTTTTGGTCTTTTTGAGACAGGATCTCACTATGCAGTTTAGGCTGACCTTGAGCTCACTTTGTAGCCTAGGCTGGCCTTGAACTTGCAACAATCCTCCTGCCTCAGCCTCCCAAGTGCTGGGATTACAGGCATGTGCCACCACGCCTGGCTCAATATTCTATTCTTATTTTCCATGATTCAAAGGTTTGGGTTTTTTTAAGTCACAGTACAAGAAAGATTGTACTTGTCAGTACAAGTCCCAAGTTGAATCCTGCTACAGTCCTGCTTTAAGTTACATGTCTGGAGGAAAACAATTTAACTATCTTTGAAGATTATCTCTAAAACTGGTTTAACAATCTTGGGACTAGTGTGAAAACTGAATGAGCTACATGTAAATGGCTCCAAAACTGCAACTTTATGTAGCAAACCTTTAGAAAAAAAAAATTTTTTTTTTTGGTCTTTTTGAGACAGGGTCTCTCTGTACAGTTCAGCCTGGCCTTGAGGGCACTTTGTAGCCCAGGCTGGTCTTGAACTCCCAACGATCCTCCTGCCTCAGCCTCCCAAGTGCTGGGATTACAGGCGTGCACTACCACGCCCTGCTGTTAGAAAAAAATTTTAAAAGCAACCTCTTTCCTAATACATGTAAGTCAGCCACACAATACCTTGAGCATCTCTGGCATGCTGAATAGATTCTATAGTTTGTTTCATCACCCCATCATCTGCAGCTACAACCAACACGACAATGTCAGTGACCTGAGCACCTCTGGCTCTCATTGATGAGAAGGCAGCATGTCCTGGAGTATCAAGAAAAGTTATCTTTTCCCCAGAAGGTAGCGAGACTGTGGAAACAAATCCAAGAACACCAAGGACTCAAATGTGTACTTCGTTAACATCAAGTTATATCTATGGCATTATCAAATACAACTGTTTGTTTTGTTTTGGTACCAGGAATTGAACTCAGGACCTTGCGCTTGCCAGGCAGGTGCTTGTGCTGCTGAGCTATATCCCCGGCCCCAATCATTCTTTAAAATAACTATATTGGCCAGGCGTGGTGGCGCATGCCTATAATCCCAGC
>NW_004955424.1:27804500-27808057 GCF_000276665.1 Chinchilla lanigera | reverse complement strand
GTACCGGAGAAAAACCAAAAAAAAAAAAAAGTATTACTAATATCTTAATCAGAACAATACAAATTGAAATTTATAATGAAAACTTATAAAACACCAGTGAGAACTTCAGGGTTTTCTTTTCATGCAATAATTTCAAACTAAAACTTGTCATATTTCTAGAATATAGCTACTTTCATAAATGTACCAATTGATATTCAATCTGGAGAAAGATAACAGATCAAATCAATAACTGTATAGACAGGCATTCCTACAATTAGCAAACCACAGCTGCAACTGCCCAGAGGCACAGAAAAGCAATTTAGTACACAGTTAGTAACTCAACATTTGAGTCTAACAAACGTAGATTTAAATCCCAGTTTTGCCACTTACTATGTACTTCAGGCAAGTTATTTAATTTGAATAAATCTTAGCCTCCTTATCTATAAGTGGGCAGATCAATACCTACCTCATGATAATGTAGAGACGAAGCAAATAAGATGCTTAGTGAAGTATTTAAGTGCTTGGTACATGATAGCTATTATTTATTAACAACAACATTATCACAACATAGCACTGGATGTTGTATGACCTTAACTGAGAAATTTAGGCTCATTAAACCAAATTAAGAATAAACAATAATAAGGGCAGTGACATGATTTTCTTCTTCTTCTTCCTTTTTTTATGAGACAGGGTCTCGCTATGCAGTTCAGGATGACCTTGAACTCACTATGCAGCCGAGACTGGCCTTGAACTTGCGGTGATCTCCTGCCTCAGCCTCCTGAGTGCTGGGATTACAAGTATGCACCACCATGCCCAGCCAATTTTCTTATAGCAAGTACATGACTTTCAACCAATTGCTCTATATTTTCTCAATCAATGGCTTTAAGCTTTGGCCTTCCCATTTATCTTGAAGTTATATATTTCATATCAGGACATTTACTTTAAAAAAACAAGTGTGTGTGGGGGTCCCAGGCACATTGTAAAGTAATTTATGTTCATACCAAGAAAGGCACCAATGTGCTGAGTGATGCCTCCAGCTTCCATTGCTGCCACTTGAGTTTTTCGAAGTTTGTCAAGTAATGTCGTTTTCCCATGATCAACATGGCCCATTATAGTAACAACTGGGGATCTTGGGATCAATAAAGCTGGATCTGCCTGTGGCCTACAATGAACAACAAACGAGTTTCATTTCTTAAACATGAGAAACACCTTATAACTGGTAAATTGGTTTGTAGGTATTTCTGTGACTACCTTTAACAATAAAGCCTAGGGGCTGGGGATTTAGCTCAGCGGCAAAAGCGCCTGCCTGGCAAGTGCAAGGTCGTGAGTTCGGTTCCCGGTACCGGAGAAAAACCAAAACCAAAAACAAAAAAAAAAAACAATAAAGCCCAAAGTTCAAGTTTGATGACATGTAACTACTTTCCCCTTCTCTACATACAGTGACTTAAAAGAGATGATGTAATGACTCCCTATTTATGGTTTGCCCAGGTCTTTTTTTTTTTTTGGTTTTACTCCGGTACCGGGAACCGAACTCATGGCCTTGCGCTTGCCAGGCAGGCGCTTTGCCGCTGAGCTAAATCCCCAGCCCCTCCTATTTATGGTTTGTATCTTCATAGCAATAGGAAAAACTGAAACAAATTTTAAAATTCAGAATAAAATATACACTCAGCATTTATGAAAAATAACCCTAGACTTTTATAATAGCCTGAATATACTTTCTGTATATTTACTTTGAAGAAGTTTGGTCTATACTCACAAATCATTTTAATTAAAAAATAAATTTCAAGGTAAATTTTTACATTAAGAAGTGTGATTTAAGTGCTGTAGTCTCCTCCCTCCAATGTGCAGTTACGTTTTACCTTTTTACAGCATCTCTGTTTTCTCTGACTTTGTCTTGTTTTAATTTGCTCCACTTCAGCTTCATTCCTGCTTTCTTTATCACTTCCTTGATGCAGACTTCATCTAAATGTGAATCTGCCTCTAGGGAGTCTATGTCAATAGCAGTGTTCAATAAACCTTCATATACGCAATCTGGTTGGAATGAAACAAAGTTTTAAAATCATGAATTAAATGCTTAAAAAAAATGACCTGTATTAACCAAAGTCTATATAAGCAGTACTCTCAATGGGCTATATACATATATAAACTGTTTCTCTAATGTTAAATCAAAGGAGCTGAGAAATTTCTTCTTTTTTAAAATATGATACAGCTCTTGTCTGGCAAGCCTGAGGTCATGAGTTCAATTCCCAGTAACAAAAAAATAAATAAATAAAATAAAATATGATACACTACTGACATTTCTGAATGTGTAAAAATACGTGAACACTTATACACCTTCTGAATCAACTGAACCATTAACAAAGCATTAAGCTGTATATATATATGTTTTGTACTCTAACTTGATCACAGTCTTCTCTTTGTAACCTTGCAGCCGCATATCATACAGATAACAAGGGTATGTATTTAACAAAGTCAATTCTTACTATTTGGAATAGCTCTGTTGTACAGAATTGCAACAAATAATGACTAATAAATACTGCACCACTACTCTTACGGGAAAAACAGGGTTAAGTTTCTTCAAGCCTCTAGTAACACACCTCTTGTTTTATGTGCTTCTATCTAAAGATACTTTGAAAATATGTTGAAGTTAGGTGTGGTGGTACCTGTAATTCCAGCACTTTGGGAGGCCGAGGTAGAAGACTGCAAGTTTGAGCCCAGCCTGGCCACCTGAACAATTCAGGGAGACTATCTCAAAACAAAAAAATTTTAAAAGGTCTAGGAATGTAGCTCCATGTGAATTCCCTAGGTCAACCCCCAGTACTACAAACAAAAACAACAAAAAAATATATTTGATTTACCAATATGGAACTCAAAGCTAACAGCACTATAACTGCCCCTGAAAAGCTTATCTTGTGTGTTTTAGATATTTTCTTATAAGGCAGATCATAACTTCCTTCTGCTTAAGAACATGCAACAGCACTTCAAAACTATTACTCAGGGGCTATTTAAATAGCAAAATCAAAAACAAAAGCACAAAAACTCAAAAAACATGGTGCTCAACAGACCATTAAATGGTTACTTGAGCCACGCTTGGTGGCACACAGCTTGTAATCCCAGCACCCAGGAGGCTGAGGCAGGAGAACTGCAGCAAGTTCGAGGCCAACCTGGGGCTATGTAGTAAGTTCAAGGCCAGCCTGCACTAAAAAGACCCTGTCTCAAAAAACCCAAAACAAAATGACGGAAGAAAAAAAAAGGCTGCCTGTTTACAGTATGAGAGGTTAATCATGAAGGCAAAGAGTATCACCTTTGTAGTGGATCGATAACGGGTGGTCAACTTATAAACCCCAGCTGAACTGAGTGAGTGGTGGTGGGTGTGGGAGGCCCACCTGAGGACTGTTGTCAGTGGCATAAGAGGCAGACCTGGAGGAGAAGAAGCAGGCTATTGGGAGCTGAGAGGCTGTTGGGAGCTGAGAGGCTGTTGGGAGCTGAGAGAGGCTGTGGGGAGCTGGCTTTCCTGATGAACTTGGCTGTTTTCATATAACTACAAAAGTTTCCCAAGTAAAAAAATATATTTGAGG
>NW_004955424.1:27795821-27803063 GCF_000276665.1 Chinchilla lanigera | reverse complement strand
AAAAAATGATCTTTAATTCCACATTACTTGAATCTTAAATAAGCTTTAAAAGGCTATTATTTAAATCATAGCAAATAGGTGAGATGTAGAGCACTGTTCCACCGAACTAAATTTGTATTTTAATTATTCTATTTGGTGACATCAAAAATTATTATTATTTTGAGACAGGGTCTCACTGTGCAGTTCAGGCTGGCCTTGAATTCACTATGCAATCCAGGCTGGCCTCCAACATGCAGCAATCCTCTTGCCTCAGCTTCCTGAGTGCTGGGATTATAGGTGTGTGCCAACACGCCTGGCTCCAGGAATTATTCCTGAGTTCCTGTGTGGTGTGTGTGTTGTGTGCATGCATGTGTGCATGTGTGCAATATAATTTATTTTAAAAAGAAAAGTACTAGCCGGGCATGGTGGCGCATGCCTGCAATCCCAGCATTCGGGAGGCTGAGGCAGGAGGATTGCTGCAAGTTCGAGGTCAGCCTGGGCTACAAAGTGAGCTCAAGGCCTGCCTGAACGTCATACTGAGACCCTGTCTCAAAAAAAAAAGTACTGAAGTGTTTATGGATAAAATGATTAACAACTGTAACTGACTTAGGCATACATTTAAACTTATTCCATTTTTTCTGCATCTATGTTTAAAAATAGCCAATAATAAAACTTATAGAATCATGTCTCTTATCCACGTTATTTATAAAATTGTATCAGTGTAGTTTTTGGAAAAATTCTGAATGATGTAGCTATGTCCACTTATACTTCATGTCGTTCACTTATAAAATGATTACATAATCCAAGTGAAAACTATGAAAATGTAAGACAGTGAGCTAATTTTCTGTTCTATGTAAGAATATACATGCATAAAAAATGGTAACCCTAGCCGGGCGTGGTGGTGCATGCCTGTAATCCCAGCGCTTGGGAGGCTGAGGCAGGAGAATTGTTGTGAGTTTGAGACCAGCCTGGGCTACAAAGTGAGCTCAAGCCCAACCTGAACTGCATAGTGAAACCCTATCTCAAAAAGACCAAAAAAAAAAAAGGTAACCCTTTCAGGCAGGAAACATTAAATTTGGGCTCTGCTATAATTTACAAAATAATTCTTCAGTGATAGTTTGGTCAGTGAACAAGACAGTCTGCTACAGAAACATACTCTCTGGGTCCAAATCCTCACATTTACTAGACATTTGCTGTGAAATTACAGGTAATTATTTAACATCTCCATGCTTTGCTTTCTTGTCATATAAGCAGGGATACCTATTTCTGGGACACTCTGCAAATTATAGAAGTACATACATACAAGTGCTAATACATTAACAGCTCAACAAATATGAGCTACTGACTAGTGATATAGCTCAGCAGTGCAACATCTGCCTTGCAAGTGCAAGGTCCTGAGTTTGATTCTCAGTACCCACCTGAAAAAACAAATATGAGTTATTAATTCTTTTTTTCATGACTTCTTTCACTTTATTTTGCAACAGAAATACACTATTTTTGATACACTAAATTTTAATGTCAGTTTGTAATAAAAACACAAATACTGTTCTAAAGATCCTAAGTGGACAATAAATATCAATGCCACAAACAAGACATTAAAAAATTACATCCTCCACTTATACATAAGAATACTATAATTAAATATTGGTGTTTTGGAATTTTTGTTTTTGGTGGGGTTTTTGGTAAAGTCTCTGCTTACCTATATCTCTTCCCATTGCTCTGGCCAATTCCTTAGCAGTCATTCCAAACCATACTTCTACCTCTTTTTTAGATTTTGTTGGAGACACCTGAGATTTCCATGGTCTTTTTTCCTATTAAACACACAAACAAAAAGAAGAGAAAATTTTAGGGCCAACTTATTCTGGAATACCCATTACAATTATGGACATTATTTCTACCAACTCTCCTAAGCAGTTCAACTTTAAACTAAAATTAAAATTCCTGCATCCTTCACTGTTTTATACTTATATCCAAGAAATCAAACTTACCAACATTATTACTAAAAGGCTAACCAGAATTTCCTCTCCTCACAAAGATCTATTGCTTGGAGTATAACATTAAGTAATAAAGATTCCATAAAAAACAAAATATGCAAAATGGATTTCTACTTATGATTCTAAATACTTTCATATCAGATCAAATAATACCGTGACAGAAATTTAGAACTACCTTCTTTGTTACTAGAAGCCTGTATTGAGATAAAGCAGCACGAAGGAACACATCTGTCTGCCAGGGCCAGGTATACGGCTGAGCAGCCCACGCTGGGGAAGCAGATGAAAACCCATGCTTCCACTGTGCTAATATTCTTTTCTGGTCCAGGCTGTGCAATTGCCTATAAATTACACGAAATCGTAGCAAGTTCTCCAACTTCTGCAGCTTCTGGTTCATGTTTCTTCTAGTTGAAAAAAAAAAGATTTAATAATAGTTTGGATAATAAGATAATAAGTACTATTATTATTCATGGTACAATTATGATAGGCTAAAATACAACAAAAAAGGGAGCTGGGGATATAGCTCAGCAGCACAGTGCCTGCCTGGCAAGTGTGAGATAGTGGGTTCAATTCCTGGTACCAAAAACACAAATAAATAAAAATAATAAAAAAATTTTTTAAAACTTTATAAATGGCTCTCTTTTTCCTCAAAATACCACCTAACTAAATCACAACTAGAGTGTGCTTTCCAAAATACAAATTTGTGGGAGTCTTTTTGAGACAAGGTCTCACTATGCAGCTCAGGCTGACCTTGAGCTCACTTTGTAGCCCACGCTGGTCTCGAACTTGCAACGATCCTCCTGCTTCAGCCTCCTGAGTGCTGGGATTACAGACATGCACCGCCATGCTCAGCTCCAAAATACAAATTTGGCTGGGCAGATAGCTCAGTGGCACAGTGCCTGCCTGGCAAGCACAAAGTCCTGAGTTTGATTCCCGGTACAAAAAAAATACAAATTTGAACTTATCTCCTCTCTGCTAAACACCCTCCAGTGGGTCCCCATCACCCCAATTTAACATATAATTTCATAACATGCTATAAAAGGACTCATTATCTGGCCTCCACTAACTTCTCACTTCACCTCTTATATTCTTTTTTTGTTTTTTTTGAGACAGGGTTTTGCTGTATAGTTTAGGTTGCCACTAAACTAACTATATAGGGGGCTGAGGGTCTAGCTCAGCAGCACAGCGCCTGCCTGGCAAGTGCAAGGTCATGAGTTCAATTCCTGGTACCAGAAAAACCCCCCCCAAAAAAGCAAAACCAAAACAATAAACTAACTATATAGCCCAAGGCTGTTCTTGAACTTGCAGTAATGCTCCTGCCTCAGCCTCCCTAGTCCTGGGTTTACAGGCACGCACCACCACACCCAGCTTGTTATATTCTTCTAGTCTCTCCACAACTACCTCACAAGCTTTTGTTATCTTGACTCACCTATCATCTCCAATCATTTGTCATCTCACTTCTGAATCTTCATGTAGCCTTCCTTTAGCTAGAACTGCCTTTTACCTCCTAACACTTTTCCCTATATCTACCTCATTCCCCCCAAAAAAGGTGCTTTATAATGAGTGAGAACGAACAGGTAATGGCTGATGCCTTTTGAATATTATTCTTGAATAAGAGTTTATTGAAAAAACAACAGAATTCATTAGTAATACAGTTCTTTTCCTCCCACAGTCCTCTACTTACTCTCCAGACTGCATTTACACAGCTTTGCCTTTCCTGTTTTCTCCTTAGAAAGTATTTCCTAAGTAACATATGCCAGCATTACACTACATGCTGCTGATGCAGAGTTTAATAAGCCAAAGTCCTTTCTACAAGGAGTTCACTGTCTTTAAAGTTTTCCAATACAAAGATTCTCAATCACACCAGGCACAGTGACTGATTAAAACCAAGGGCAGTTTTCATTGCACTAGTATGTGCCCAATTATTTCTGTAAATTGTAGTCATTTCAACATTTTATTTATAAAGGAGATTAAGTGTCTAAGTAGTATATATAGGCTATTAGACTATTCAAAATAGACTTTCTTTTACTCACTAGTGAGAAATAACCAATGCTGGGAGTGTAGCTTAGCACAAGGCCCTGGATTAAATAAGAAAGGAAGGCAGGTGGTGGGCACCTCATTTAACTATTTACTGTGTTATTTTTTCAAACCTTTTCTCTGTGCTAATAACTATTATCACAAAAATGAAATGGTATGATGTTTTATAACTTTTTCCATTAAAGACTATATTGTTGGGAGCAGCTGGAGCCGGATATTGGTCATATGTGTGAGGGCAGGACAGAGCCAGAGTGCCTCAAGCAGTCAAGCTACCTCAGTCTTGAGAAAAGCATCCTGCCTGGACAATCCAGTCATTAGTCACTAGACAACACTGCCTCTCATGACACTAACTTTGCAAGAGTGCAAATAAACCCCCTACTGTTATTGTTCAGTCCTCTTGCCCATGAGGTAAGAGGCCTCCACCAGACCCCAGCTTTTGTCTCCTCTTTGTTTTCTAAATCCCCCAGCCATTTCTTCCTGGGGACCACCGAGTCACTACAATATATTGTGATTATTGCTTTATATAATTAAACATTAAATATTACAAAAAACAAAAATTATGAAATATTTCAATGTGGTTACTTTACATAAAGCTACCTTACAATTCTAAACTTTTACACTGTCTTAAAATTTAACTGTTTCTTTCATAGCATTTCTTTTTTTTCTTTCATGGCATTTCTACATTCTGCTTATATTTTAGATTTACACAAATGTATTTACATATATCACAAATAGTATTTATATATTTACATTTTCTGCCATAAGTTCTTTAAAACTATTCAGAAATAATCATAGTTATAAGATACGAACCACAGGGCTGGGGATTTAGCTCAGCGGCACAGTGCCTGCCTGGCAAGCACAAGGTCATGAGTTCAATTCCCAGTACAGGAGAAAAACCAAAAAAAAAAAGATATGACCAAAGAAACTGAGGTTCTGGTCAAGTGAGCTTTGCTATATAACTGGACATTAAATTAAAAATTAGATGTTCAGCCAGACTGGTGGCACGAACCTGTAATCCCAGCACTCAGGAGGCTGAGGCAGGAGGATCATTGTGAGTTTGAGGCCAGCCTGGGCTACAAAGTGAGCTCAAGGCCTGCCTGAACTGCATAGTGAGACCCTGTCTCAAAAAGACACACACAAAAAAAATACTGGTTATATTTCAACCAGTCTTCTTAAAATGTATTTCATGGTCCTGACACAATTAATATATTGAATAACTTCTTTAAAAAAGAAAAGAAATAACTGGAAAGGGCACAGCATCACAGAGAAAGTACCTGACTTGGCAACAAAAGAACCTGGGGTGAACACCTGCAGCTGTGAGATACACCATCAGTGTTATTATCTTGATTGACTGAGCAAGTCACTTTTTTTCTAAGGGCCTCATTTTCCCGATCGCTGTAAAAAGAAATTAAAGAGTGTTTAATGCCTGTCCTTCCTTCTGTAAGGCTATACAAAGAAAATAAAATGAAGCCAGGCATGGTGGTGCACGCCTGTAATCCTAGCACTTGGGAGGCTGAGGCAGGAGGATCCTTGCAAGTTCAAGACCAGCCTCAGCTACAAAGTGAGCTCAAGGCCTGAACTGCACAGCGAGAGCCTGTCTCAAAGAGACAAAAAATAAAATAAAATAAAATAACATATGTACTTAATTACCAGCTATTTTAAATTGTATCATGTGTTTTGTTGTTGTTGTTTTGTTTTTGTCTTTTTGAGATAGGGTCTCGCTCTGCAGTTCAGGCTGGCCTTGAGCTCACTTTGTAGCCCAAGCTGACCTCGAACTCACAACGATCCTCCTGCCTCAGCCTCCCGAGTGCTGAGATTACAGGCGTGCACCATCACGCCCGGCTATATGTGCTTTTTATTGATGGTTTATATGCTTTGAAGATTCATTGCTTATAAGTTAGAAATATTCACAAGTCACTACCTTGTTTATAGACAATTGCGAAATTTTGTATGTGTATTTAACAAGGCACTAACCTTAAAAGATATACTCAAGACCAAAGAATTTGATTTAATAGAAAAAACAAAAAACCCTGCATTAAACAGTTGAAGAACTGCACAAGTCAAAAGCCTTATATAGGTCGGTGCCCCATATTTAGAAGATTAAAAAAAAGGTCGGGGAGCACAAGACTCCTTAGGAAATCTCTAAACGACCTGAAATCGGATTTGTCAAAGGCAAGGATTAATGGGGGGTGGGGGGAGTCACAGGAGACGAATCAAAGCACGCATACACCAGGCAGGACTTTAAAAGACACTCGGGGCGACAGCGTCCCGGCAACACTGGAGAGACCCTTTGCTGTGACGCGCTCCGAGGCCCTCGCTTTACACAGAAGCGAACTAAGCACCCAGAAGGCCAGAAACACTTCGCCACCTGCATACCGCTAGTCAGGCTCGTCGGGACTCGAACCCAGGCTCCCCAGCTCCCAGGGCGGCGCTGTTCCGCCGCAAGGACACTTCTTGCCAAGCAGTCTGGAAGAAAGAAAGGAAAGAGCAGGGCGCGGGGAATGCGCGGCGCGCCCGGGCGCAGCGGGGTGGAAGCCACGGCCGTGTGCGAAGAGCGGTCAGGGCGGGGCGCGCGCCTGCGGCGGGCGGGGACGGCCGGACACCGACTCCGCGCGGCGGGGCTCCCGCACGGGCTTCCGGGTGCACGGCTAGGAGCGCGAGACTCGTACCGGGGCGCTTCTGGCCGAATAATACGCGCCGCGCGCGACCCTGGCGAGCAGCCCTTCTTTCTCGGCTCCTGCTGAGACCCCAGCGCCTCTTTTCTGACCGCGGCGGATCAACTTCTGGATCCGGAACTGTCCCTCCTTCGGAACGGTCCTCTCGAAGGTCCGGTCACGAACGGTCTCCTTGAGGGCTTCCGGCCCCGGAAGCGGTTCCTCCTCGGACTGAATAGTTGTCGCCTCCAGGGGCGCTGTTGTACCGGAAGTGTGGCGGTAGTGCAGGTTGCGACTTCCTCCTTCGTTCATTCCTCCTGCAGGTCCTACCCCGCACACTTCCTTTGTGCAGCCCTGGGCATCGGACGCAGAGTCTCGCGCGCCAGGCCAGCGCCCTGCCCCTGGGCTACATCTCCAGGCCTGTCTCTTTATTTCTACAGGAAGTAAATTTTTGCTGCTGCTTTTTTTTTTTTTTTTTTTTTTTTTTTGAGAGAGGGTCTCTGTGCAGTTCAGCCGGCGATGAGCTCACTTTGGAGCCCAGGCTGGCCTCGAACTCTCAACGAGCATCCTGCGTCAGCAAT
>NW_004955424.1:27786935-27788721 GCF_000276665.1 Chinchilla lanigera | reverse complement strand
TGTTATCCTTCTTTTATTCTTTAAAATAAAAAAATATATATATTCTGCTCTTAAAAAAAAAAGGAAACCATTTGTGTAGACCAGGGGAAATATGGAGGTAGCTCAGGTAGAGTGATGGAGGAGATAATAAATAGGATTTCAGAAACTTAGCTGTGATGGGTTAGTTACATGAGAGAAGCAGGCAGAGGGCATTCATGATTTACATAGCTAATGGATAGCAATTCACTTTTAAAGCCATTTCTAGGAAGACTGTTACCTAGACAGTGTGCTAGATGCCACTGCCAACTTTTTATCTTTCCATTGTTCTTCATAGCTGTCATATAGACCCTACTCTTGGTTAACATAGTCCTACTTTTGGATATAACTCACATTTTTCTTAGTAATGACCACATTCCAACTCTTTTTTTTCTGTTTCTTGTTGCAGGTACCGGGAATCGAACTCACGACCTTGAGCTTGCCAGGCAGGCAGTGTGCCACTGAGCTAAATCCCCAGCCCTTCCAATTCTTCTTTCTTTGTGTTTTTTCTCAGATCAGCGTGATTGAATTTAAGTACTATTTATTTTTCTGAAACAGGGTCTCACTATATAGTTGAGCCTGACCTTGAACTATGCACCCAAGGCTGGACTCAAACTCATAGTGATCCTCGTGCTTCAGTCTACCAAGTGTTGGGATTATACGTGTGCAACACTACTCCCAGATGAATCTGAACACTATTGAAGGGCACCAAACATTTGAGGATAATCATTTGGAATATGTTGTTTCTGTAAATGTGTGATCTTTGCTATACTAATCTCACTCCTAATGGGAAAACTACTAGCAAAGTGAACCCATCTTACCTAATATGACAAAGTAAATTTGAATAATGAATTAAATATTCTTTAAAAAATACAAAACTATATTGACTATTCTATTGTTGAAGTTAACTTTCTAAACTTAGAAAAACTTAAAATAATGACAGTTAATTATATAAAATGAGTAACTCCTGTAGATATAACCATAGCACAAATTTAAAAAAAACTACTGGGCAATTATATGACAAAAAGTACATAACTTGATTGTATCAGTGTAAAAGCCATTAGTAGGAATTCAGTGGATAGGTGAGCTAAGCTATAAGTAAAGCTAGTTCACAAATGGGGAAATAAAACAATAAACATGGAAAAATGTCCAGGCACCTGGTTGTCAGAAAAATGTAAACAGGTGTCCCTTTTGTCTGTTATATTTTAAAATTACAAACATATATAGTAAGCAGAAGGATGCATACTTAATGAAGTGTTTATTTTAAAATTTTAAATTACAATACACATTATTTTGGAAAGTAGTTTAGAATATCATGTTTTAACAAAGATGTCCATCAGTATGGAAATGGTTGAAGAAATTATAATCCAGAGCGAGGGATGTGCAAGCATGAGTGGAAGGGTGGGGTGTCCAGCTACATATATCTTTGTGTCCAGCTAAATAACACATTTTTATTAAAATAGGAAGACAGTATACAACAGAATAAAATACTTGTAAGTAAAAAAATTGTATGACTGTTTCGAGTATATAAGAAACCTCTCGCATATGCTGGGTGTGATAGTGCATGCCTGTAATCCCAGCACTTGGAGGCTGAGGCAGGAAGATCACTACAAGTTTGAGGTCAGCCTAGACTATACATAGTGAGTTCAAGGCCAGCCCAAACTACATAGTGAGACCCTGTCTCAAAAAACCAAAAACATGGGCCAGGGATATAGCTCAGCGGCACAAGTGCCTATCTGGCAAGTTCAAGGTCCTGAGTTTCACTCCCGAT
>NW_004955424.1:27781935-27786835 GCF_000276665.1 Chinchilla lanigera | reverse complement strand
TCCTACCCCGCACACTTCCTTTGTGCAGCCCTGGGCATCGGACGCAGAGTCTCGCGCGCCAGGCCAGCGCCCTGCCCCTGGGCTACATCTCCAGGTCTGTCTTTTTATTTCTACAGTATGTAATTTTTTGTTTCTGTTTTTTTTTTGTCTTCTTGAGAGAGGGTCTCTGTGCAGTTCAGCCGGCGATGAGCTCACTTTGGAGCCCAGGCTGGCCTCGAACTCTCAACGAGCATCCTGCGTCAGCAATTTTTGCTTATTTAAAAAAAAAAAAAGGACTGCTTGGGAGTCAAGCGGCGCTGGTACCTACGAACGAAGAAAAGTTAATGGAAAAAAAGTGGGAGAATGATTTGTCTTTCAAAGACACGTGTATCCAGCAGGATGGAGAAGTCAAGGGAAGGTGGCGCAGATCGCGCTATGAGAGCACTTGCTGAAGGCGTCTCGCGTGCGCGGTAGTGTCTGGAGCGGTGGAGCCAGCATGTAGGTTTCTATACCAGCTCAGTCTCAGCGGATGGGCTTGAGGGTGTTTTGTCGACTCAGTGCCCTCCTGTGCATGGTCATATCACACCTGCTTAAATAGTAGGGTTTTAGTGAGTTGGAAAAGCCTTAGCAAGAGCTCCTGGTGCGTGGAAGTGTTTTCTGTGGTGATGACTAAGCCTTTTCTCGGTGCTTTTCCTCACCCTGATTGGACTAAACATGTTGGCCCGTCACCTTGACCACATTGTCACCACCCCTTAAATTTTGGAGGTTGAACGCTGACCTAGGTTAAAGGAATGGTGTAGAAGTGAGCTTCAAGGCCAGACCAAACTGTGTGGTGAGACCCTGTCTCAAAAAGACAAAAAAAAAGAAAGAAAGAAAACTCAAGCTATACACCAAAACTAGGAAGAAAGTGGCAAGAAAAACAAAAGGGTGAGGGCAGTTAAAGGAACAGAGAAGCCAACCTGACGGCTCACAATGGCTAAAGCTAGAAACTTGAGTGCGAGCGCACGTTTGTGTGTGTGTGTACAGGATTTAGTGACTCATTTCCAAAGAACAGAATATGGGAAAAGGGAAACTTGCAAGAATCCTTTAGTAACTTGGAGAAATCTGACAGACACTTTTAATCAATCTTCTGACCAAAATCATTCAAATTCTCACTTTTCAGGCGTGGTGGCACATATGTGTAATCCCAGCACTCAGGACACTGAGGCAGGAGGATTGCCACTAGTTTGAGGCAAGCCTGGGCTACATATTCAGTTGAAAAACCAGTCTGAACCATCTCAGAAAAACAAAACCACCACCAACAAAAACCTCAAAGATCTCACTTAACTGCATATGGTGATGCATACCTGTAACCCAAGCACTCAGAAGACTAGGGCAAGAGGGTCCTAAATATGATGAGGCCAGCTTAGGCAACTAAGCAAAACCCTCAAAAAGAAAAACAGCTGGGCTGATACAGCACTTGCCTATCAAATATGTGCAGCCTTGAGTACAATTCCCAGTACTCCCACCAAAAACATTGCCCTTATAGGTGAGATAGTCAATATTAAGAGTTTTACTGTTGTTCTGCTTTTAAGCAATGTTTGTTGGAGATTATTAGCTGATTGTACTGGTAGGTGGTCAACCCAGCAGAAGTTTTTATTATATTGAACTGTCAGAAAATGACTCATTTTATCAGACTTTCTTTCTGGAGGATATCCTTGGTTATAGTACATGAAACAGATCTGCTTAAACTCCCTTTCCTTAGTTAAAAGGATATAAAGACTGGGTGTGATGGTACATAGCCATAATCCCAGCTGTTCAGGAGGCTGAGGCAGGAGGATCTCAAATTTCAGTTCAGTTGGGGCAATTTAGTGAGACCCTGCCTCACAATAAAAATAAATAAATAAATAAATAAATAAATAAAATTTAAAAGACCTGAGGATTTAGCTCAGTGGTAGAGTGCTTGTCTAGCATGTATAGGGCCCTGGCTTCAGTACTATAATAAGTAAATAAACTGTATAAGAGCCTCAAATTCTAACTGCTAAATAAGTAAGTAGTATAAGCCCCAAAGTCTAACTGGCCCTGCAAGGTTTTACTTCTTTTCTCTGAATTCCTGTCAAGGTAAATATTAATAAAAACCATGTGCTTGAGCTGGGCATGGTGGTGCACGCCTGTAATCCCAGCACTTGGGAGGATGAAGCAGGAGGATTCTTGCAAGTTCAAGACCAGCCTGGCTACAAAGTGAGCTCAAGTCCAGCCTGAACTGCGTAGCTAGACCCTGTCTCAAAAAGAAAATGAAAAACAAAAATACTGTGTGCCTTTTATTCTGGTAGTCTTTGGCTGGTTTAACTCAAACATTGACTGAAACTAAAAAGTAGAGGAAAGGTGTTTTCCTCCTCAACACCTTATACTCCTAGAAAATTTGATAATACTAAGGGTTACCTGCTTGCTATATAAGGCCCAACAGTACACTGAAAGGGCAAATAGTAACCCTTTTTCCCTATTTTCAAGTTTTAGGTAATTTTGCCAGGGCAGAGTCTCACTATGTGGTCCAGGTGGGCCTCAAACTTACAATCTTCCTGCCTTGGCCTCTCAAGTGCTTAGGTTAAACCATGCCCGGCTTTGATAAATTTTCTTAACAGACTGAGCCCTGTCAGGTTTAAAATTTACTTTAAGGAACTAGTGCCAAAAATGTAATGCCACTAAGCAGTACAATCAAGCATAACAGCAGTAGGAATACAGTGATTTACTGTAGTTTATTCTTATTAGGATTACCAGTTGCTGTTTTAAACGTCCTAAGTGAATGGCTTACTGTAGTTTGTTGATCCTTATTTATTCCTTCAAGGGATGCTTTATAAAGAATATGCCTCATCTTACACCATAATTAAGTAGTAAATTATATTATTGTGGTAGGAGATTCCATACCGATTAAATATTGAAATGTGAAGGATGAGAAACTATTGGAGGGAAAAATCTGTTAGATTAGACCAATAGTTTCCAAAATTAAGCATGCATGAGACTAAGGACATCTTACTGACCCCCTCTCAGAGTTGGGAATTCAGTAGGTCTGAGATGGGCTTCAAAAATGTGTGTATCAGCTGGGCGTGGTGATAAACGCCTGTAATCCCAGCACTTGGGAGACTGAGGCAGGAGGATCATTGAAAGTTGAAGACCAGCCTGGGCTACAACCTGAGCTCAAGCGCAGCCTGAACTGCATAGTGAGACCCTGTCTCAAAAAGACCAAAAAAACAAAAAAACAAAAAACGAAAGTGCTGCTCACTCTTCTGGGTGTTGATAAATATCTTACAATCTTGGTCTTTTTATTTCCTTTGCCAGGGTAAGTGAGTTGCAATAGTTTCCTCACTTTCAACAGGCATAAAATGGACCCTGGTAAAATCCATCCTTCAGCTCTCTGTTCCGGATATCTTATCTTCCTTGTGATAAAAGTATCTTTTGTTCAGTATACTCTTGTGGAAATACTACACTTTTCTTTCTTTGTAAAACAATTAGTCAACTTGCATTTATCAGATGCTATCCTTTTTCCAAACTCGTAAGATTTTATATTCTGCTTCTATTATTAGATAACTGTTAGGTTTGGCATTAGAAAGAGGCAAGACAAAGTAAAAAAAAACCTTTATTGCGGGGCATGGGAAGCATACAGAGAGAGATGCGAGGACCTTCTGAAGGACGTGGCTGGGAAAAAAACATTATATTGGGCTAGCTTGGGGGTGGAGTTTATGGCCGGCAGAGTGCTGTAACATACCCTGATTGGTTCCTGTGGGGGGGGGGACCGGAAGTTGTAATCAGCCTGATAGGGGAAGGCAGAAGTTGATCTGGGAGAGGTATGTGGCTGGCCCTGAGCCACGCCATGTTGGCTCACTACCATGATGACTTAGCAGAAATTTATATGGGCAGAAAAACCCATCAATAACTATTTCATCAAGTTAACTCTAGATAATGTTTAATTGAACCTGTTCATGTTGTTCTCAGTGCAAACTTCAGCCTGGGCATGGTGACGCATGCCTACAGTCCCAGCACTCTGGAGGCTGAGGCAGGAGGATGCGTACCAGTTTGAGGCCAGCCTGGGCTACAAAGTGAATCCAAGGCCAGCCTGAACTGCATCGCAAAACCCTGCCTCAGCTGGGTGTGGTGGCACACGCCTGTAATCCCAGCACTCCAGAGGCTGAGGCAGGAGGGTTGCTGTGACTTCAAGGCCAGCCTGGCCTATATAGTGAGTTGAAGGCCAGCCTGAACTGCATAGTGAGACCCTGTCTCAAAAAGACAAAAAAAAAAGTAAATGAGACTAGTTTGAGAACAAAGGGCCATGGTAAGTGATTGGTTTTCTGCCCCACTGTAATTCCTGCTGAGTTGCTATGGCACCCAGCCACTATGTGGCAGGAGGTCATGTGGTATGGTGCTGAGTCACTATGGTATCCGCTGCCCACTAAGGCCATGTGCTGAGCCCCACCCTTCTTCCGCTGAGTCAAATTACAACTTCCCACTTCCCTTTTTGTAATATCCTGTTCCCTTTTCCCATGCTCCCACCCAATTCTGGTCTGCCATGTCAGGCAGTCCGCCTCCTAAACCATGCCTCCAGCCTGGGGCTATTTAACCTTGGACCCCATGAGAGATCTTTAGAGGTCACATTTCTCTCTTTCCTGTGGATGTCTCCGCGTCCACAATAAAGGCATTTTATTCTGTTTTACTTCTCTCTGTGCTGGAAAAACTATCAGTAAGGACAGCATTGCTTTTGTATTTAATGTAATGCTTACATGTATATTTGATAAATAAATGTTGCATTAAACCTTAGTTTTTGAAGTGTATATGTAAAATTCTTTCAGCATATTCAGATTTATCTATTACATAATAAAAATCATTGGTTGAAAAACTCTTGGTAGAGGCTGGGGATTTAGCTCAGCGGCAAAGCGCCGGCCTGGCAAGC
>NW_004955424.1:27714310-27777715 GCF_000276665.1 Chinchilla lanigera | reverse complement strand
AAAAAAAAACCCAAACCAACTCCAAACACCTCATATATGTACCAGGGTGAAACAAATCAGACATAAAAGATCCACCAAAATCGCAATAGCGTACATGAACAGGATGAGTTCTTCTTCTGTTTTTCTAACACTCTGAAATGTGATATGCTTATTTTGTTGCTGATCTGAATTTCGGAGGCCGTGGGAAATGGCTTGTTGTTGGTTATATAATCAGAAATCAAAGAACTGCATGGGAGATAGCTAAGAGGCAGAGTACTTGCCCTGCAAAGCCCTAACTTCAAAGCCCAGCAAACAATAAAACAAAACAAAATCAAATAAAACGAATTTATTTTTTTATTTTTAGTTTTTTTTCAAAATGGTCTTTTTAAAGGAGAACTTGGTTTAGCCAGGCATGGTGGCCAAAAGACCCCAAAAAAGAGGAAAACTTGGTTTAATAGTGTAACATGTTGAAAAGTGAGTTGTAAAATTGTAGTAGCTTGAGTCAGTTCTGGATGAAATAGCAACTCAACACGCGATTGGTCTTTTGTATCTTCCTCCACGGCTTCACGAAGGATTCACTCTGCCCTGTTCCACGAGGGGCTTCGAGGACGCGGCGGGCGCCCACGCCTGTCCTCCCCTGGGAGAGCGCGGCAGGAGGGTCCAAGCCCGACCGGCCAACTTAGTTATCTACTGAGAGCCCGTCTCAAAACAAATACCATTCCAGAAGGGCAGAGAATGTGGTTCAGCGCGAAACCCTGGGTTCAATCCCCAGTACAAAGAATTCAAAGAGGCTTTTTTCTTCAGGCCGTGGAGTCGCGCCCCTCAATGCCCCGCGCTCACTCTCGCCGAGGTAGCCGCTCCGCAGACGTGCGCCCCCCGGGCCGGTGCTCGGACAGCGCGCCCTGCTGGGAGCTTCGGGACTCCCCCGCGCAGGGAGAGAGACCTCCCGCGCTCTGCTATGGCCGGTCAAACCGCTCCCAGGCCAGTGCTAACCGTCCCTAGGCCCATAACAAACAATTCTAACAAACGGCAGAACGTAGCACTCTGTTTTCCTCTACGGCTGGAGAACCTTAGAACCACAAGGGGCTCGGCGCTCTCCGGGCCTGCGTCACGAAGGCGACGCTCGTTCACCACCCCGGCCTCCGCGCGCGCCGCCGCCGGCAGAGGCCGCCCCGGACTTCCGGCAGCAGCGGCGCTCGCTCGGCACTTCCGCCTGCGGCAGAGGCCGCCCCAGACTTCGGCCACAGCGGCGCTCGCTCGGCAGTTCCGCCTCAGCCACGGCGGCGTGCCTGCGAGATGGCGGAGGCGGAGTTGCGGGCGGCCCTCGAGCAGCGCCTGGGCGCCCTGGCCATCCGCACGGAGATCGTGGAGCACCCTGAGGTGAGGCGCCCGCCGTAGGGCTGACTGTGGGGCCGCCGGGGTGAGGTGGAGCCGACGTGGCTGGTACCGCCCTTCCTCGGTCCGAGTGCAGGGGCCCCGACGGGCAGAGCAGAGGCTTCTTGACTTGGGCCGTGAAGTTGCCGTGAGGGCATTCACGTTTTCTACCTTGAGTGACTTAATTCCGTAGCAGCCGCACATGGAAACGGCTCGTCCCCGGGGTAGACGCGTTGCCAGGCCGGACTGCCATTGGGAGGCTGCCGAGTCACGCAGCCCGTGTATGGCGGGAGACCGCGGTCAATGCTGTCGTTCCCCCACCTTTATCAGTGTACGCCAGTTTCTTCCTTATGCTTTCGTAGTAGGACACCTCCTCCTCCCCAAGGTTACAGAAATGCGTGGGGCAGGGGGAACGGCAAAATCTTGCTGTCGTACAGATTCGTCTCCAACTTGTGTTCGATCCTCCTGTATTAGCCAGCTTCTTAACGCATAGCCAGGTTTAGCTTTACAAGCATCTGCACATACAAATGAAATAATTTCCGTCTTCCGTCTGTGTCTCCGTCTTGGCACTGGGGATCAAGCCCGGGGCACTGTACCACAGTTACATCCCCATCTTTCCTTGAATTTTCCATCCCCCTTCTGCTTTAGCCTCCTAAGTCTCTCATCCTCATCTTACAAATTTTAACATGGGTCACTGCATCAAGCTGAAGATTTGCAGATATTTCGTGGAACTGGAGTGTAATTTGAGTGGTGCAGGGTCATAAACTTAACCTAAAGTTCGAGTGACAACTGATCATGGCTACAGTGGTTATCTTTAGAGAAATACATTGTTAGTAGCCCTCACCTTCACGCGTTTACAACTTTTCTCTCACCTTCCTGCCAGAGTGACGCCCTTTCTTTGTGCGTACTGCCGTTTTCATGTTTTTAATGTGTTAGTCCAAGACTTTAATTCACTGTCCTCTCCCTTACTCAGATTTGCAAAGTGGAGGTTGTCACGTGGTCGGGATGTAATGGAATGCTTAACGATAGTAGTAGTGTAGGGCTGCTGGACAGTTTTCAGTACCAAAAGTTTAAAAAAGTTCTTTGAAATGCAAAGGCTTGGTTACTCATATTTAGTACCCTGGAACAGAGACATTGCCTGAGGTCCTCAGATAGCACGAGTTCATAGTTACTTGGCAATAAGTTAAATAGTCTGTACCAGTTACTTTCTAACACTGCGGTTTTTACCCAGCAGGCAGAATGCGTATGAATGTGTATATGTGTATGTTTTTCTAAACTTCTCATGTATTTTATAGGTGTTCACAGTTGAAGAAATGATGCCTCATATCCAGCATCTGAAAGGAGCACATAGTAAGAATCTTTTTCTTAAAGACAAAAAGAAAAGAAGCTATTGGTTGGTGACAGTTCTTCATGATAGACAAGTTAATTTAAATGATCTTGCCAAGCACTTAGGTGTTGGGAGTGGAAATCTGCGGTTTGCTGATGAAACAGCCATGCTAGAAAAACTAAAAGTTGGCCAAGGTTGTGCAACACCCCTGGCACTCTTCTGTGATGATGGAGATGTGAAATTTGTTTTGGATTCTGCTTTTCTGGAAGGTGGACACAAGAAGGTATACTTTCATCCAATGACTAATACTGCCACCATGGGATTGAGTCCTGAAGACTTTCTCAGATTTGTGAAGACAACAGGACATGACCCCTTAATAGTAAATTTTGATAAAAACTGAGCTGGTGGGGGGGTGTGTGGAAGGGTGGGTAGAGCTCAGTGTGAATCCTTGCCTAGACATGACCTAGCGAGACCCTAGGTTTGACCCCAGCATCACAATGGAAGAAAAAAAAACAAAAAAAAAAACCTACAGCTGGGGTAATGTTTAAATTTCATTTTTTTAAAGAGTGAATTTATTTCTGAAAGTTTTTTTTGTTGTTGTCTTTTTCAGACAGTATTTTTTTTACCCAATTCATTTTACGCTGGCCTTGAGCGTACTATGTAGCCCAGGCTAGTCTCAAACTCTGATCTTGCTGCCTCAGCCTTCCAAGTGCTGGGATTACAGGTATGCACCACCACATCCTGCTGAAAGCTGTTTTTCTTACAGTTTTTAAAAAGAACTTAAAGTGACTATCATTTTAGGAGGAAAGTTCTTTTTTGAGATAGTCTCACTATATAGTTAAAGCTGGCCTTGAAACTCACTGTGTATTCTGGCTGGCCTCAAACTCAGCCATCCTCCAGCCTCAACCTCCTGAGTTCTGGAATTACAGGCGTGAACCACTACACCTGGCCAAAGAAAGTTCATCTTTACAATGCTTTATTTCTTTTCTTTTTTTGCGGGGGAGGCATGTGGTACTGGGACTCAAACTCATGATCTTATGCTTTCGAGGCAGGTGCTATGCCTCTGAGCTATATCCCCAGCCCCCAAACATGCTTTTCTTAAAAGCATGTATTTAAGTAGTACTTTCAGTTTGCTCAGACATTCTGTCTTCTATCCCCAATAATATCTGTTCATTACAGGTCTGCCCTTCAACAAAAGGATTTTAAGATGAACTAGTTTGTGCTTTTAGTGTTCTGTGTATTTAAAAAAAGTTACAGACTATTACATATAAAATTTTACATATGATAGCATACATAATACAGAAAAACAATAAAAAAAATGGACTCCCCAGGAAGATAATTAAAACTAGCTTGGGGCAAAGACAAAAACTTTACATTGTTGGATGTTTCTTTATAAACCAGTATTTTTTTTCCAGGAAAAAAATAGTGTTTTACTTTTTTTGTTGTTTTGAGACAGGGTCTCTATGTAGTTTAGGCTGTTTTTATTTTTTTTTCTTGTTTGTGTTGGGGATTGAATCCAGGGCCTTGTGCCTGTAAGACAAGAACTCTACCACTAAGGCACATCCCCAGCCCACTTAGGCTGTCTTTAAACTCAACTAGGTAGGCAGCCCATGCTGGCCTTGAACTCATGGCAAGCCTTCTGCTTCAGACTCCCAAATGCTGGGATTACAGGCATGTGCTACCACATCTGGCTTGTTTTAAAATTCTTGTAGTTTTAATCTAGAAAACAAACTAGGGATGTAAAATTGTAATCATTCTATTAAAATCACACTTTTGTTTTGTTTTGTGGTACCAGGGATGGAACTCATGACCTTGCACTTTGCCAGGCAGGCGCTTATGCCACTGAGCTATATTCCCAGTCCTGAAATCACACTTTAATACTCGATAGCATAATATATATTATGCCATTAAAAAGTATTTATATTTAGTCTTTGTTCAGCGGTTAGAAATGTGTACATACTGTACACTGTACAAATTTCTTCTGTCCTTTACCCTATTTTACTGTCCTATTTCAATGATATTTTTACTTACCACTTTAAATGAGACGTGAACTAGTAAAATACAGTCCTTCGTTAAATGGAAGCTATTTAAACATGAAAAGTGAGAAAATCTGACATTTTTCACTTATATTCAAACAAAAGCTTTTCATTAAAATTTGTCATGTAAATGTTCATATTTTCCTTTAGTACAATAGAAAATTTTTTTCGGGGGGGAGGGCCTGGGGATTTAGCTCAGCGGCAAAGCGCCTGCCTGGCAAGCGCAAGGTCATTGAGTTCGGTTCCCAGTACCGGAGGAAAAAAAGAAAAAAAAAAATTTTTTTTTTATTGTTTAGTGTTACTGGAGATTGAAGCCAGGGCCTTTGTACTGAGCTACACCCCCAACCTTTTCACGTTATTTATTTTGGGAAACTTAGTTAGGTCAGTTGAGTTGCCAAGACTAGGCCTGAACTTGTGATCCTCCTGCCCAGAGTTCTGCGATATGTGCGCTACCATGCCCAGCTATTGAATAGTATAGTCTTAATTACATTTTCCTGTTTGATTCTTCAAAAAACATTTCTACGTAGTAGGTATTATACTTAACTTTCACTATCTTCTACTACTTACTGCAAGGCAAAATAAAAGGACAACCTTATTCTCAGATTCCATGTTTTTACCAACCAAAAGCCTATTTTGAGTTCCTCTGCACATAAAGAATGGCATCATAGAATTTGAGGACCTTGAATATCTGTTCTAATGGTGAACACAAACCTAGACAGATTGATTTTAAGGACACAAAGCCAGTTGCTTTCCAGGTCTGGGTGAAAGTGGAAGATTAATTTGTGCAGCCTATTAGGTTAATTCCCCCTTCTCTGACATTTTGCTTACCAAGCTTTCAGTTACCTGTGGTCAACTGCAGCCCAGGGATATTAAGTGGAATGTTCCAGAATTAGAGTTCATATGCTGTTCTGAGTAGCTGGATGAAATTTGATGCCATCCCAGATGAAGATGAAATTTCATCTTTCCCATGAAAGAAATCATTCCTTTGTCTAGCGTATTCATGCTGTATATACTACATGACCATTAGTTAGCTTTCTCAGTTACTAGATCAATTGTGGCTCAACTGGGTGGTACTGCAGCTCGTGTTTCAAGTGCCCGTTATGTAGTAGCCTAATGTTATGTCACACTTTCCTATGTCATTACCCACCTCATTTCATCTCATCTCACAGGCATTTTGTCATCTCACAACACAAGTAGCACAGTAAGATTTTGAGAAAGACCATATCATAACTTTATTACAATATACTATAATTGTTCTGTTTTATAATTACTATTGTTATTCTTACTGTGCCTAACTTAGAAACTAAACTTTACCATAGGTAGATACAGGAAAAAAAGTATAAGGTTTGATACTATTTGTGGTTTTAGGCATCTGCAAGTGTCTTGGAACATATCTTCTGATAAAGGGGACTACTGTAGATTGTATTTAAATCTACACTGGGAATAAGAATTGACAGACTTTGTCTTTTTTTCCCCCAAATCTTTTAATACTCATCCCCAAATGATGAGGACGAAATAATCTGAACCAAGTTATGGGTTGTGTCTGAGAATCTCCAAGGCAAAGAGTAAGTTGGCTAAAAATACAGTTTTTAAATGATTACTAACCACTTGTTATAAAGAAAAAAATCACCTGTTTTATTTTTATATCTGTTTGCAAAGTGAATGTTAATCCAACTAAAATGTTTGAGAAACAGTTTAAAATGAAAATAAATGTTTAAAAAGACAAATCAACCAAACAATGGTGTCTTGTAAGTTGGATTCTTGTGGCTGATAATAGTTATTGTCAAGTAATAAACATTTTGCCATCCAACTCCAAATCCCTTGTTAGCATTTAATTTTAAAGGAAATGTTACAGCTTTTATATTACTTGATTTGGTATTTAATAACAGTCATAAGTACAATGGCAGACACTGAAACAGAGAACCCTTAGTAGAAAACAAAAAGACAATTTAAAATTAAGTTTTGTTAAAGGGTGCTGTAAGTGCAACATTATTCATTAAGCATTCTTTTTTAAGGCATTTTCATTGTCCAGATATATCAACATGTGCATCAAGGTTTATATTATAAAATGGGCTCCTTTTGTATTACTCATTCAAGGTTTAAAGAAAAAAAAAAATCTCAGGACTAAGTAGCTGAGAAGAAAAACAAATTCACCACTTTTCTCATAGAAAGTAACTTAAAACACAAAAGCAATTTAGCATACAGTATTCCTCCCCACTGTAAGTCCAGATTTGGTACAGTACCATTCTCACTTCCTGACAAAAAGGTGTAAGATAGTACAGGCTGTAGTACTTCTAAGTGGCTGTTATTCTATAATGTGCAGTGATATTTTTTTAAATCAGGTTTTTACCATGCCTTGCATGAAAGGTGCTACATGTGAACCTGTCTTATGAACTCTTTGGTAACCAGTAATTTAAAAACCTCAACCAAAACATTTCCACATGGCTAGATCTGAAACACATTATTGGAGTTCCTGGCCAGAGCTATTACCCACTATATTGAACTTTTCAGTCCAGTATATTGAATTTTGCAGTTTCCTTAGCATTTTAGGTGTTTATAATACAGCCAGATACTTAAAACCGTCCAGGTCCTAGTGAGGAATATGGTCCTGGTTAGTTCCAGGTGGCTTTACTATTTTGCTTGGCAGATGTTTATGTAAGGGAAAAGAAAGGCTTTCTGTGAAGTCTGCTTCTGAGAGTTGCTTTTGGAGAAAGGAAAACATTCATGTAGCTATTATCTAAAGTCTTTTCTTGAAGTGCCATGAAAAATGTGATGAATATAATTGAGAGTATTTGAATTTTTGTAGTCCCGGTGTATTCCTTTGGTTGTTTCTTCAATTGTCTTTTCTCAGGATCAGTTTATTCAGATTTAGTACTTCACAGGCTGTCATTCAGCACTTTCTTTTTTAGCGGGGGGTGGGGTGGTTCCCGGTACCGGGAATCGAACTCATGACCTTGTGCTTGCCAGGCAGGCGCTGTGCCGCTGAGCTAAATCCCCAGCCCCTCATTCAGCACTTTCTGTTGAAGTGATAATGGTTAATTCAACAGGTTCTCTATTTTAGGATTTTAGTATTTTGTAGAGGCCAAACTGATGTCATGTGCACATTAGGTTTCAGCTTTCAGTAATTCTCCTGGGATGTGTCCTAGTTGTGCAAATTAGATGCTACTTAATATAAATCTAAGTTACCCACTTAGTGTATTTAGCTAAAACAATTTTCTAAATTTATTTCCAACATACCCAAGCAAAAATAAACTCACACTTTTTACATCAAGTGTCTCTAGCCTGCCATGATACCCATTTAATAATTTGATACTTGAATCCAGGGAGTCATGAGAGATAAAGGCTAGAGAATAGATTTTTAATATTTTTGTTGTGCAATATTTGTATTTCAGTAAGATTCCTTTGTATTTACATTTACATAGCACCTTTCATCCAAGAATTTCAAAATCGTAGTATTAATTGGTAAAATCTACATTAATGGTGGCATTGCGTTAATAAATCCAAATTCTCTAACTTCCATTTCAATTTCTGCTCTACTAAACATGCTGTCTCTTTTTTACTGATAGTCTTTCCAAAGATAACTATACACACAACACTGCTACCAGAGAGATGGGGCTAAGAGGTGAGGTGGGTGTGTTTCATGGCTACTGGGTTAGTGATGATACACATAGTTTATAAACCATACATTATGGAGTACTGAATAATTCCAAAAGTTCTTTAGAGCTGGTAATGAGAGCCTAAGAAGTATACTGTTAAAAATAATAATTTCTCATTTCACAAGATTACTTTGATATTTATGTTAAATAATGAATTTGCACTAATACGTATTGATGCATTTTTTGGACTTCATAAGAAAATAAAACTGTGCTATAAAATTGGAATTACTAAAAAATTGATGTTTCTCTGGGTTAACTAAATCTACTTTTTTGTGCTTCTTCCAAATGTTTAAGGTAACAAATGCATACAAATATTTCAAAAGTTACCAACTTTAATGTAATATTATAAAGGACAAAACCCAAAAATTCTTATTAAGAAATGATAATCTTAATAAATGAGTTCCTGACAAAATGCAGACCATAGTACATTATTTACATTATTTTTTGCTGTAAGAAAACTTCTTAAGCAACAGTCAGCTCTTCAGTTAAAAAAAACACACATACATAACCCAATAGCAAAGAAGTGAAATGAGTTAAAGCACAACAGCTTTATCTTGGTAATGCTATCTGCTGGAAAACCATCTTACTAAAAAAAGTTTCAGAAAAACACTTTTATCTTGGATCCATGTATGAATGCTTAGTGTACCTTAGTGAGGAATATGGGCAGATTCATATAACTAAATTTTTATAACTCTTATATCATTATGGATTTTTCAGATTTATCTTATAACTGAATTTCTTTTGAAGTGCATCAAAGTAATTGCTTTAAAAAAAAGTACCAACACATGCAGTTTGCAAACTGAAAAGGCTCTGACATGCTAAAACAATTTTCTGTGCATCTTAATATATAATACATTCCACAAAATACTACAGATTTAATTTAGATTTACACAACTAAATGGGTAGCTTTTGACTAATACTTAGAAGGAGCATTAAGCAAACATGGATAAATTCATAAACAAATGATGAAGAAAGTAGACTGTATTTGGAGTACTTCTTGTAACTCTTGACCTTTAGTGAGAGAATGTCCTTTATTCAGCAGACCTTAACAATACACGATACAATGTATAGGTCAATCCTAAAACTTTCTAGAACTTTTGGCAGTTGAATCCAGTAGTGCTCCTTGATTCAAGGAAGGAATGAAGGTTTGTATTTCTTGCCTGCTCTATTCACGAAGGACTGTTTAAAGTCTTAAAAGATTTTTTAAAAAAATGGTGCTATAGTTGCTAGGTGTGTCTTGTTACTTCACAAATAAAGGCTTCATACTGAAAACTGAAGGACATTTTTCTCTCTGTATTTCGTTGGAAGGTAGAAAGAAGAAAGAAAATATAAGAAAAGCTTAAAGATAAGAGGGATATATACTACAAAGCAGCCACTGTAAGAACATGAGCATGCACCAGGTATTTCTAGGGAATGAGAGTGTGACAGAAAATCAGAGACAACTTTTCTTTGGTTCTTCAGAGAACAACTCATTTACTCTCGTCAGTTATCAAGAAAACTGTGGAGAAGTTATTTCTATCATAAAAAATTTTACATTATTCACTAGTAGACTGATAGAAAAATAATTTTTAAACCTTCTTTCCTACACTCAGTCAAAAACCCATGGCAACCAACTGATCTTGCCTGACTAGTACATAAGTCAGAATGCCAATTAATTAAGCAAGCAGTATTTACATCTGTTAATGCATGTGCACTTTTCTCTCATTTACGTCAGTTAGTTTATATAAATGAGACTAATCTCATTTACATTTGAAGCAGTAAACTCACCCCTTGGCCCACATGTCATGTAGTGGATAATAGAATTAGGAGCTTTGTTGCTCCCTAGACCTGCTTTTTGAATTTCTGCTTTCTTGTATTTTGTCCACATCTGCAGGAGAAAAGCATTTCATATTATTTAGTCAAAGGTTAAACATAAACAATTCAAAAAAGATAAGAAACTAAAGAGCTATTATGCAGTAGGGAAAGTAGAAGGAATCTGTTAACTGGGAAATTTATTAATCTTACACACATCTCATTACTTGAGGCTGATTTTTATATCTTACAGCTGTAAAGAGCATCATGAAAGCTATTTAAAAAAAAAACAAAAACCAAAGTAACAGTTACAGTTTTTCCTATGTCATACAGGCTTACATACTTTATTTATTTAGTAAATGGTTACAGTACAGTTTTTAAAAATTATTTATTTATTTATTGGTCTATTTGAGGTAGGGTTTCATTTGAGGTAGGGTTTCAAGATAGCTTGAACCCAGTAGGTAGCCCAGGCTGGCCTTGAACTCACAGTAATCCTCCTGCCTCAGCCTCCCAAGTGCTGGGATTATAGGCATGCACCACCATGCCCGGCCAACAATACAGTTTTAAAGTCAAAAATCTCGCACACAACAGCAGGAGCATCCAACTATCTAGAATGAAATGTATGTATTATTTACTAAGAAAACTAGGGCTGAGGCATATTTTACAGGCAAATAATATATATCTGGTTACACTGACTATAGCTAAAATTGCTTTGTTCAAAGTGGACCTAAACTATGACATTATGTTTACAGTACCACATAAATCATACAGGTATAATTTCTAGAAATCTACCATAGGAATATAAAAGTAATTCAGTCCTGTTGTTTATGAAATGATAGTAGTTAACCTTAAATAATTCTCAAGTAATCCTTTGTTAAATTAGATATTTATGTAAGTGTCTTAGAGAAAATAAGTGAAGATGCTTCATTGAGTTAGAATTGATTCCCTTTTACCTTTAACAAGTGTTGGTCATCAAGGTAGATTTTCATTTACACCAACTACTAATGCTGATGAAAAAAAATTTCTAGGAGAAACTTTCCATGAGTTACAAATTTTTTCCCACCACTAAAAATTTGATTCCCAGGGGCCAGGGATATAGCTGAGTGGCATAGTGCCTGCCTGGCAAATGTGAGGTCCTCAGTTTGATTCTCAGTACACGCCCCCCCAACTGCCCCACAAAAATTGATTCCAAGTGCTACAAAGAAATACAAGTAAGACTAGTGTTTGTTTTGGGGAAGTTTTATGACCTGAGGCAAGTGACAATTTCTAAAGGAAGTCTATAGTGTGCATTGTCAGTCCTCAGAACACATGGACACAGCGTGTATCTATCTTTTTGAAAAAATACATATATATAGCCATTCAGTAGGAAATAGTTGTTTCTTGTAAGTTTAATTTTGTTAAATAGTTAAATATATAATAGCACATGATCTGCAATGTATTTTGAACAAATGCAGTTAATATTTTAAAGTGCTATGGCCAGATGTGTGATATTTGAAAATTTGAAATGTTTGTGAAAAAAGATACTTGACTCAATTTGGAAAAGAAATGACACTAACTTTTATATTTGGGTCATATATGGCCTCCGTCTAATCTCAGCCATACCTACCATTAATTTTATTATTAGATTATAAGTAAAAAAAAGAATATTAGCACAAAAATATAGAAGTGTTAGGATTGACAGGCAAAAAGCTGACAGTAAAATAGAATGATGTATGTACACAGAAAGTCAGGCCGGGCGTGGTGGTGTATGTCCTGTAATCCCAGCACTCGGGAGGCTAAGGCAGGAGGATCATTGCAAATTCAAGACCAGCGTCGGCTACAAAGTGAGTTGAAGGCCAGCCTGAACTACATAGCGAGACCCTGTCTCAAAAAGACACATACACACAAAGAAAGCATACTAACTAGTACTAAAAATTTGCAAATTTTCTGACTGTGCTCATTTGATTACCATTTTTAGTACTAGATATTAAAAAAAAAAAAACCCACAGTCAACAATATAAAAGGGACCTAGTCTCTGAAATGATCCTGTGTAGGTACAAGAGGATAGCTAATTTCACAGATTTCATGTTTAATTTGTAGATTATTTTAAGAACAAGTTTAATGTAATAACAAATACAAAATAATTCCTCTTCATTTAGTGACATTTCAGCCAGGTGTGGTAAGACATGCGCATAATCCCAGTACTGATGACGTGGGAGGATTGCAAGTACAACCATGGCCTGGGCAATTTAGTGTCTTAGCAACACCCTATCTCAAAATAGAAAGGGCTTAGAATGGGACTGTTGCTTAGTACAAAGACCCCTGGGTTCAATCCTCAGTACCATGACAAAAACAAAAACAGACAAAAAACCCCAAAACAAAACAAATTAAAAAAAAAAAAAAACAAAAACAAGGTCACATTTTAAAGGCATTCCAGATGGCATAATATTTAGGCTACAGTAAAATGGCAAAAACATTCCAGAGACAAAGCTAAGAATATACTCCTCTTCCTCTAGAAGTAAATCAAGGTTACAGGTTTTTTAATATTCTAGGACCTACAAATGCAAGGTTAGCTAATTTGTTCTGAAAGTGATAGATGCAAACTAAGATAATTTAAGTTTATGCTACTGTAGTCAGAGTTTGTAAATATTGTTAGTTCTAAAATTTATTCTAAAAACATACTTATTTTTTATTGGTTATAAGTCCTAATATTACATGTTAGCATATATTAATTTTCAAAATTTTTTTAGAAGTATAATATATATTAATTATACAAGTAATTATTTATACCACTTTGTAAACTTATTACCCTTTTACAAGAGATGCAAAAATACAAATTTTCAATATGTTGCATATGCTTTATTTTTCTTTAACTCTATATTAAAAAACACTGGAAGAACTATTGTCTTAACTGATTCCAAGCAAACAAGTCATTTTGAAAGATAATATAAATGCTCCTAGTCACTGTGAAATCATTTATATTTGATGGAGTTTTTTTTAGAAATAACACTGCATTTACAAATAGTCACAATATTTTAGATCTGGATAACGTTTTATTATTATGGGCATTAGTTAAAATTTACTATATATAGTGTTAAATTGAATTATTGTTGTTTTAAATGCAATTAAATTGAAAATAGAACAAGGACAGATGGCATAATTAAATGATAAAAGGAAATGACATCTTTTTATATTTTCCTTATTGCTACTGAAATGTACATTCTTGGAAAACAGAAGAGCAAGAGAGAAAAGGTGGAACAGAAAGGTAGGAAGGGAGGAAATGAACATTCTTCTCAGAAGCAACAAAGCAAACATGACTTGGAAATGGCTTCTTGGTAATGAAACATGCAATATTTTAACATGCTTCCGGATATCAAAGTAATAACCTTTTATCAAGTGACAAAAAATGTGAAGGAAGAGAATGTGTGGTTGAGGTTTTTAAAGGCATGCAGAAGATGTACTATATAATTAACATTTCATGCAGGTTTTGGTGTGGGTACACATTCGTGTGTAGACACATGCCATCATATACAGCTGAAGACTATGCAACAATCTTAAAATATAAACCTAACCGAATGGTACAACAGTAGCTCTTCAAGGGGATGAGAGAAGCGTAATGTGTATCAAATAACATCAATATATTACGCAGTTTTGATTATACACAACCATATTCATACCAAATAGTCTGATTATCCTCAGAAACAAATAAAGCAGCTTCTGTGTCATCAGAATAGAGGCATGCAGGCAGGATACGATTATTGCTATCTACAGAGGACTGTGGGTTACTATTACTTGGGTTCTGACTATCAGAGAACTGTTCACTACCTTTCTGTGCAGCTTTTTTTAAAGAGGCAGAAGCCTGGTTTGTTTCTCTGGTGGTCAGCCTGAGAGGTAACCCACTTATGTTACTAACTAATTCTGTGTTCAGGGATAAGAATGGCTGAGATGATTGAACCATAGTAAATGATTCTATGCTATCTTTACATGGTATTCCCAATACGTCATACGACATATTAGTAGTTGAAAAAGTTTGGCTTAGAAAATATGACCTTTTTGTTCTTGAGTTTCTAGCCTGGGGATATAGAGACTCAGGCAAATCTGTCGCTAAATCACTTTCGGCATAAGAACCTACACCCTGGGTTAGGCCACTAAGCATGTGAGAGGACCACGGGTGTAAAGGGTACTCACTAGATGCTGCAGTGATGCTGCTATCAGCAGCAGGCTGGGATGAGTCAGTGGACACAGGTAGTCTACTGTCCTTGGTCAAAAAGTCATGGATGCTTGTCCTTCGTGTAGTCCCTTCAGCTGTTGAGATTACACTGCTTGCACGAGGTAAAGTGGCATAAGGGTTGCTATCTTTTGATTGTCGTGACACAGAGGTTTCTTTTATAAATTTTATCTTTCCTTGAGTGCCTGGTGTAGGTTTTCCTGCAGAACTAATGACGTAGGCATCTTCAGACTTTCGAGAACCAGCTCTCACCAACTCAGGCTTAGTTGTCCGTCTATCACAGAAGTCCCCTGGGGTTTTTCCACTTACTGACCTGGCCAGACCACAGCTAACTGGCTTGTCTTTTCCCAAAAAGTCAGAAGAGACAGACAAACTTTTCATTACTTCATCTAAAAGATTCTCTTGACTTGAAGATTTTAACTGTTTAAAAAAATCAAAGCAGATAAGTAAATAAAATTATGTGGATCTTCCTTATATAAGAGCTATACAATATAAAGCTGGTATTGCTTAACACATTATAATAAAAAAACTCTATAAAGTTGAAATTATAGACATTTTAACTTGTGGTATTCACCTAAATAGGGTCATCATACATAAAACTAACCTGTATTGAGGTAAGCTTGTTACTTTCTTCTAAAAATTGTTGTAGAGTAACGACTTCACTTCCAGGTGAACCAGTTTTTGTCTTGTGGTGTGTTCGAGTTTCTAGTGATTCTGGCATTTTGTGCTGGAGCACTGGACTTGATCTGGTCTGTCTTTTCAAGTACTGGATTGGACTACTTCCACTGCTGGACCATGCCTCATAATCGTGAAGCAGGCTAAATTCTCCACTACTGTGGCTTTGTGGCCTGCTTTGGTTATTAACTGCACCTGCTTTAGGAGTAAATATTGTATTGAGACTTTAATAATAGAAATGAGATTACTATATGTCATAACACTATTGTATTTGTTGCCTGGGCTCTTATTCTTTGAGTAGCCAAACTTTCAAGCTTTGTACAGAAATGCTTAGGAAATCATGTTAAAATTTCACCAGTCTAACAACTGTCTGTCATAGCTTGCTTCCTTTTTTTTGTAAAGTGACAAATATTCTAACTTCCAAAAAGGCAAAAATTTGCTTTTACCACTATACTCAGAGCCTAAAGGAAGCCTTATACAAAGAAGGCACCTAATATACTGATGACTAAAATTCAGGTTTGAATAATTGTAAAATATTTTGCAATTTAAAACAAGAACATGATTACATTAACTTTAAATTATTTCAGAATGTTAAAGCTCCAAGTTGTTTTAAATGCAAAAATAAAAATTCTATTCTCTTTGCCTCTTTATGAAGTCCTCATTATTTATTTGAAGGGTTCTCTGCTTATCCTAAATGAATAATCTTGATTTTTGAACTGAATTAGCACACATATAAAGGAAGTCAAATGGAGAAATAATGTAATTAGATAGAAAATCCTAGTAAAAATGTGAAATCAAATATAGTATTTTGTTCTTTTTCTTTTTTTTTTTTTTTTGGTACTAGGAATCAAACTCAGGACCTTGCACTTGCTAGGCAGGTGCTGTGCCGCTGAGCTGCACCCCCAGCCCTGTTCTTTTCTCAAGATATTAATCATGGGCTGGGGATTTAGCTCAGTGGCACAGTGTCTGTCTGGCAAGCATAAGGGCATGAGTTCGATTCCTGGTACAGGAAAATAACAAAAAAACAAAAAAAAAGATGTCAATCATGTGACGGTTCTGGTCTGCTGTTGGTGTGGGGCCTAGAGAGCCTTAAAAAGTGCAGTTTAGATGGAATAGTATAGAATGGAAATTAGCTAGTTCTGGAATAAATCTCCCTAAAATCTATGCTATTTCTTAAAAGATGATCTGTTTTGATCAACAGTAAAAGCTGTTTTGACTAATTGCAAGGTTGCATTTTCTGTACTGATGGTACAACTTTCCACGGTTTCTTCATTATAAAGACATAAAAGAATTTATCTCAAGTTATATAAGATACAGAAATAAGATTTTCTGAAAATTTTTATTTTATTTTATTTATTTTATTTTTTTTGAAAATTTTTAATAAAAAATTCTTTGTATGTATTTTCAGAGTATATTTTTCTGCTGGATGTAATACAACTGTAAAATGAAGAAACTAACTTCCTTTTAAAAGCAGGTATTTCAGATCACTGAAATGAAGTCATAACATCAATGGTAAAATTACTACTTTTAAAACAAAATAATTTTATAACCCTATAAGGGATTTATGTAAAATCATAATTTTAACAACTGTGGACTATAGAAAAGAACTGTAATACACTGGTTAAACAATTCCAGAATTGAAAACACAGCCTAGAAAAAGATATTAGTCATAAAATTTCCAGAAATTTACATGAAAACTTCAACTTGGAATGAACATTAAAAAATTAGCCACGTGTGGTGGCACACATCTATAATCCCAGCACTTGCGAGGCTGAGGCAGGAGGATCACTACGAGTTCGAGGCCAGCCTGGGCTATAAAGTGAATTGAAGGCCAGCCTTAACTGCATAGTAAAACCCTGTCTCACGAAGTAAGACAAAACCAAAAAACCCCAAAAATAAAACAAAATGATAAAAAAAAAAATCTTCAATTAATTCTTCATAGAAGCTATAGTGGAACCATACACCTCCTGTACATCCCCCATAGAGAATTGCTTCTCAAAAGGAAAAACAAAAACCTCCCCTTATTTTGTGCATATATTAAGCTAGAAGTATTTGTGAAGTATGAGTAATGCAAGTTTAATGTACATGCATAATGAAAAAAATAAGGACAACCATTTAGGTGTAAAAGACAAAATGTAAGTAAAGTAAGGACCTACAGATAATTTGAAGTATAAAGATTACAATAAGACTATTTTAGCTGTGAAGATGAAAAACTGAAACCAAAATAACTGCTCCTGTTTTTACATTGGTATGCATTGAAATACATTTGCATTACAATGCAAAATAGATGTTCCCAAGAACTATGTTCAAAACATAAATGATCTGGACTTCATTCTTTACCTCAGAAACTTTTTTCCATCTCCAACATCTTCCTCCAACCCTCTGGTACCTGGGAGTTTAACTCAGGGTTGTACATGTTAAGTGTGTGCTCTACCACTGAACTACCCTCCAAGCCCTTATCCCATTTTGAAATATTACTGGAAATGGATGGAGCACATTAGTTAATTTACCTACAGCATACCTTTGACTTCATGGAGTGAAGCATTATTATTACTATTGCTAGTGGATGTTCTGCCACTATCAAGGCTGGCTGGTCTTGAGGCTAAATGAAAAAATCAGGAGACAGTGTGATAAAACTTACAGCTGAGAACAGTGAGTTTTACATTCTGATCACAGAATGCTTTGCAGAAGCAATCATGCATAGTGTCATAGGCTGAAGAAGTCTAGAGAGGTGAATCTTACAGATCAGAAAGAAAACACATTTCTAGATAGTTCAGAATGACAATGCAAAGCAGGATACTTAACAAAAAAATAGCTCAGATTCAAAGAAGAGAACATGTATATATTTATATTTGAAAATGATTTCTAGATGGATACTAGAACTTCTTTGGATGGATAGAATGACATGTTCCCCCAGTCTCCCCGAAATGCTAGGGATCAAGCCACTTAAAACATGAGACAAGAAACTCTACACAATGCAGTGATGCCATGAAGAAGAGGAATATAAACACTTGCACCGTTAATGTCATGTATTCCTATCTATACAAGCGAAATGATTTTACAGTTAACCTTGCCCTGTGGTACTTTTTAAAGTCCTGCTTACACCTGAAATTCCTTTAACATGTTATCCATTTGTTGCTAACGATAATTTAGTCTAATGATTTTTCAGATGGGAATTAAAAACCATAAAATACGGAAGACTGTGGAAAACTGGTTTCTTAAAAGTTCATCCTTTACTAAAATAATTTTTTTGTTTGTTTATTTGTTTGTTTGTTTTTTCAGTATTGGGAATCGAACTCACAACCTTGTGCTTGCCAGGCAGGCGCTGTGTGGCTGAGCTAAATCCCCAGCCCTAAAATAAATATTTTTAAACTATTGGTGAAACATATTTTTTATAACTAACTTTGTATAAAATGGCAACAAAATTACCTTTGAGGATTGTGCAGGCATACTTTATAAATGACCTTGATTAAAACAGGGAACACTCAGGTGAAGAAATAATCTTTAAGGGACAAAAGAAAGTATTAAGTTTGAAGAAATGGTAGAAGTAACTATGAGATGCAGGACAAGAAAACATGCTTTTTGGAGATGCTACATTCACCTACTTAATACAAGAATCTCAGCATTCCCATTAAAAATTTAATATGTGTTCTAAATAAAGTTACATCTTACCATGAACTCTTGATCCCGTACTGGAATCATCACTAATACCTTGTGGACTTATGTCTTCAAAGGATGTAGTATCTATATAAAACAGCAAAGTGGATATAAACATATATATATATATATATATTTTTTTTTTTTTTTTTGGTCTTTTTGAGACAGGGTCTCATCATGCAGTTCAGGCTGGCCTTGAGCTCACTTTGTAACCCAGGCTGGTCTCAAACTCGCAAGGATCCTCCTGCCTCAGCCTCCTGAGTGCTGGGATTATACGTGTGCACCACCATACCAGGCTATTTTTGTAAAAAAAGTTTCATTACAAAATTTATTTATGCAATACAAAAATTCTTTACCACATATAAAACATCTTGGTTTAACATGTTTTATAGAATCATCCAGAAACTGGAACTAGGAGTAAGAAACCAAATTGATTTACCTAGGGACAATACCAGAAGCAATGCAAAAATCTCCCCTCTGGTTCTGTAACATAAAGCAAAAATCTAGGTTGTTCTATATGGTTCTTTGGTTAAAACTGTAGTGTTTTAGGTTTTTTCAGGGGAAAAAAGTCCCAGAATGATATTTCCTCCTATTTTCACTCTTTATCTTGTTTACCTCTGTCTTCTTTTTAGTTCATTAGGTGTTTATTTTAAAGGGAGGCCTAAAAAGATTTTATGTATCTAATATTTTAAGTGTTTGAAAATTTCCCCAAACGAAATTCAGATTATGTTTTACTAATTATTTCAAGTTGTTTTTTAAAAGCACACAGGAGAAAGTCAATTTAAAATTTCTGCTGTCAACAGTTACACCACAGTGCAAATAGCAGACGGCCTATACCTTTATTATTAACCAACTGCTTGGATCTGAAGCCTGCAGAAGAGTTGACAGTTGAAAAGTTGATGGCTGTAGTAGAGAAGGCCATAGCTCCCAATTCTTTTCTCCTTTTACCCGTTGAAATATCATCAGGAACCTCCAAATTCTCAGTACTACCTGTCCACTGTCCTGCTAGGACCATGGACTGCACCAGGTCATTCATGGCTGGGATGCAAATGAAAGCAAATGAATCAGCATGGTTAATGTATCTGCTCTTATTTCTCTTTTGCATTATAAATGATTCTGCTTTTGTCTATGACTATGCAAATGAACATTTAAAAAACTGTAACTACAAGGTCATTTGAATTATTACATGCATTCAGCTGAATGAAATGAAGAGGCCAAAGGCTGATGAATTTCAATAAATACTTTTATCCCACCACCACCACCCCTTTAAAAAGACAGGAATTTATTTTTCTGTGTACAATTGCCATGCTTTTCTGCAATGATGTGCAGTTTAATTACAAGCCTTCATAATATGGTGTGTGGTGACAAAAATGGAATGAATTAAGATGGAGAGCAATTCTTATATAGCATCATTATTGAAAATGAAAAAGAGTCCTTGGTCAGAGCAGGTTATTGAAGAAACAATTCATTTTTAAATCAAGTAAGTATACCACTGAATAGAAACCTGAAAGAGATGATATCCAAATTGACAGACATTTAATATGATTATGTAATTACTCAACCACTTAAAACCCAGAATATTATTGTATAAAGAATGACAAACATTTTCAAGGGTTATAGGCCATTTTATTTATTTATTTAATTGGGTTCATTAAGGAAATAAATATCTAATGCTAAAGGATTTGTTGTATTTTTCCTTAAGTAAATTTCTTTGGGAAAAAAATCTCTATGGCATACAAAATTAAGGTTTTTTTCTATCAACTTTCAGAAAGCACTGGAAATTTACAAGTATACTGCATATATTACTAAACAAATGCATATATATGTATTAGTATAGAAATACATATAATGCAAATTCAATGCTAGCTTTGAAAAATATTCTTCCAGCTCCTTGAATTAAAGGAAGACTGCACTTTGTAAAATAAGTAATTGGTACAGTCCAGAGAAAGGTTAGTGAAAAATTAGTAATGGAAGCCAGTGTAGTCATTTGAAAGAAGCTGAACTGTCATAAAGTCTTACACATAGAACGACGGTAGCAGGCCTTCATTTTGTCTTTATCCTTCGGTCTGTTCCTCAAAAAGGGCAGTCTTTTCAGTGCAACCACTTTAATGTCAGAGCATGAGGAAAAACAGAAACGGAAATGAAAGAAAAAAAGGAAGAAGAACAGATGGGAGTTAAATGTTGAAATTAAGGACAGAAATGAATGTTGAGTTTCAGCTATGTATGCTATATTAAAGCTATTATTCTCATGCTGCTGAGTGATAATGAAATATGAAATATGTACTTTGATACTTTAAAATACTTGGAAAAGCACTGAAGACAATGATGAGGAACATACTTTGAAAGCTTGGATTGAATTTCTCTAGTTAAATTGTAAAGGTAAATTTTTAAAACTAGGATATTGGTAGTTTATACATGTATACAATGAAAATGTACAAGGCACTTCTATTTTCTTTGAATATTTTTAGGCTGTATTTTAGAAAAAAATTTAGGGAAATGTATATTCTATGAGAGTTATTTTAGTAATACAAAAATCAGAGTGCCCAGATGTTTGATTTTGGTTTTTCTCCGGTACCAGGAACCGAACTCACGACCTTGCGCTTGCCAGGCAGGCGCTTTTGCCGCTGAGCTAAATCCCCAGCCCCCCAGATGTTTGAAATAATCTATAGAACTCTGCCTTAAAAACTTTCATTACTCTTCTAAACTTTATAAAAAAATATTGGTTTAAACTGGATTCTAATGCATTATTTAACAGCAATATGGAAGTACATATTCTTTCAACCAAAGTCTCCCTAAAAATTAAATAAGCAATTATATTGGGTCCTTTTTACAAAAGGTTGGTTGGGAGGAAGAAGGGGGGAAAAAAAGAGTATTTTGATAATAATACATGCTAGCACTGAGCCCTGATAAAGCTAAAAGAAGGCATCCCAAACCAGACAAAAATATATACAGCATTTAAAAAGCATTTTGAAGGATGCCATGCATGAAATTAAAAAAATCAAAGGAAGCATTGTTCAAAAGATTTATGTCAGTTGAAGGATTATCACTCAAGAATTATTAGAAGTTATTAGAAGAAAAAATTCACTAGAGCGCTTGATTGTTTAGCTACACTTTTAGTGAGATTTAAATATAAAAAATTATTACACTTTTTTGGAAAAGCAATTTAGAAGTTAGGAAAACAACCTGCATAAAGACTTAATTAAAAACATTATACACAGCCTAAATAGTTATTATTTCCTGGGGTATGCCATCATCTTGAAAATAACCAAAACTCTTGATAACTGACAAGTATTATTCATTAAAGAGTGCAAAAACACAGCGTTTAACTTGTTTGACTGCTATAAGGGAATCTTTTTTTTTTTTTTGTCTTTTTGAGACAGAGTCTCACCATGCAGTTTAGGCTGGCCTTGAGCTCACTTTGTAGCTTAGGCTCGCCTCGAACTCACAACGATCCTCCTGCCTCAGCCTCCGGAGTGCTGGGGTTATAGGCGTGCACCACCATGCACTGCTGTAAGGGAAATTTTGACCTATTTCTTGTCAAGCTTGGTAACCACAGCTGTTCTCAATGATTAAAATAAAATGAACTGAAAGCAATGCAAAAATGGATGCTTATCTCAAACAAAGCTGAATGGTTGCAGCATGCACATGTTGTCTTGTTTAGATATATTTTTCTCCTTTTTCTGTTTTCAACTGTGTTCAAAAGACTGCTTTACTGACAGACAGACACTCTTTCAAACAGGATAAAAAGAACTTTAAATGTGCCAGGGATGGAATGTGATTCTTTTTATGGCTATTATTTTGGAGATATATAATGTTCTTTTCCCAAAGCATACTTAAATTAAGGGAACGTGAGTATTGCTGAATTCTGTTTTTTTTTTTTTTTTTGGCTTTTTGAGACAGGGTCTTGCTTTGCAGTTCAGGGTAGCGCTGAGCTCACTTTATAGCCCAGGCTGGCCTCGAACTCACAACAATCCTTCTGCCTCAGCCTCCCAAGTGCTGGGATTACAGGCGTGCACCACCATGCCTGGCCTCTGTATTTATTTTAAAAATTCTAAAATTGAACAACTGTATGAAAGAATGACAACTTTATATTTCAGACAGACAAGATGACCTTGGAAAAGACTGTTAGGCCTTTCTTGTGTATGTTCTCATGTTGGAGTTGAAGTATCTTCCTTTAATTAAAAAAATTTCTTAACGTCAAATGTTTTATAACTGAACTTAGAAGATTTGCCACTTTTTAAAAGAAAAATTTCATAATCTCTCCAAAACAATAACTGCTAATTGGGTAAATGAGACTAAATGGCATAAGACCCAGGATAACAGTACTGTTTTGTGGCAATTCAGGATTAAACTGCTCTCTGGAGACTAGTATATGTGCAACTGTGTGCGTGTATACTTTTTTCTTGTTCTTGCTCACCTACAGAATCTAGTTTTTCAATGGCTACAGTTGTAATCTGAAATACATGCTATAAATGTTTAGTAAGCTACCTGCTAAAATACTCTTTTCAGAGATAAATCCCCTGATGCCAAAACACCTGTGTATAGTCCCCCCCACCCCATCTACCTCTGGGATAAGAAGCAGGTGCTTTTGCTTGCTATTTCTTTTTTTTGTTGTTTTTGCTGCTGTTTATTTCAAAAGAATGGTGTTGTGTACGCATGTGTTTAAAGTTTGGTAACACTACTGATAATATGAGAGGATTAAATTATCTGGTTTATGTTTTATAAGAACAGTGATAACTTCTTGGGCATCTTCTAAGGACTTAGTGTTGAACTCTTCTTTGAAATAAATTTTTTTAGACTTTGACTTTACTCTTGCTATTTAGCTAAGCAAGCACACTAGTAATGAAATAAAAAGGTTACAAGTTACATAAGGCTTTTTATAATGGGGTACTTCCAATTTATGATAAAAATTAAATCAAGTTTATATACAAACTTATATCTCCCCACTTCCATTTAATTTGAATTAAAACTTTACCAAGTATCCCTTAATAATTTTAACCTTCAGTTATTAGTAGAAAATTTGATAATAACTTTTTCCTTTTGCTTCTCCCAGTGGAATAACTTGCTGAAGAAAGTTTTGATAAAAGTACATGAGCAAAAGCTTCATTATAAAATGTATTATTTTCATTAACTTATAGACATTTATGAAAATGAAATCTTAAGACATATTTCTCAGTTGCTTCTCACAATCACCTAGTGAAGTATCAAAGCACAGGTACAAGGCCTGCCTGCTCGCATTAACAGAACTTGCAAGTAGCAGAGGTCGTCTAGCTCTTATTTCAATGCTCTTTCTAAGATATTTACCTCTCTGGGAAAGTAACTGTATCTCTGTGTATAGTATGTCTCAGAACACTGTGGTTGTGCACTACTGCAGTATGCGTTTTATAACTGCATAGAATTTAAAAGAAATGTCACTTAGACAGTTCTCCCAAAGGATATGAACAAGTATTTGTCAAATAAAGACATAGTAAATATATTTAAAAGAACATTTAGAAAGGATTCTGAATTGATAACTGTTTATTAAAGAGTTTAAGCACTCACTGCTGCTTTTCTTGGTCCCCAGGGTTTGGCCATCTTCTAAAGAATTTGACCCTACTGAAGAACTATCTTGACTATCTTGATGAGGCAGCTGAAGAAATCCTTCACTGGAGTCTGAGCGGGTAGGTGTTAATGTTAGAGATTTTTGACGTTCTCGATTAATATCCTTCTTGGACTTTATCAATTTTCTCATTTTGAGAGTAATCCAGTTGCCTCTCCTAACAGAATAATTTAAAAATGTTCTTAATGTAAAATTCAACATATAAATCCTTCACAAACTCAGAAGTCCTCACAATACTAGAAATAACAACTTTTTCAAACTAAAAATTCATAAACCTTGATTAATGGTACCTTCTAGGAGGAGATGGGTCATAAAACTTGTATTGATCCATAATTTTCTCTTCTAATTTCTCCTTTTGTCGTCTTAATTCATTTAACTTATCACTATAAAAATAAAAATTACTTTTTAGAAATGCATCATATATAGTACAGCTATGAATAACAGTAAATTATTTTGTGACTTTGATCTCACTTCTCAAAACACAAACATATGGTTAACTGTCAACTAAGAATTTACTAGGAAGTAACAATGGAATTTTTCCATGTTTCTCCTTTTCTTTAACTTTCAAACTTAAAAAAAATCTGGAATGTAAGTTTCAGTTCTTCAACAGGACTTCTTTGAAGAAAAATTTTCCCTGTAAAGGAATTCTCTCAACATTTTTTTATACCTCTTAAACACTGTCAACATTAACTATTTCTCTACTCCCTATCAATTATATAAGCAAAAAAGTTGGGTATTTAGTCTGCCTATAAGCAAACTGTAGATATAGTAAGTAATCTTCCCACTACAGTATATCTTGATGCGAACAGACTTTCTTCCTTTTTGGTGGAATTATGTGGGTTTAATTTACTTGTACACAATTATTTCTTGACCCCAGCAGTAGAAAGTACATTACTTTTGTCACATTCTAGACTCTGCTTTTTTGAGACAGAGTCTTGTTATGTTTTTTTTGTTTGTTTGTTTGTTTTTCTCCGGTACCGGGAACCGAATTCACGACCTTGTGCTTGCCAGGCAGGCGCTTTTGCCGCTGAGCTAAATCCCCAGCCCCAGAGTCTTGTTATGTTGCCCAGGCTAGCTCTGAATTGCTGATCTTCCAGCCCCAGCCTCCACAGCTCTGTGTACCACTGCACTTAGCTCCTAGTCTCATTTCTATATTCTCAGCAGTATTTTTTATACAGAGAAACATCAATGATCACAGACCAAAGTATAGTGATGTCTCTTAAAAAAAAACTGCAATGGCAAAAAGTACTATTTACTCAGTAAACAATTTGTGATAATTTGCAATGAGGAGAGTATCAAGTACAGTATATATAAAGATGAATAATGAGTAGCTCTACTTATGATACAGTGGGAGAGTGAATATTCATAAACAGTTGTGAGGGAGTTAGCAGTACCAAAATCAAAGTATTGTGAAGTATAACAGGAACCTATAAAAAGGGAAATAATTTCATCTTGGAAGATCAAAGAAATCTTCATGAAGGAAAAGGCCAAATTATACAGACTGAAAAGGAAAGATAAGGCCTCTCTTGTTGTTTCTGCTGTCTTCTGCTGACATGAACAGTTGACCCTCTGCTTTGTGCTGCCCTGCCTCAGACTGAGACCTCTACAAACTATGAGGTAAATAAACCTTTCCTCCTTTAATCTTGGGTGTTGGGTATTTTGTCTCAGAAACAAGAGAAAATTAACTAAGAATTTGGTACCAGGGAAGTGGGGGTCATTGCTGTAACTACAGCTGATCACGAGGTTCATGAGCCTCTAGGAATGGCTTGTGGGAAGAGTTAGGAAAGGTCTGGAGATGCCAGCTGAAAAAGCAGAGCTGGAACACCTTAGACTGTTCTTTATGGGAGATTCTGCTCAGAGCTCAGAAGATCAGAGGTTGATAGAAATGCTGTCAGTAAAGACCAGGCTCAGGTTTTTTCTGCTGGGAAGAAAGAATGCATTGGCTGTTGGACTCCAGATGATGAGTGTTATGGCTTGGCAAAAAGTTTGTCTGCATTTTGCTCGTGTCTAGTGGCTGCCTGACACTGAGATTACGGGTGGAGGACTAATTTTATAGAAGAAAGTTCAAGGTAGTTGAATGTTGAGGCGGTGGCATGGCTACTGCTGGGGGCTTTTAGCCAGATTCATGTTGAGAATGAAGAGCAAAGAGCCCAGCAGAATGATTTAAAATGTTGAGAGTGGCCAGAAAGGAAGCTCCAGTAAAGCTATGGACTGAGAAGAGGAGGTCTTGATTGCTGAGAAATAACAGGAGAATAGAAAAGATGGCCTATGGGCATCACAAGTAGCAGCAGGACCCCACCCTTTGCAGCCTCAAAATTGCAAAAGTGAAAGACTTTGCTTTGAGAAGAGAGCCCCAGAGCACCATGTTCCAGAACATTGGTAGCCACCTAGAGAATTTGTTCCTCGGAACTGGATTCGGAATGCTCAGCGATCCAGGCATTCAACCCTCACAGCCAAGAGAGAGGGAAGCCTGGTTACTGTTCCAGCTGGCAGCAGACATTGGCATCATCCACGTGGCACTGGTTTTAGGTGCAAGCAGCATACAAGAATTGCAGGGTGAAGAAGGCTTCCACCCAGATTTCAGAAGAACGCCTGGGAAGCCAGGCAGCGTGGTCCTGAGAGAGCAGTGTGTGAAACTGAGTATGACGCCAAAGGTGTCCTGAAGACCCCAGAAGTTTGGAGGAGTCAGGAACGTGGATCATCTGAGGAAAACTGCAAGGATGGAGCAGAGTAGGCCCAAGAGAGAACCATGGGAGCTACCACCACCACCACCAGAAGTGCCACAGGGGTGGAGCCACCCAACCCCTATGTTTACATCTTGTCACAGACTGCCTCCTTGCACATGGAACTACAGGACTTAACGTTTGACCTGCTGGATTTTGGACTTGCTTTGGTCCATTCCTTTGTATCCTCTACTTGTACCTTTTGGAATTGAAATGTCTACCTGTACCACTGAATGTTGAAAATATTTAATGTTCTTTTCATTTGTACAGAGGCTCATAGCTAAGAGTTTGCCTTAAATCTCAGAGGAGACTTTGGACTTGGACTTTTCAGCAATGCTCAACTGTTAGGATTTCAGCAATTCTTTCCATAAAAGAATGTACATGAGTATTTGGGGATTCAAGGGGGGAATGTTAGGATTAGTGTCTAGATGTCCCCCAAAAACTACATGCAGTATGTATGGGGGGCAGCGCAGGCTTTGCAGAGGTGGCTGAATCTACAGTTTGTGTTAGCAAAGTTTTTTTTTTTTTTTTTTTTCCAGTACTAGGGATTGAACTCAGGACCTTGCACTTGCCAGGCAGGCACTTATGCCACTGAGCTAAATCCCCAGCCCTTGAATCTACAGTTTGTGATTGATTCAAAGTCCAATGCTGGGATTAAGGGTGTGAGTATACCCCCACCTTGGGTGGGTAGCCTACATACAATACAAGGGACAGGAAGAGGCTTGCCTCTTGCGTCCCTTATTGCTTTTGCTGTGTTCCACTGCCATGACCCTCTGCCATGTGCCACCGTGCCTTGGAGCCAGCTATGGACTGAAACTTCTACAAACTTTTTTCTCAAAAAAGAATCATATATATTGACCTTTATTAAAGTAACATTATGTATAAAATATTTTGCTGAAGGTACTTAAACCTCATGATGGATCAGGATACTGTGGTAACTTGCTTCATGGATTTAATTCTTTCCACAATTCTGGTCACAGAATTTGATTGCAGCCAGAATCATGGAAAGAATTAAGCTTATGAACTGAGGTACCACTGTTATTTCTGGTTTATTAGCACATGCCTGTAATGAACACATATTGAAATAATGACAGATATAAGGGAATTAAGACTTGAGCTCAGCTGAGACTTGAGGATTCAGTGGGAGTTTCCTTGAGGTGTCATACCAGGCCACAAGAACACTAATGTGAAAACATGGAGGTAAGGTGTATATGGTATGGTGTATGACCTAAAAACTATTCTTTCTTGAGCCAAACTGAAGAAAAAGGAGTAGGAGCAAAATGAATAAACAGGAACCAACTCAGGAAAGTTTTTCTATGCCGTACAGTGGAGTTGAGATCAAATTATAAGAGAACTGTGAGAGAGAAAACTGGCCAGCGAAATTATTGATAAGTAATGTCTCCATTGAGCACATAGGAATCTGCAAAGACTCCAAGATTTGGGCCTGATTGCGACAGTGGGTGTCTCTGTATTATACCAGGATTAGCCTTTACTAAATTCTCTTTCCCTTTATCCACTAAAACGAAAAGCACTGAAATATAATAGAAATAGCCAGATGTTGAAATCAAACAACCCCTAATTCATATCTCAGTTCTTCACCTTACTATCTATATGACCATGAATAAGTCATTTTCTTTCCCTGATCATTAGCTTCTTCTTTAAAAAAGAAGTAATCATAGCAACTTCCAGGATTATCCTTAAAAATAAATGAAATAATATTTCTCTGATTTTTAGACTTAAAGTACATGATAAGCTGGGGTACGTATGAACCCAGGATACATAATACATTTTTCTGAAGCATCATTTTTATTATAGAATGTGGGGTGAAAAACATTATTTCTTTGTTAATACCCAGTTTGCATTAACTTTTAAGATAAACGACTAAGAAATTTCATTCTAATGGCTGGCCACTTTTTCTCTCTCTTAGTTCTCTTATAATTTGATCTCAACTCCACTGTATAGCATAGAAAAACTTTTCTGAATTGGTTCCTGACTGTTTATCCATTTTGCTCCTGTTCCCTTTTCTTCAGTTTGGCTCAAGAAAGAATAATTTTTAGGTCATACACCATACCTTACCTCCATGTTTTTGCATTAGTGTTCTTGTGGCTTGGTATGCCGCCTCAAGGAAACTCCCACTGAATCCTCAAGTCTCAGCTGAGCTCAAGTCTTAATTCCCTTGTATCTGCTGTATTTCTATAGCCCCTTGTACATACTTCTATTACAGAATTACTGTATTTAAACATTTACTTGCATTTATTGCTTTATATTACTGAATTTTTTAGAATGGAACTTGTATTTTCATCTGTTATTTCTGGTTTATTACCACATACCTATAATGAGCACATATTGAAATAATGACATTGAAAATCTAGAAAAATGAGCATGAATTTTTCCCTCTCGCTAGGTTTGGCAATGATGGCATCACGAGTAATTTTTCAGAGAGTGCAAAATTATTTGGTACCTACATGTACTGTCTTTGTTCAACATGAAAAAGATCCTTGCTTTCCATGTTCTGCTCCAGTAGTGTTCTGTTTTGTAGCATTAATGTCTGAATTTGATCTAGTAGATGTCGATTTTCTTCTTCCAAGTTCCCTTTAAGTTGGCTGAGCAACTGTTTAAATATAAAATCTATTTTAAAAATCCACATTTAACATAAATAATCTGAAACATCTAAAACATATGAAGTATTTCATAAAGATTTAAATATTTACTGTTTGAACAATTAGATGCCTATATGTTGATCCAAATTTGAATGATTATTTTAGTGATGAAAATAGTAATAGCATTGGGTTACATGCTGTATATACACTGGGTCTAATAGATAAATTGTCTGGTTTCAAATACACTGCTTTCTATTTTCACAACTGTACAACTTAATTATCAAAAAGCCAGATTCAAATCTTTGACCTTATATCTAAGTAGCTAAGATATGTTGGGACATGTAAATCCTCAAATATGAAAAATGAGGATAGCACCTTAATCCTGCAAGATTGTTACAAGGATTAAATAATTTATGTGAAGTATCTGGTAATATACACAGTAGATACTTAATACATCTCATTCTTTCCCCAACCACCATTTTCAAGAAAGCTTGAAAGTCTGTGTTTAGTTTTGGGGATTTCATCAAGGAGAGTCAGGTAATTTAGTCGATAATTATTACTAGCAAGTTTGAGCTTTCTGTATGCAGTTAGCAGAAACTGGACATACACTCTTGATAGGTCAAAAGAGATGTCAGAAAGCCCAAAGCAGTGATTCTCATCACTTTTAGAGTAGATTGCTGGGCCTTAGCATTTGAATCCAGCAGGTATGGAATAAAGTAAAGATGTAAACAGTATTAAAAAGGAAAAAGCAAGCAAAACATACCCCTCACAACCATTACTCTTCTTTCTCCCTGCAAAGGGAGAAATTTTTGGACAATTCTCAAAAGGTACAAAAAATCAGGAAGAATGATACTTATCAATAATCATAACCATCTAGATCTACCACTGTCAATACTATGTTGTGTTTGGTTTAATTATATATTGTTACATTAAAATATGTGCGGTAGATTCACTGAAAAATAGAGTGCACTTGTTCTCTTTTCTACCTATACTTCCTTGCAATATGACTATTCACTGTTCTCACTAAGCAGTAGGGAAAACTGGAATGCATTTATTCTTTTCTCTATTGATGCTTCTCTCTATGACTCTTTACTCTTCCCATCTAGCACTGGAATCTATTTTCCCTCTTCTTGAATTTAGAAAAGGTGGAAAAGAAAGAGTGCAGTGATTATGTGTGAGTTCCTATGCCTCAAAAGGCTTTGTGTTCTTCCACTTGGTCTACTAGAACTCTTCCCAGAGTATCAGCAATCAAGTAGAACAGGGAAGAGATATTCTAGGTGGCTTCCATAGAGACTGGCTAGCTCCCCAGCATATCTACCAGCTAACTGCAGATGCAGAAGTAAACTCCTGGCCTATATATCAGTGAGGTGCATCAGCACATCTGGTTTGCCAACTCACAGACTCCTGTGCAAAAAGAGTGTTCATCACCTGAGGTTTTATGACTCTTACAGAGCATTATTATGTCAAAAGACAACTGATGAGACATATACACAGAAAAGGAAAAAAATTTAAGTATACATATAGCTAAATGAATTATCTCAAAGTTAGCACATGTTAAATCAGCACACAAATCAAGAAATATTAATTGTATTTGAGAAATGCTATTGTACTAACTTCCAGTCACCATCTCTTTCCAAGTTTAACTACCATCCTGACCTCTTATACCATAAGTTTATTTTTCAACCTTTGCAGTCAGGGCTCATTCTGGTCTGTCCTGGTCAGCCTTCCAGACTACTAGTGACATGTGAGACTTTCTCAAAATCTACTGTAAGGGGCTGGGGATTTAGCTCAGCGGCAAAAGCGCCTGCCTGGCAAGCGCAAGGTCGTGAGTTCGGTTCCCGGTACCGGAGAAAAACCAAAAAAAAAAAAAAAATCTACTGTGACTGTCTCATTTCTTGGATCTCCTAGATTTCTGACTAGTTAACTTGTCTATGTGCTTCAACATTATTTCAACCTCAGGATGTCTGAGGGTTGACCTGGTAATTTTCCTATGCAGGGAACCTCCCACCCCCTGCCTTTTGTGTGTGTATGTGTATTACTGAAGGCTGAACCTCTGGCCTTTACACTGAGCTACATCCTCAGCACTTTTTTATTTTTCATTTTGAGACTGGATCTTACTAAGTCATTAATATCCATGCTGGGCTCAAAAACTTGAGATCTTCCAGCCTCAACCTCCCAGACTGGTAGGATTATACGCATGTGCCACCACACCTGGCTGTCATGGGGCTTTTCTGTGCTCTGCTCCAAGTAAGTCAGTCTCCTCCAGTATCAAAAGTGCTGGTTTTGAAAGCTTGCCCCATGCTCTGTCAGAATGACTAGGTAGCTGAACCATGACAGGGGAAGGGAAAAGAGAAGGCACAATATAGAAATATTTCAGACGACAGTTACTCCCAAAGGTGAACAGTTTTTCTTTAATAAATGCCTCTCAGTTTAAATCCTAGAATCTTAAAATGGTTGTTTTTGACATTTTTTTTTTTTTTGGTACCAGGAATTGAACTCAGGACCTTGCGCTTGCTAGGCAGGCCCTGTGCTGCTGAGCTTCTCCCCAGTCCTGTTTTTGACATTTCTGACCATTTTTTTTCTCTCAGGAGTTGATTTACTATGCTCCTCTACCATTCCAGAAGTATACCATCTTAACTATATTTTATTTAGACTTTTATAAATCATTCATAGAATAAATGCTGTGAACTGTCTAGATTTTGTTGGGTAAATTATTTTCTTTCAAACCAGTTTTCTTTCTACTGGTTTATAATTTAGATTTAGAATATACAGTTGTGTTTTCATTAAAGAAGCACAAAATTTTAAAATTTTCAATGTATCTGGTGATATAAATTTAAACTAATAGTAAAAAAATGATGAAATTCATGATGCAGTTTTTCTGTTTTGTTTTGTTTTTGTTTTTTTCCGGTACCGGGAATCGAACTCACGACCTTGCGCTTGCCAGGCAGGCGCTGTGCCGCTGAGCTAAATCCCCAGCCCCATGATACAGTTTTTCTGAAATGTGAATCTCAGTGATCCATGATCACTTCTTTTAGAAGCATCCCATTGAGTACATACTGCAACTGCTATTATAATATGATTTATTTTTTAGGTATGCCTTGATACCACAGGAGAGAAACACTAATTAAAACTCAGTAACGCTTACCTCACACTGGTTATTCAGCTTGGTGGATGTGATGTCTAGTTGCTGGTATTGTTCCTTCAGCTTTGAGAATTCAGCTTCTAATCTTGTTTGTTCCAGTTTAGAATTATTTAGGAGACTTTTCAAGTTTTTATGGTCAGTTTGTAGAACTTCAGTCTCTTTTAAAAGCTGACTATATGTATGATTCAACCTATAGTTAGAAGCAATGATAGAGTTAGATTTTTTTAATAGCTTTGGTTTTGTTTACAATGTGAAAATGCTATAAATAACAAGCATACTGAAGAGAATAAAAAGATTCTTTACTAATTACAAATCTTAAGACTATTTCCTTTCTGTGAAAAATAGATTTTAAAAATCCCAAGTACCTCTCTCTAGAAAAGAATTATTTAGCTTTAAAATACATTGAATAAGGAAAAATACAAATTTAATGCATTGAATTTAAGGTATTAATACAAATTTTAGATCAGTGGTCCCCAACCTTTGTGGCACCATGGATTGGTATTGTGGAAGACAATTTTTCCGAGGGGGAAAGCTGAGAGTGTGGTTTTAGGATGATTAAAGCATATTACATTTATTGTGGATTTTATTTTTATTGTTTTTTTCTTCTTCTTACATTAGATTCACATAAGGAGTGTATAACCTAGTTCTCTTGCATGAGCAGTTCACAATAGGATTCATGTTCCTTTGAGGATCTAATGCCTCCGCTGACCTGAGAGGAGGCAGAGCTCAGGCTGTAAAGGGAGCAATGGGGTGCTGCTGTAAATGCAGATGTAAGCTCTGCTCACTTGCCTGCAGCGCAACTCCTGCTGTGAAGAGTGGTTCCCTAACAGCCGCAGACCAGCACCTGGTCCAAGACCCAGGGGTTGGGGATCCCTGTTTTTGACTAAATGACGAAAGAGGAGACTAGTCCAGTTTTGATTTCAGAAAATTCAGATTCGAAAATTCAACATGAAACAAATATGACATCAAAAGAATAAATAAATCCAGTATGAAGTACTATGTCAGTGTGCTGGCTGACAACTGATACAGGTTTAACCAAATTTTTGTTGTTGAGATTTTTACAAATGTCAAAAATTATTCCTATTTATGTTATTCCCAGTTATTATGCTATAGGTTTTTGTTCCCAAGATTCAGCTTCAAAACAAGCAAAGTCCATGGATCTCTAAGGCCAGGGATGAACAAACTTTCTATGAAGGACCACAGAGTACACACATAAGGCCATGGAGACCACAACACTCTCTGTTGTATACTCCTTGCCCTCCCATCCCACCTACCTTTTAACATGTAAAGTTTTCTCCTAGTATGGGGGCTGTACTGAAAGAGACAACAAGCTGGATTTGGCCAACTGCACTGGCTGGCATTTGCCAATCTCTATGTTGAGGTAAACTATTAGATGGTCTAAACAAGGACAACCTGAGCAAAAGTTTGTTTTACTTGTTTGCCTCTTTTCTGTGAGTTCGTTTTTTATTTCTCAAGGCTTTCAAGTAAAATCCATAAGACAAATAGAACTGTAAATAAAAATAAATTAGCCTGCAAATTATTAGGCTGTAATCTGTAGCAGTTTCAAAAGAATTAGGATATCAGGCTAGTGAAAAGACAGACAACTAGGTTCAATGACATTCTACTTCAACAAGTATATAAATTTCACCAAGTATACAACTTTTGATGAGTAATACAACCTAAAAACTTAATTTGCTAAACATAAAAAGAATAATAAGGTAAATGGAGAACTAGGTTTTTGAGTCATTCTCTAACTGCCTAACTTTGTTAAGTAGTTTACTTATTATTCCGAGGGTTTTTTTTGAGCCAGGGTCTCACTATGCAGTTCAGGCTGGCCTTCAACTCACTTTATAGCCCTGGCTGGCTTCAAACTCCCAGTGATCCTCCTGCCTCAGCTTCCTGAGTGCTGGAATTACAGGTATGCATCACTATGCACAGCTTATTCCAAGTTTTAAAACAAATCTTTTTTAAAGGAACTATATCAAATATATTATACTTCATTTTTTAAATTCTTATTTAAAATTAGAGTTGGTATTACAAATATATACCATGTATTTCAGATATAAGGAATATAGAATTAAAACATGTAAGTATTTATTACCTATCATTTTCACCACAAAGTTTCTTGTACTCTGCAGCTACCATCTCATGGTTTTTACTTTCAAGCAGCATTTTTTCCTGCTCCACTTTGAGCATTTTTTCCAAATCTTCCAATTGTCCCTTCTGTTTTAATAACTGATTGTAACTAGGGAAAGAAAGTGAAGTATGGGTTTACAATATTTTCAAAAAATTTCAAAAACAAGGGAGATGAGTAATTTTATTAATATATATGACACAAAACACATGAATTTATATAAATTGTCTACATAAATTGCCTCTGAGATGTGTTTAACACAATATTTATTTTAGTACTGAAGAAAATTTGTTTTAAATTAACAACACCACAGAATATTTTATTATTATTACCGGTCTTCAAGATCTTTATGTTCTGCCTCAAGATTTTTGTGGGCAGACTTCAGAGTTCCATGTTTAGCGATGAGAGATTCATACTCTGAAGCCTGCCTTTCATGAAGAAGTTCCAGCTTTTCATGATCCTTGATAAGTGAATCATAGAGAGATTTCAAATCTTCTCGTTCTTTGATTATAGATTCATTTTCATTTTCTAAGGAAGACTGCTGAATTAGGAGTTGTGCATTTTGGTTCATAAGTGAGGTACTTTGGGAATTAAGGGTGGAATTTTCAACCTGGAAGAATACATATTAACAGACAGAAGAGAAATAGTTCATGTTGTTGTTTTTAAAGTCATAATTTTAATAACTTAAGAAGACTCTAATGAGTTAATAGATTTATTTATATTACACTGGGAAAGTCTGGATGATTTATTTTCCCAAAGCATAAGGTGGCCATTTAATTTTTATTTTTGAAAGTATTACATACATATATATACACATACATATTTACATATATACATTATATATGTTTTAGGTTGGATTTGTTTTAAATGAAGGTAATTACCAAGAACTTATATGGTATTCCACTTATGAAAAGGTAAAGAATTTAAAATGCTAGTTTAACATTTCTAGAATTTGGGAGTTGATACAACTGAAAAATTGTATTTGGAAATTTCCTAAAGTTCAAATTAGATTAGCCATTGCTTTACCACTTGGAAAAGGGACAAGGAAGGAACCTGTTTCTGCCCTTTAAGAGGTTTGAAAGAGTTGCACTCTTCCTCACTAGATTGTTCTGTTTAAAAAAAGCACCATCAGTTTTTATAAGAAAAAGATCCTTTCCACTAAGGATAAGACTAATAACAAAATTCCCACTAACTGGTAAGAAACCAGTTAAAATGAAATAAACAGTATACTGCAACTACACTCTACAGCAAGGGCTTCTGATTAATTAGAATCAATTTCTTTAAATGATGGAAATGATCATTAAGTAAATAAAATCACCTTTAATTCTCGGTATCTTGCAGTGAATTTAGTGACTGATTGGTACTGGCAATCGAACTCAGGACCTTGCGCTTGCCAGGCTGGTGCTTGTGCCACTGAGCTATATCCCTGGCCCCTGAATTTATTAATATTTAGAGGCTCTGACATGTAAAAACACTCATATTTGACAGTTTGGCAAGAAAATTAAAACATTTTCATTTATTTCAATTAATCATTAAATTCACTCACGGAGAATGTTTATATGGCTATCCTTCCTTATTTTAATAGCACAATTTAAGAGTGTGGCAAATCCCCAAAATGTTACATTACAACCTGAAGTTTGGCATTCTGTGTCTGAAGAGTGGTATTCTGTTCCTGTAATGACACTGTCTGCCTCTGAAGTGCAAGAATTTGAGCCTGCAAATTATTATTCTGTGTTTCAAGCTGCTTCAGTTGAGTTTTCAATGCTTGCTTCTCTGCTTGTAGTGTAGCATTCTTTAAAAAAAAAAAAAGACCACAAAAATTAAAATTAAAAACAATATCAAACATTTCTTTAATAAGATACTGGTATTTTGTTCAGTGTGCATTTATACTATTACAATTCAAAAACAATATTCAATAATTTTTAAAAGTTCCCTTTATCTCAAATTAGAAACAATTTAATCTAATAAATAGGTAATAATGCTAGATCTTTACTACTGTGCATGTACTGTCTGCTTTATAATGTGCTACAAATAAAATATTTCAGCATAAATACGGTTATTAACATAAGAAAGTAGAGTAAGACTGTCCGAGTCATGATTTTATATTGCTCCAAAGTACAAAGTGGGGCTGTACCCTACCCACCTAGAAGGGTTTGCCCTTTCTGCTTACCCAAAGGCAAATGTATATGCAGGTGAGTGGAAGTCCCAGAGATAGCAACAAAACTAAGTATTTTCCAAACAAATTGGAGGCTTATAGGGACAACCTTAACTCTGTTTAAAACATTTAGTCCACAACAGATCTCACAGGTATTGATATTTTCTTAAAATTTTTATTAACAAGTATTTGCAGTACGTAATGATTATATTCATCGTCGGGAGCTGGGACATGTATGTAACACATCTCAATTCCTTTTATTTCTCCTCCTCTGCCTCTCCTTTAACCTCCCTCCATCTCTTGATCTCCTTCCTATTTGGAAAAGATTTATCTCCCTATTTCCTATTATGTCTTTTATTTTGGTCTTTAATGTATTTATACTTTGGGTTTCTCATGTAAGAGAACCCATGTGCTATTTAAACTTGTGTCTCTGATTTGTTTCACTTAATATAATGGTTTCAAGGCACATCCATTTTCCCTACAAATGACTCAAATTTATTTTTCTTTATGGCAGACTAAGACTCTATTGTGTGTAAATACCACCTATTCTTTAGTCACTCATTTGAAGGATCTATATGCAGCTTCCAAGATTTAGATATTACAAATTGTACTGCTGTGAACATGGGTATGCTTGTATCACTGTAATATGGTATCGTTAACTCTTCTGAGAAGACATCTAGAAGGGGAATAGCTGGAGCAAACTGGAATTGTTATTTTAGTTTTTTTAAGGAAACTCTATACTGATTTCCATAATGGTTATACTAGTTTACATTCCCACCAAAAATAAGGAAGAGTTCCTTTTCCTCTATACCATCAACAGCATTTATTATTGTTTCATGATAGTCATTTTTTCTGGAGTAAGATGAAATGTCAGTGTTGATTTAATTTACATTTTTCTAACGGCTAGAGATGCTGAACATTTTTTTCATGTATTTATTGGCCATTTGTACATCCTCTGAGAAGTGTCGACTCATCTCAGTTTCCTATTTTTTGACTGGCTCATTCAATTTGAGGGGTCTGGTTCAGTTCACCTCTTTATATATTCTAGATATCAGCACTCTGCCTTTGGAGTAATTGGCAAAATTTTTCCCATTCTGTTGGTTGTCTGCTGTGCAAAAACATTTAAACTTGACATAATCATATCTGTTGATAGCTGTTATTTCTTGGGTAATTGGCGTTTTGTTCAGAAAATCCTTTCCTACACCTTTCTTCAAGAGTTGCACTGATTTAAATCTTCCAGCAGATGTGTTTTTGCTTTAATATTCAGATATTTGATCCATTTTGATTTTACTTTAGTACATGGTAGGGGATATGGGTCTAGATTCAACCTTCTACAAATGGACAGCCAGTTTTCCCAGCACCATTTGTTTTGTTGTTGTTTTGGGGTTTTTTTGTACCAGGAATCGAACTCAGGACTTCACGCTTGCCAGGCAAGCTCTATGCCACTGAGCTATGTTCTTGGCCCCAGCACCGTTTGTTAAGGAGGCTATCTTCCCTCCAGAGTATGTTTTCTGCTACATTAGCAAAGATCAGAGGGCTGAATGTGCCTGGGGTTGTTTCTATATCCTCTATTCTGTTCCACTGACCCGTATGTCTGATGAGTGCCAGTACCATGCTATTTTATCACTGTAGCTTTGTAATACAACTTGAAATCTGGGACTGTGATGCCTCTTGCTTTGCTTTTGTTGCCCAGGATTGCTTCTGCTATTGTGGGCCTTCTCTGGTACCACATGAATTTTAATTAAGATTGTTTTATTTAGTTCTGCAAGCACTGCTATTGGTATTTTGATTGCATTAAATCTATGTACCTGTTCTGGTATAAAGCCATTTTGATAGTATTAGTTTTTATCTATCCAGCAACAGGGGGCATCTTTTCATTTTCTGATATCTTTTTTTATCTCTTTTTTCATTTTAGGGTTCCTCACTTCCTTCATTAGGTTAGTTTCCAAGTATTTAATTTTCTTGATGCTACTGTGAATGATAACTAGAGCAAATTTCCATCTTGGTGAATTCACTATTGGTATACAGAAAAACTACTGATTTCTGTGCACTGATATTGTATCCTGCTACATTACTGAATAAGGTTAGGTTATTACTTCTAGGCATCTCGTTGAAATTTTTTTTGGGTCGTCTATGTAAAAGATTATGTCATCTGCAAATAATGATAATTTTACTTCTTCCTTTCTTGTATGTATACCTTTTTTCTTTTTTTCTCTGGCCTATTGCTCTGCTAGTATTTTGAGTACTATACTGAACAAGAGTGAACATCCTTAATCTTGTTCCTGATTTTAGGGGAACACTTTCAGCTTTTCCTGATTTAATACAATGCTGGCAGTTAGTATGTCATAAAATGGCTTTTATCAAATTGAGGTATCTTCTTGGTTCAGTTTTGGTAATTTATATATATATCTGGAAAACTATGGACTTCTCGATTCTTTTTTTTTTTTTTTTGTCTTTTTAAGACAGGGTCTTATTATGCAGTTCAGGCTGGCTTTGAACTCGCAATGATCCTCCTGTCTCAGCCTCCCAAGTGCTGCGATTACAGGTGTGTGCCACTATGCCTGGCTTGGTACATTTTCATGGACTCTTAATTCTTTCCAAACTTATTCTTCATGTTTTCTATCACTTTTTAAAAGCTCAGCTAGCTTTTTATTCGTGTCTTCTTTTTTTTGGTCTTTTTGAGAGAGGGTCTCACTGTGCAGTTCAGGCTGGCCTTGAGCTCACTTTGTAGCCCAGGCTGGTCTCAAACTCACAACTCTCCTGAGTGCTGGGATTACAGGTGTGTGCCACCGCGCCTGGCTATTCGTGTCTTCTATAAGCTCACTATCATTTTATCAAATCCATTATCTGATTATATTATCTTTATGCTCACCAAGACCTCGCTGATTTTTTTTTTTTTTTTTTTTTTTTTTTTTTATCATTTGGTATAATTCAGCTGTTTGGTTTTTGATTGCTTCCCCTTTGATGCCCTATGGGTCAGCTTTAGGTGAATAGGGAGTTTTGGAGTCATTTTGTTACCTTTTTTCATGGTTCCGTTTATTTTCTTTATTTGGAGGGAGAGTCTCACTAGTTCACTATATCCTTAAACTATGTAATGTAGCAAAGGCTGTCTTCAAATTTGAGATTTTAGCTCTGCCTCAGCCTCCTATATGCAGGGATTACAGGCATGCACTACTACACCCAGCAATTTTACTTGTTTTTTTGGCTGAGATTTACAGGTTGATTATAGTGCGAAGACTTTGTTGCTAGTATGGCAGTCTCTAGTTAGGGTCTGCTTTCCAGTGGGCTCTGGATATGGTTAACTACAGGTCTTTGGCTCTATTCCAAGATCTGACCACCTCCATTAATTTGGGACAGGGAGAGTGCAGGCCCTATATCATTTTCTGGAAATGAACTGTAGCATTGTTTTTGTCTTTTTGAGACAGAGTCTCACTATGCAGTACAGGCTGGCCTTGAGCTCACATTGTAGCCCAGTCTGGTCCCAAAATTGTTATGATCCTCCTGCCTCAGACTCCCTAGTGCTGGGATTACAGGAGTGCGCCACCACGCCCGGCAAACCGTAGCACTGTTGATGACACACAGACAAAGCAGATACTGACATATAGTAAAAACCAATCAATAGCAACAACTATGTCACCCTGGCCAGAGCAAGAAAATCAACAATAATAAAGTCAAAAATGAACTGGATTTTGACGATAAGAGCCAAAAAAGCTATCACTGTACAACCCTGAAAAACAGAAAAGAGATCTATAATTGTAATAGAACCACAAAGACAAACCAATATTGATACAAAGAAAATATCTACTACTTATGCAACTAAATCATCATTAACAACAGAGAATTCAACAGTAAATAGCATAGAGTCACCTTGATACTTAAAGATCAGTAAAACTTAACTGTAACAGTAAAGATGGAGGGAATAGGAGAGGGGAAAACAAAAGATGTAAAATCTGAAAAACAAGTGCAAGGTGAGGAGAGAAAAAAGAATCTTACTAAGAAGTAAAAGAAAACTAACTACATAAAGGAAGATGTTATATATTGTCTTTATTCTTTTCATGGTACAATCACTAAAACTATTACAACGGTAGGACTTCTGGAATATACCCAAACAAATCACATCATTTTCAGTTTTTTCAGTACATGCACTTAAGTGAATTATTACACAAATTAGAGATAATTTTTAACGTGATCGACATTAAATGCTTGACATGGATATTATATATTTAAGATTATTAACATATTAAATTTCATTAAAAAGAAATTGGCATCAAAATGTACGAAGATGCTACCAGATCATAGAAACAAAACTTTAGCATACAAAAGGGCCATAATTGGCTTCTCACTACAATATGCATGTTACAATTGACTTACAACAGCATTTTTATCTCTATTAGGAGACATTAATTTACTTTCGTATTATGTATGCTACAAGTCACTGAATAAAAGGCAGATCATGACTTGATCCATGTATTATACCATAAAATCAAAACTGAAGAAGCAAAATGTGCAAAATGTGTTGTTTTTGTATCTCAGAATATCTCAGAGAAGAAAACACTTACACTTTTTTTTTGGTACCGGGAATCAAACTCATGACCTTGTGCTTGCCAGGCAGGCGCTGTACCACTGAGCTATATTCTTGGCCTGAAGAAAAAACTTAGAGGGGCTGGGGATTTAGCTCAGCGGCACAGCACCTGCCTGGCAAGCACGAGGTTGTGAGTTTGGTTCCTGGTACCAGAAAAAAACAAACAAAACAAAACAAAACAAAACAAAAAAACCCCACTTAGAATGAAAAAGTACAATATTAGCCAATATAATATTGGTAGATATACCAAAATTACCAGTTTATAATAAGGCTAACCATCTTTATAACCTCATTATCTAAGATGGCTAAAATATGACAAGTAACTTTTTTACAATAACAATTTATACTCCATGGGAAAAAGAGATTCATGTATATAACTGTACATGTCAATTACTGAAGTGTAATTATGAATCTAAGTGATAGATGTATGTGCATATATATAATATGTATACACATTCTGGAATAGTTAAAAATTTGTTTATAAATGAGCAGTAAATACACAAAAAGATGCATTCCTCATTCATAATTTGAAACGTTCAAATTAAAATATTTCTTCCTATCACTTTAATAAAACTTAAAACACTGGTAATACCCAATGTTAATCTATTTTTTTTTTTTTTTCATCTTTCTGAGACAGGGTCTCGCTATGCAGTGCAGGCTGGCCTCGAACTCGTAACGATCCTCCTGCCTCAGCCTCCCAAGTGGTGGGATTATAGGTGTGCCCCACCATACCCAGCCCCCAATGTTAATCTAGGAAGATAGGTACTCAAATACTAGGAAGAGAACTATTATAATTTTTAAAAACTAGTACAAAACTATCAATTAAAATTAAATACTTGGGGCTGGGGATTTAGCTCAGTGGCACAGCGCCTGCCTGGCAAGTGTAAGGTCGTGAGTTTGATTCCTGGTACCAGAAAAAAAACCCAAATAAATAAATAAATAAATAAATAAATAAAATTAAATACACACATAAAGGTGTGTATATCTGTTGATCTAGCCATTCCACTGTCAGTAATTTAGCATTTGAAGAACATGTTTGTTTATACATGGACATTTGCTGCAGGAAAGTCTGAAAAAAAGTAAATGTTCATACATGTGGAATTTATTTAAATAAATTATGGTAACATCTATACTATAGAAAAATATGTGGTTATTATGACAAAATGAGCTACTACTACATCACTAAAATTGAGAGATCTAGAAGATAATGCAAATGAAAAATGTAAACAGTAATTTTCTATAGCATTATCATACAGATATTAATTTACAAAAGAAATTACATCCATAGATGGATAAACCATAAATGTGAGAAGATAAACTAAAGTGATTAATTGTGAATGAGAAAGTAGCAATCAGTGATGTGAGGATCAGTTTTTGTTTTCATAGGTTCAAGTTTATAATTAAATATATTACTTTTATGTTACATTCAAAACCAGGAATAACCACAAATATTTTACTTATCAGCTTGTAAATTTCTTATGAAACTTGTTCATCTTTTATGGGTAAAATATTTACTGCTGAATTTTTTTGGTTATTGTTTACTATCAAGTGTTAATTGAACACATTCTGCTAATAAGCATTAAGAGTTGATTATCAATTACTGAAAATTGGTGAAGACCAGCAGCAGATCACAGCCTTTCCAAGACCTGTAATCCAAACCTTAGAAAACAATGCAATTTGAAATTAAAAACGTAAAACCGTAACTGAAAGCACCAAAATCCAAGAAGATTGTAAGAGACTACTTTGAAAACTTATATTCCAATAAGCTGCAAAACCTATAAGAATGGAGAAATTCCTAGACACATGTGAATTACTAAAGCCGAACCAGGAAGATATAAAAACTCTGAACAGAACAAAAGCAGGCAATAAACTTGAAGCAATAATGAAAAATCTGCCAACAAAGAAAATCCAGGACCAATGGAATGAATCATTGCAGAATTCTACCAGAACTTTAGGGAAGCTTTAACACCAACATTTCTCAAACTCTTCAGTGAACTCCACAGAGAAAGGGTACTGCCAAACTTATTCCAGGAAACTAGCAATACCTTCATACCAACACTGGACAAGGACTTTACCAAAAAACCAAATCTACAGGCCAATCTTAATGAATAACCCACAACAAGGTACTAGCAAATAGAAGCCTACAAATCATTAAAAAAAGATCATACACATGACCAAATTGGGTTTATCCCAGACATGGAAAGATAGCTCAACATTTGTAAATCAATAAAAGCACAGATAAAATGTTCATCTTAGTGGATGCAAAAAAGCCTTTTACAAAATTCAACATCCATTCATGATAAAAATCCTGAAGAGTACCACAATCTTTTAATCCAATCCTCAGTGGATGGACATTTGGGTTGCTTCCACAGTTTAGCAATTATGAATTAGGCTGCTATGAACATAGGTGCACATATATCACTGTGATATGATGTTTTTAGATCTTCTGGGAAAATACCCAGAAGGGCAATAGCTGGGTTGAATGGGACCTCTAGAACTAGTTTTCTGAGGAATCTCCAAACTGATTTCCACAGTGGTTTCACCAGTCTGCATTCTCACCAGCAGTGGAGAAGGGTTCCTATTTCTCCACAGCCTCACCAGCATTTGTTATTGGTTGATTTCTTAATGCTAGCCATTCTTACTGGGGTGAGATGAAATCTCAGTGTTGTTTTAATTTGCATTTCTCAAATGACTAATGATGTTGAATACTTTCTCATGTATTTATTTGCCATTTGTATTTCTTTATCTGAGAAGTATGCATTCATCTCAGCAGCCCATTTTCGGATTGGGTCTTTGAATTGGGGGAGGGCTAATGTTTTTTAATTCTTTATATGTTCTAAATAGAAGACCTTTGAGGGACAGTCAGCTAAAATTTTTTCCCAATTCGTTGGTTTTCTTTTTACTCTGCTGGTGATTTCTTTAGATGTGCAGAAACTTTTCAGTAGAATGAGATCCCAGTTGTTGATTCTTTCAAGTGTTTCCCATGCAGTTTGGTTTTTGTTCATGAACTGTCTGCCTACCCCTATGTCTTCAAGGTTTTTACCTACTTTCTTTTCCAACATTTAGTGTTTCTGTTTTAATATTGAGATCTGTGATCCATTTTGACTTGTGGTACTTTCATATAATGGAATATTACTCAGCTATCAAGAAAGATAAACTCGAGGCTTTTATAGGTAAGTGGTCACAACTACTGACCATACTCTTAAGGGAAATAAATTAGACCTGCATGTGTAAGCAATGTACTGTCTCACTAGTATAAGAACCTAAAGAGTGAATAAAAACTAGAAGGTGTGATAGACATCGTGAAATGAAAGAAGAATGCTCAAAAGTAAAGGGCAACTGAGCTGTTGGAAAAGAGAAGGGAAAGGAGGGGAAATTATGCAAGTATGTATATACAGGATAGATAACATAGTTGTACTACTGTCTTCTATTGCTCTACAGAAAGAAAGTTAATGATTACTTGTTTGATCAATCTTGCATGTCTCTATTTGTTTTCCTGAGAAACCACTTTGAAGACATCAATAATACAACAACCACTGTTAATTTCCTACAGCTGTGTCTGTAACTGTGTTTTGTTTGTATTGTTCTTATGCTATTTTGTAAATGGATGTCTGTTAATACATTTTCCTTCTCTTATTTCTTTAAAAAAAAATCCTGAAGAACATAAGTATACAAGGACCTTATCTCAATCTGATAAAAGCCATATGTACGACAAACCCATTGCCAGCATCAGTTAATGGGGAAAAAAAGAAAGCTTTTCCTGACAAAGGTGTTCATTCTCACCACTCCTGTTCAATATAACACTTAAAACTGTAGCCAGAGCAATCAGAAAAGGAAAAAAATAAAAGGAATACATACAGGAAAGGAAAAAGTCATCTATCCTTATTCCTAGATGGCATGATCCTTTACAAATGACCTAAACACTCATCCAAAAGATTCCTAGAATGAATTCAGCAATGTAGCAAGATACAAAATCAACACAAAAATCAGTAGTTTCTATATATCAATAATCAACCTACTGAAAAATAAATTAGAAAAACAATATCATCCACAATAGCATCAAAAAGTTAAATACTTAATAATTAACCTAACCAAAGAAGTAAAATAAGATCAAGAATCAACAAACTTGATTATATGAAATTAAAAATCTTCTGCACAATAAAGAAGCAATGTGAAGAGACAAACTACAAAATGGGAAAAAATTGCAACTCCTCAGGCGAAGCACTAATATTAGAATATATAAGAAATATAAAAACTAGACTCCAAATAAAAGACCCAATCAGAAATGGAGAACTGAAGTGAATACACAGGATGCACCTTGAGACCATGATGCTAGGGCATGTAAACTAGACACGGAAGGTTAAATACTGCATGGTTTCTCTCATGCGAGAGACCCAAAGTATAAATAATTTGAAGAGTGAAATAAAAGATGACAGGAAACATGGAGACAGTCCTTTTGTAGATGGGAAGGGGATGTAGGGATGCAAAAGAAAGGGAGAAGTAAAAAAGACTAACATTTGATATGTATTTGAATTCCCGAAGATGAATTTATTCATTATGTACTATGAACAGAAGCAAAATAAGAGACTCTCACTGGCTAAGCTTTATTCTAGACACTGAAGGCAGTGTCAAAAAGGAAAGACACACACATAAAAAAAAGGAAAGACAGTCTGACACTGCAGATCTTCTTAAAAATAGATAAACAGTAAATAAGTGACTTAAAATGTAATTTCATTAATAAAGAGCACTAGAAAGAAACTAATTATGGCAGTGGTTATTTTTTTGTGGGAGGATACCAGGAATCAAATTTGGGACCTCATGCTTGCCAGGCAGGTGCTATGCCACTGAGCTAAATCCCTGGCCTGGCAGTGGTATTTGAGGAAGTGTTTTAGGTTGGGCACAGCTGATTTACCAGGGGAAGGGTTGGGGAAGAGCTCATGCAGGATATTTGATATGGCTTCTCTATGCTAAGGGGGAACCAGCTATGTGTTCAGGCAGGGAAAGCAAAAAAACTGAAGAACCCCCTGAGGTAGAAATAAAAAGGTCAGAATTAATATTCCTATCATGTACCAGGCATTGTTGAAGTGTTTCCCAGCTATTAACAGGTAATACTATTATCTCTGGATTTTAAATAAGGGCCAGCAGAGACTGGGTACGGTACAGGGTCTGAGCAACTGACAGGACAAGGGTATAGTAAAGAACCTCAACTTTATTTAATTGAAACTGGAATTCACGAAGATTTTAATAATGAAGTGACATGACCTAGATTAGGTCATAAAGATTATTCTAGCTGTGTGCTGAGAAGGGGAGTGGGACGGGGGTGGAAAAGATGACCAGTTAGCATTATAATATCTGAACAGCCAAGATGAGAGAGGGTGGTATTCCTAGAGCAGAGACAGAAAGAAGTAAATGTGTCTGCGTTGTATTTCCAAAATAAAGCTGACAACGTTTGCTGATGGACTTATATAAGGTTGAGAGAAAAGTTTATTAAGTCATTAAGTCTTTAGTCTTTTTGTATTATAAAATAAACCGTTGCAGAAGTTTTAAAGAAATAATACCAGATTAAGTTATCTAATTCGTGTAAAAAAATATATTCAATGACCCTTTATTTCCAAAATGCTACGTTCTTACTAGAAATTTTAGAATACTTACATTTCTTTCTACTTCAATTAGTCTGTCTTTAACTTTCAGAAGCTCTCTGGTCGTCTCTTGGCTTTCTCTTTCCCACTTGCTGTCTTCCCCAGACACTGGTGGGGAGCTCTGCACCATCCTTTCCTCATCTTGTCTCTGCTTGAGACCTTCATAGTTTTTTTTCACCTAAAATTGTATTTTAAATATTTCAACAGGAAGAAAAAAATCAGTTATATTTCTCACAATTAATTTGACTCTGTGTTGGTTTGGTAAATGTGACAGACACTTTTATTTTAAAATGTGATAAATAGTATGTGTGATTATCATGTATTATTATCACAATTTAAGCTTCTTAAAAAGCAAATCCTTTTTTTCTTAGAAGTATTAAATATATTGTTTCTGTGGTATATGCTCCTACAATACATTATATAATTTCAAGTCCTGTTGTTTGTGATGAAAATGGCCTTCAAGATAGAGCACCCGGGCATGATGCCACACGACTATAATCCCATCTACCTAAAAGGCTGAGGCAGGAGGAACATGCAGGTTCAAAACCAGCCTCAGCAACTCAGTTACACCCTGTCTCAAAAATAAAAGAAGACTGCAGATGTAGCTCAGTGGCAAAGAGCTTGGCTATAAAGTGTGAGGCACTGAATTTACACCACACACAGGAAAGTATCACACAACATGTTATCTTGTGTGCACATGTCTGCGCATATTTCTGAGTTTTATCCATTAATTCAGTGCATCAGTTTTTTTTGTCTGATTGCTGTGTTGTCTTCCATTTTATGGATATACCAAAATTTTAGTATTCAATTACCATTTGATGGTCACTGGGTTATTTCCAGTTTTTTAAATAAAATATGACAGATCAAGGTATTATAAAAACTCATTTACTAGGCTGGACATGATGGTGCATGTCTGTAATCCCAGCACTTGGGAGGCTGAGGCAGGAGAATGCCAAGAGTTTGAGGCTAACTACATAGTGAGGTCAAGGCCAATCTGAACTACATAGCCAAAAACACCCACCCACCCATGTTTCATAAAAAACACACAATACCCCTAATTTATGTTTTCATTTTCATGGACTAAATAGAATTAGTCATTTTTACAGGCTATATATATGTCTACCTTTATGAGAAACTGTCATACTGGTTTCCCTTTCTCTTTTGTTTTTATACTGGGGGTTAAAATCAGGGCCTTCACACTAAGCTACATATCTAGCCCTTTTTATTATGTGACAGGATTTCGCCACTGAGTGACCCAGGCCAATCTTGAACCTGTGATCCTTCAGAGTGCTAGGATTACAAGAGTGTGCCATGATGCCCAGGTTGTAACACAGCTTTCTAAATTAGTTATACCATCTTACATTCCCACTAGTACGTAAGACAGTTCCAGTTTTAAAGTCTCACCAATATATGATCAATATTCCCATATAAATTTTAGAGTTAGCATGTTTATATATTAACTCTTGGGATTTTGATTGGGGTTATATTGAATCAACAGATTTACTTGGGGAGATCTGCCTTTTAACAGTATTGAATATTCCAACGCATGAACAGAATTTAATAGGGTAGTCTTTAGATGTTGCTAGCATAGAGTTCTGCTTTAAAATATTTTTAAAAATTTTTAGTAAATGTTTTAAAATTCATAATAGAGCCAGGCATGGTAGCACATGCCTGTAATCCCAGCATTCGGGAGCCTGAGGCAGGAGGATTGTTGTGAGTTTGAGACCAGCCTGGGCTACAAAGTGTGCTCAAGGCCAGCCTGAACTACATGGTGAGACCCTGTCTCAAAAAGACCAAAACAAACAAAAAAATGTAATAGAGTGCTTACACATATTTCCTTAATAACATCCCTAAGTAGTTCATTTTATGGTATTATAAATGGGGGTTTTCTTTTAACTTGTACTTTACAACTTTTCACTGATAAATTCACTTTAGCTATAGAAAATTTTCTTTCAATTCCCTGTACTTTTCTGTGAATATAATCATGTCAGAGTAGATACTTTATTTCTACCTTTTAAGTCTGTATGCCTTTTCTTTCTCAATACACTGAGTAAAACCAACACTACAGCATTTAATAGACACAGTGAAAGCAACACTTTTGGTTTCTTCCTGATCAGAAAGTTATTAACTTTTTACCGTCAAGGATGATGTTTGCTATAGGTGTTCATAAAAACTCTTTACCTGGCTGAAGACCTTCTTTCTACTTGTAGAGCTTAAACCATCCTAAACCATCTAACTCTAATTATGGGGCTTATCTTTCTCTACAGTTCTATCAATATTTCTTTCATGTATTTTGTAGCTGTTATTAAGTATGTGAACATTTTATCTTACTTTATGTTAAAATGACTCCTTCAGAATTGTGAAATGAACTCCTCAGCTCAGATATTTATTGTTCTATAACTTAGTCTTACATTAATATAGCCATGATATTCTTTTGATTAGTGTTAAAATTATAATTTTTCATAAAAGTTTTATAGGTTGCATGTGGGTAGGCCTTGCCCTTTTGGCTAAAAAAGGTAATGAAATTTTAAATCTATACTTTAAAACTTGAAACATAACATATACCTATCCATACTTACTTTCTGGCTGAGTAGCTTCATGGAATTGATTTTTATTTGTAACTCACAGATACTGCTTCATTCCGTAAAAATTTCAGGACATGAAACAAATTAATAAAGTCTAGACTGACTTTACTTTTTGAATACTCATTTATGTTCACTAAAACAAAGTTCTACAACTTATTCTGTAACAACGTATGTTCCATGACAAAGTATGTGACAAATACCAGTAATGGTGGTGTGGGCAAATGGTGAACAAAACCTTTTCTCTTTGCGTAAGAAATACTACTTTATTTAACTGTCTTTCTAGAACTCTTATAGTAAATTTGGAATACTCTGTGTTTCCAGGCAATATTAGTTCTAGGAAAAATGAACTTGATTAGTAAATTATATTTGGACTGGAAGAACTATTAATACACAACAGAAAGTTTTATGCATCTAAACTTCTTGGATATAGCAAGACTTGCCTCAAACTTGCAGTGATCTTTATGCCTCAGCCTCCCAAGTGCTGGGATTACAGTTATGCGCCACCATGGCTTGTTGCAATGGTAATCTTAATAAAATCTATGCCTTTGCAGTTGTCAGAGGTAATGACTGCTGTAAAGCACAAGGTTACAAAGCCAGGGCACCTCCCCTCTATATGGTGAGAAGATGACTCTTCAACAGATATGTGAAAAGGGACACATGGCACAGCCCTGTTATCTACTTGTATTTCTTCTAGTGTTCTGAGTAGAATAGTTTCAAATGTGGCCTATAGTAATCTTTTTGTCTAAATGTTTAGCTGACCTTAAGACCATTCCTGGGGCAATGCAGAGATCATAAAAGGAACAATAAACCAGAACAAGCCTGTACCACTGGCTAACTCTGTTGAATGGGCAAATCTCTTATATTTCAATTACTCACTTAGGGAAAGTTATTTCACTAAATAATTCCACATGCAGAAAACAGGCTTAGAAGTGACCACATACTTATGAGGACTTGTTTTCTTAATGTCATACATATGATTTTGTTCTACTTCACATCCTCACAGTGACTTATTTACCAATAAAATTTTTATGTGGCTTCTCAGTACGCAGAGTGCCAGAGTGATGTACCTATCTCATTATTTATCCAATGAAATAAGCCTGAAATAAGCCCTCCCCATCCCACCCTTATAATTCTAATATGTTCCCAACTACATGAGGGACACTGCACGTACGAATGAGGACTGAATAAATTAAAGCGTGTAATCTCTATATTACCATGTAACAAAGATCTGTTAGGATGCTGTCAAGCTTATGAAAGAGGAAAAAATAAAGAGTAAATGATGTTCTCATTTTTATCGCATTAAATCACTTACTGTTTTAAGTTCTTGGCGCAGCTGCTGGTTATAATTTGTGGATTCCTCTAATCGAGCTTCTAAAGCAGCAATTTTTTCTTCTTTTATTTCAAGGGATTTCTTGAGAGTGGATTCCAATTTTGATTCCAAAAGTTTGTACCTACTATCCAAATACAAAATTAATATGGTTCATCACTGGAGGATAGAAAATAATTTTTGAAGATAATTACAACCACAAAAATTGATATCACAAATTAGCCTTATAAAAGTCTTTTTGTTTTAAAGAGATAAACTAACTTCCTCTTACTGCCTGAATCCCTCTCTTAAAAAGTATCCCTGGTCAGGGATATAGCTTAGCAGCACAGTGCCCACCTGGAAAGTGCAGGGTCCTGAGTTAAATTCCCAGTGCAAGAAAGAAAGAAAAGAAAGAAAGAAAGAAAGAAAGAAAGAAAGAAAGAAAGAAAGAAAAGAAAGGATTGAGAGAGAGAGAGACAGAGAGAGAGACAGAGAGAGAGAGACAGAGAGAGAGAGAAAGAGAGAAAGAAAAAGAATGAATCCTTGGTCATGAAGCAGCAATAACAACAAAATCAATGCATGAACAGAGCTCCAGAATATATCCTAAATTGTCAAAAGCAACAATTTATGTTCAAAAAAGAAATCTGGAAGATTTAATTCCAAATTTTTTTGTTGTTTTATAAGACTAAAATCAAAGAGAAGGGAAAGAAGGAGAAATTTTGTATGTATGTATATACAGGATAGTTAACATAGTTGTTCTACTGTCTTCTCTTTATTTGCTGAAAGAAACTGTCAGTGAGTCCTTGATTGATCAATATTGCATGTCTCTATCTGTTTTCATGAGAAATCACTCTGAAGACATCAATATGTAATACAACAAACATTGTTAATTTCCTACGACTTTGTAACTCTGTATTGTCTGCACTGTTCTTTTGCTATTTTGTAAAAGGTTGTCTGTCTGTTAATGTTTTTATTCTTAAAGTAAAAAAAGAGACTAAAATCAGTCTTATAAAGAGGATGGATCTGTCATGTCATCAAAGCATTTGCACTTGTTAATATTTAAGTACAGTATTTATACAAAGGCCCATGAACAGTTAAGAATTAAAGTCCACTGAAGGCTATCTTTAGACTAGTTATAGCAAAAAAGGGAACGATATGCCTATAATATAGGATGGCAATAGGGAGACAGATGTGACTGTCAATATTCTGGTTACCTTTTTGAAATGATGGAATATGTGACAAAATTGTTAGATAAAATTTTTAACAAAAGGGGCTGGGGATTTAGCTCAGCAGCAAAAGTGCCTGCCTGGCAAGCGCAAGGTCGTGAGTTCGGTTCCCGGTACCGGAGAAAAACCAAAAAAAAAAAAAAAAAAAATTTTTAACAAAAAAGGATGGTACGTGAGAACATAATTTGAGTGATAAACCAAAGATCAGGATTCTTTTCTTACAACTAAGGATCATGAAGACAAAACTAAATATAAACTTAAAGTATATATATTTTATCACATTCTTTCACTGTAATATGTATGTATATTTAAATACATTTCTGCTTAATCAGATTTCAAGTACATTGAATACAGAGAATAAACATTGGAATTGGCTTGAGTCAACAAATACTTTTAATGTATTAACTAAGTCCGATTTCGTCTTTCTTTTTTTTTTGAGACAAGGTCTCGCTATGCAGTTCAGGCTGGCCTCAACTCACTTTGTAGCCTAGGCTGGTCTCAAACATGCAGTGATCTTCCTGCCTCAGCCTCCTGAGTAATGGGATTACAGGCATGTGCCACCATGTCTGGTTCTGAGTCTGATTTTGGATATGTTAAATGCTGTGATATCTAAATTGCTTCTGGACTATCCTCACAGTAATGCAGAGTAAGCAGAGGAAAGTAAAATCTCAGGTGAGATGATGGATGAGAATGCTTAACACACAAAATGAATGGCTAACAGACCTAAAAATAAAACTCTAAGAAAGAAGTACATACAAAGAGAAAACACAGGCTAAAGAGCTGTTAAAAAAAGTGATCACATCTATTTACAACTGTACCACCAAACTTAGTTGGTTGCATTTTACTATCTATTTATACATTCAACTCCACAAGCAGCCTATATATTTCTTTACGGCAAAATAAGGAATTTAATAACATCTGTATTGTCAAAGCAAGTCAGAAGGAATAACATTAGAAAAAGAGAAAGATGAGACTAATAAAGGAATTACAGATGTCATCTACGACTCATATACGTAAATCCCAAGACAGAAAAAATGGAAGGTTAAAAGAATGAGTGTTTGTGAACACTTCCTTGTGATATAAAAACTTACACACTAAAAAAGAATCTGGTTTAGTGTCCTAAGACACTTCTTTCCTGATTTCCCTAAATCTAACCATAGTTATTTGCTCTTGATCCCATCCTGTTTTATACCTGTATTTATATGATAACATTTTCTTTTTTTATATAGATGATAGAGTTGTCTCTGATTCATTTTTCTTACAGAATCTTCTCTAAGAAATGTCTTCTGCAGCAAGTACATAAGTGTTTTCTCCAGACAGTATAGGAAAGAACTTGAGCAAAATAATAATTTCAGTTGTTTGCCAAATAGTACTCACCTGTCATCAGTACTTTGCTCATCATGTAAGAGTCTCTCTTTATTTAACCCTATCTTCTCAAGCTCATGAGTTAATTTTTCAAGATCATTGTTCATTTGTTGAGTCTTCAATTTTTCACTCACCAGATCCTTATTTTAAAAGGAACGCACAACTCACTTAAGTGACAAGAACATAAAAGCCTAAGAAAGCCAAGATTCTACTTGCTATCATCCAGGAAGATATATAATTTGAACCAAGAGTGATACAAATGTTGTCAATGAATCCTTCTATTATCATTATAAAGTAATTAAGCAAAGAAGTTATAGCACAAGTGAAACAATTACTTCTTTCTTATGCTAATACTTTTTAACTCTAATGTTAAAATTAAAGGGGAGAAACTTGTGAATATCCATGTTAGGTTTGGAGACTTTAGAGAAAATAAAAACCCACATTTCCATCAAGTCTTTAGTAGTGGGCAGAAACTTTAATACAAATCTCTTATTATGAAAGTACACTGGATACAATACTCCTTGTCAGAAGTCCCTTTCTCCAGGTGGAAAAGCTAAAATACTGATTTCAAGAACTACACGTTCTTAGAAGTTAGGCACAAGGAACTTGTTCATGTCTGTAAGACTACAGAAAAAAAACAAAACAGAAAAGTCCCCTCAATGCCTTTCTAGGAGAAATCCAAACTGCCAAAGTGACTTTCAACCAGAATGATGATACTTTTTCACTGAATTTAAAGGGTTATCAAATGTTGCAGTGCATTATCAAAAAGAAAAAAAGCAAAACATGCTATCTTATCTGCACCAACCATGCTTTACAAGACATATTGTCAATTTACTCTCATAAATTTCAGAATTTTTTTTTGAGGCAGGGTCTCACTTTAAGGCTGGCTTTAAACTCATTTGTAGCCCAGGCTGGCTTAGAATTCTCAGAGACCCTTCTGCTGCGATTACAGATAGGGGCCACACCAAGCTCAGAATTATTCTTAATATATGGATCCATGTAAGTATCAGTTGTTCCGTATTGACCTTTACATTGAAACTAATTTGCATTCTCTCACTTCTTAAAATTCATGAGGGCCTAGAATCTGAAAGATCTGGATTTGAATCCAGAAATTCAACCCCACTGTTTATTTGCCAAGTAACCCTCAATTAATGATTTTGACAGTGTTTCCTAATATGAAAAAAATGGAGATAATACCAAAAATGACTGGTTGCAGAAAGTATATAAATATCTGTAAGTTCAACTTCTATGCAATTCCTTAGCAAAGCACTTGACACACAGCACTCAATAAACAGCAGCGATTAAGACTTCTGTTATATTTAGCATTCAATAAAAGTGCCTCAAATATTGTATTTCAAAATGAAAGTTCAAAATCCTAATGTAATGTACCAATCAGCTACCCCAAAGAAACCTTATTACTACATATTTTTTATTTTATAAAGTCTTACTACTTACAACTATACTACTTGTTACTACAAGTCTTATAAAATACAATTTTTAGAGTAAGAAAAATAGCAAACTTCAAAGTTCTTTTTACCGATGGTTCCGATAAAACAAATCTTGAGTCAAAATATAAATAGGATGTGTCTTAAATTTCAGTAAATATATTTACCTCACGTAATGTAACCAAAGTTTTTACATCAATAGTTGCTCTTTTCACAAGTTCTTTATTTTCTTTCTCTAATTCTTTCAGACGAACACAAGATTCTTTATATATACCAATTTCCTTGAATAAGGTTTTGTTTTCTTTTTCCAAGTTCCCAATCTTCACATTATTCTCTTCTAATGTGGTATCTTTTATTTCTGCTTGTTGTCGAAGTCTCTTATTTTCCTTTTCCAACTGTTTCTTATCCTTTTCTAACTGTGATGTCTCTTGCTCCAATGATTTATTTTCTTTTTCCAACTGTTCTAGTCTTTTGCTAGATATTTTCAATTCTTCTAGGTTTTTTTGCAATGTTTGATTTTCCATCTCTAAGTCTTGTAGTTCACTCTCTAATTGCTGAATTTTTTTATTGCTATTTTCCAGAGCTTTCTGTAGCCTTTGATTTTCTGTATCTAATCCCTGGTAGCTAACTTCCAAGCGCTCTGTTTTCTTGAAAGATGCTTTCATGAGCTCCAGACCCTTTTTAAGCTGTTCTTTTTCACTTTCTAGTTCTTTGTTTTCTAGTTGTAGCTGAGCCATTTTCATGCTTGCACACTTCAATGATTCCACACTCCTTCGCAATTCTAAGTTTTCCTCATCCAGTTGGGAATTCTCTTTTTCTAGTGATTCTAACTGAAAAGTAAGGTTTTTAAAGCTATCCAGCGTTTTTTTCAATTTTCTGTTTTCTCTTTCTAGCTCTGAATTTTCTTGTTCTAGGGCCTCTATTTTTTCACAAGTAATTTTTAAATTGGTTATTTTTTTCTGTAGTAATTCATTTTCTTTTTCAAGATGATGCAACTCATTTTCAAGTTCTTCTGCTCGTTCTCCCTTTTCTTTATAATGCTCCAATTCTTTTCTAATTTGTCTTTTTTCAAATTCAATCTTGCTTAGCTTGCTACTTGTTTCTTTGATTGATTCATGTAGAATTTTGTTTTCTTTTTCAATGTCTTTCACCCTTGCCTCAGCACTTATTTGGGAGCGCTGTCTCAAGGAAGACACTGTTTGATTCAGATGTTCATTTTCTTGTTCCAATATTTTAATCTAATTTAAAAAATAAAGGAGAAAAATTTAAACTAGATGAGCAAGTCTAAATATTTCAAGTTACATATTTTTATCTTCCCAAAATGAATAGGCAAAGAACATTAAAAGAGTGCTAGAATGTATGTATTACTTTCAATTCTAACAAGTATTAACGGAAGGACCACTGTATATATGTACTGTTGGCTCATTAAAGTGTATGTCTTTAGGGAGTTCACAATTTTTTTTTTCTTTTATATTTTTGAGACTGGGATCCACTATGCAGTTCAGGCTGTCCTTGAATTCACTTTGTAGCCAATACTGGCCTCAAACTCACAGTGATCCTCCTGCCTCGGCCTCCCCACTGCTGGGATTACAGGTGTGCACCACCACACTTGGCCGGAGTTCACAATTTAAAGGAATGTTTGACAACAACCATTGATAGTTTCCTGCCATTTTTGTCTATAACTCACTATTATTTGTCTATTTGTTTTCCTAAGAATATCTTGAAGATACCAGTAGGTAAAATTAACAACCACAGATAATGTCCTACCACTTTTGTCTGTAACTCGGTGAATCCGCCTATTGCTATGTCATCTTTCTTTTACTCTTTAAAATAAAAAATAAAATAATGTTTAAGAGACATGTATTTACCACTGATCAAAATGACCTTCAGATTTATAGTTAACATGTTTTATATTCATATATACAGATCAAATACATACATATAACTCCTTGAAGACATAAGGTTATATTTTCACCAAATAATTTTTTTTCTTATGAGACAGGGTCTCCCTATGTAGCCCAGGCTGCCCTTGACTTTAATGATCCTCCTGCCTCAGCCTCCCAAGTGCTGAAACAGTAAATGTCATCAGACTGGGCTAAAAGTTTCTGTAATAGCTATACAAATAAATTCTCATTAAATATGTGCATATGTGTGTATGTAAGTATATTTATTCCTAAAAAGGAATGCTAATCAGGAATAATAAAATCATGTAGTACTTTTTTGTGGCACATTTGATAATAAATTCATTCAGTTTGTAGCATCTGTTGCCACCAAACTTCTCGCTCTTTCATAGGATACAACCTCAGTTCTCTCCAATTCCATTCAGGAAGGATTTAAAACCTGCAATTCACCGGGTGTGGTGGTGCATGCCTGTAATCCCAGCACTCAGGAGGCTGAGGCAGGAGGATCCTTGCGAGTTCAAGACCAGCCTGGGCTGCAAAGTGAGTTCAAGGCCAGCCTGAACAGCATAGGGAGACCCTGTCTCAAAAAGTAATATAAAATAAAACCTGTAATCCTGTTCCACAGATACTTCTTAAAAGCACAGTTACTGAGGAATTTTATCCTAGGTTATTATTAAACATACTGGCAAGTTACAACTTTCTAAGATGTCACCATCTTTTCTAAAATATACTGGATAGAAAATGAGGTACAGCTGGGGATACAGCTCAGCGGCACAGCGCCTGCCTGTCAAGTGCTAGGTCCTGAGTTTGATTCCAAGTGCCGCCCCCTAAAGAGGTACAATTATACAGCAGCTCCTCCTTAATCCATGAGAATAAATCCCAAGATCCCCAGTGGATGTCTAACACTGAATTGTATTGAAACATGAATATATTCCTGTTTTTTCCCCTATACACCTACAATGAAGTTTAATTTATAAATTAGGTACAGCAGGTGATTAACAATAGTTTATTGTAAACTTTAGTAACCTTAGCATATTTTTTCTTATTCAGTCAAGAACTTTCACCTTTTCACTTGAAAGAAGCACTTAATGGCTTTTCTTTGAGATACCTGAATTGTCAACATCACTATTCTTAAAATTTGGGGCCATTATTAAGTAAAATAAAGATAACTTGAGAGTATGCACTATGACAGTTGATAAGAATAGTCAATGACAGGAAAGTAGTATATACAGCATGAATATTCTGAAAAGGATGATTCACATCCCAAGCAGGATGGAGTAGAAATATCACCATACCAATTGGAACACAATTTAAAACTTACAAACTGTTCATTTCTGGAATTATCCATTAAAAATTTTGGGGCTGTGACTATGTAACTGGAATTGCAGAAAGCAAAGCTGCAGATACTATGGGGAACTATTGTATTTACTTTAAATTCTAAAGAATTCTAAGATATTTTCTTTTAACATTATATGAATATTGTTTACATATACTTTAGATAACTTTTGTTAATTAAGTTTAAAGTATGTTCTTTGCTTAAGTAAGAAATTTATAAACCTGTCTCTCTGAATTTTCTCTAAGTGTTTCAATTGTTTTTTCAAGCTGTGCTTTTTCCTTCATTAGATCCTTGCTTAAATTCTGACAGTTCTGAAGACTTTGCTTTTCTTGAATAATTTCATTTCCAAGAATTTCAACCTAGAGAAAATAAAATCACAAAACAACATATTAAATATTTTACAACACAGGAAACATGCTAAAACAAAAGATAATCACTAAATAAAGGATAGAAGGCAAATGGTAAAATGTAACAGTTTAGTATATGCAGACCTGACTTTCTTATTCTCTGCATGTTTTAAGGCAAATTTCTATTTCTAAACACAAATCTAATGAATAAATATGCTAATGATATGCTATATGAGTACTGCACAAATCTTACTGAAAGATTCTTTTAGAGTAAGTAGATCTATAATGTAAAATTTAAATTATAATCATGGAATTTTAGTGAACAAGAGGGAGAAAGAGAATATGAAAAGCATGAAGGAAAAGATTAGAAACTGTGGTATAAGTTCAAGGAGGCAGCAAGAAGGGACTTGGTTTAAAATAAGGAAAAAGGAAGAATAAGACTACAGAAAAATGAACAAAACTGCAGCAAACACTTCTATTTTAAATGTAAATTTATTTTCATGCATTTTAAAGATGTAATGTTAGCAGTTAGTAAGTATGCACTAGCAATTACAAACTAAAACCATTCCTAACCACTGATGATATTACTATATATCATATTTACATTAGGCAATTTATTTTTTATTTTTATTTATTTTTTTAAGAGCAGAATGTATTTATTGAGGGAAAGAAAACAAAGCTTCTGTCCAAGGGAGGGACAGAGCGGGGCCCGAGTGGGTTACCCAAGACTCTGTCTTTTCTAGGGACTTTTATAGAGCAAAACCACGAGGTGAGGTGGGTCCAAGTTATGTGTATTGGCACTACTGCCTCATTTATCAATCTGAGGTCCTGTACTAATCTCCATTCCCCATTGCGTTTTTGAATTCCCAAGATAGGAGTGTTGCACGGGCTCTTACAGGGCTCAATTAAGCCTTGTGCCCTTAGATTATCAATTATAGGTAATCGTAGTCTCTAAAACCGAAGAACGAATTTTAGTAACAGAGGTTAAGAGCAGAATATATTTATAGAGGGAAAGAAAAGAAAGCTTCTGTCCAAGAGAGGGACAAAAGGGGGGCCTGAGTGGGTTACCCCCACATTAGGTAATTTAAAACATCAAGAAAAAATGTTACAATTTGGATCTGGAATGTTCCCCATAATCTCATGTGTTAAAGGCACATTAATTTCCCCTCTTAATGTATCTTTAATATTGTATCAACTTATGGAAAATTTCAAGTACACATGAATAGAGTAAATGTGCTAATTATTTTCATATACCTATTGATAAGAGGAAACATGACATGTTTACCTTTTTACTTAGCCGTTGATTTTCTTTCTCAAGTTTTAGGACTTTGGAAGCACTGCCTTCTGCAGAACCCACCGTGCTCCGAAGCTCTTCTACAGTTTTTGTCAAACTCTGGTTCTCCATCTCCAGCTTCAACAATCTACTTGATGTCAGCTCATTTACCTCATGGCCCAAGGATTTCTGTGGTGCTGTAATATTGAAAATGTGCCACTGGGAAACCATTTACTATTTAAAATATTTGAGTGTTAGTGTTAATCCACACTTCAACTTTATTATATAACAATAATTATATAAGTAGATACAACTTTAAGTAAACAAAAATGAAGAATTTTTAATATACAGAATTTAGCCTGAAGAGACAATAGAGTTCCAGTTCTAGTTTCATGAGAAATTAACTACATTAATTAGCTACATTGCACTCAATCAATCTTAGGTTACTTTTAAAAATTTAGGTACTACCCTGAAGTCACACAGGGTTACTGCCTGACTCAAATGAGAAATATGAACCATATCCTCTGCCAAACTTTCAAAAATCAAAAGCCAGACTGAGGAAGAATAGTGGTCATTTTCTTGAAAATAAAGAACTAATGCTAAACTTAAGTGAAAGCATTTTGTAAGTAGATTTTAGCATTAATTTAAAAAAATAACAAAACTTGGTGTCTGCTTCTGTAACTGCTTTATACTGAGCCAAAAAACATTTATTTATTTATTTATTTATTTATTTGGTGGTTTTTTTTTTTTCCCCCTGGTACTGGGAATTGAACTTGCAACCTTGCGCTTGCCAGGCTGTGCCGCTGAGCTAAATCCCCAGCCCGCAAAACATTTATTTTAAAAAACCTTATAATAGCAGCCTTTTTAAATATTTTGATGATGTCAAAATACTAAGATAGGCAGAGGAAGAAAGATCACTTGAGTCCAGGAGTTCAAGGCTAGTCCATGTAACATAGCATCCCATCTTTTAAAAAATGGATTTAAAAATGAAACACGATACCTAAAATTTATTCTGAAATTCCAGATTTCAAGAAGGGAAATGGATGGAAGTATTGGAGAGCATATCTAGGTCTATTTTAGGTATATCTGAAATCCTGTTTCAACATACATGTATTCACACAGTGAATACCTTTACTGTGTAGTAGTAGAACATACTCTTCTAAATGAGGCACAGTAAATAATCCCATAGTAAAAGGTAACAAAGCCTCAGTATTTATTTCTAGCTTTTGTTTTGGTTAGAATACCATTAGATTTTTTTTTTTTTTTTAATGTAGTGAGAACTAAACCTAGGGCTTCGCAGATGCTTGACAAACATTCCACCATTAAGCTACATTCCCCAGACCTTTTTCTAAACTTTGAGGCAGATCTCACTAAGTTACCCAGGCTGACACTAAACTTTCAGTCCTCATCCAGCTGAGATTACAGGTACAACCACCAAACGCCCCTGTGGTTAATCTTACATTTACAATTTACTGGACAGTCACTAAGTTTTAAATTCTGTTAATTTCCCAAGTCTGTTTCGTTTTGATCTAGACTCTATTTAGCTCACCAAAATGGTTTAAATTTAACTATAAACTTACAGGATACATTGTGTAACTGGAAATCACTGAAGTTTTAAAACTAAATTCTGAAAATACAACAAACAATTTTTTTTCCTTTTTGGGTAAGAGTTTTACAAAAAGAATAACCTGAGCATGCTGAAATTATTTTAAAATCACTTTTTTCCCATCCTTCTCCTCCTCCTCCTCCTCATCTCTGTAAATCGGCCTCTTATAAATGGTGTTAAAACAGCATAAAGACAATTTAGATATACATTATTCCTGAATGTAGCATTATGTCAATCCAACTTCAATTAGATATTTTAACAAAAAACAAGCTCATTTACTACATTAAAAACATGTAAATGTTAATACTTATTGTGTTTACTCAAAGTACATATACTGGTGTGATCCAAGGAATCAAATTATTATTTCCTCTAGTTGTAACTGAAGAATGAAATAAAGAATTATAGACATTGTCTGCATTAAACTTTTTTTTCTTTGCTTGATATCAGGTCTCAACACACTGCCCTGACTGGCCTTCTATTTGAGATCTCATCACAGCCTCCCTAACAGCAGGGATGACAAACGAGCACACCATAAGTGGCTCCATATATTAACCCTGAATGCACACTTTTATTTAATAACTTTTTTTAATGTTTTCATGCTGCCACCACAAATATATATATGTACTTTTATTTATCTCTAATTGACAAGTTGCATATATTTATGGTATACAACATGATGTTTAATATATCCGTACACTGTGAAACAGCCAAGTGCAGCTGTGTAGTATACAGCTTTCTTCATATACTTCTTTTTCATGACGAAAACACCTCCTTCCTACCTCCTTAGTACCCTTTAGGTGTATAAAAGATGCTTAATAACTATACTCACCACTGATCTACAATAAATGTCTTCAATTGATTTGTGTTATTGTTGTTTCGAGACAGGGTCTCGCTGGGTAGTACAGGCTGGTCTTGAGTTCACTATGTAGCCCAGGCTGGCCTCAAACTCACATTAATCCTCTTGCCTCAGCCTCCCAAATACTGCGATTACAGGCACGAGCCACTATGCTTAGCTTGAACTCATTTCTATCTAATCAAAACTGTGTGTCCTGATCCCCTCATCTTCCAGTCTTTGGTATCCACCAGACTTTTGAAGATTCCATATATAAGGGAGATTGTGATGTATTCCTGTGCCTGGCTTATTTTACTTAATATATAATGTCCTCCAAGTTCATTCAATCATGCTGCTGGAAATGACATGGTTTCCTTCTTTTAAGGTTCAATAGTATTTATAATGTGTACAAATACTATTTTGTTTATCCATTTATCCACTGACCGGCATATAGGTTGATTCCATTATCTTAGCTACTGTAAATAATGCTACAATGATTATAGGAACACAAATCATCTTTCACATACTGAATTCATATCTTTTAGATATATATCTAAGAGTAGGATTGCTAGATCATACAGTAGTTCTATTTTTGAGAAACCCCCATACTGATTTCCATACTGGGTATCCCAATTTTTATTCTCACCAACACTATGCAAAGCATTCGCTTTCCTCCTTATGCTTGCCAACACATTTCTTTTCTTTGAAAAATTAAAAAATTGATATAACAACAATGAAGACAAAATCAAAACAACACAAAAACAACAAAAATGACACATGACCTCAAAACAAAATGATTGACATTTACAGTGGTTGCTATATTACATACTGTTATCTTCAACAAAGTTGTTCAGTCCACTAGACATAAGAATGTAAGATTGGGGCTGGGGATTTAGCTCAGCGGCAA
>NW_004955424.1:27696978-27713240 GCF_000276665.1 Chinchilla lanigera | reverse complement strand
AAATTGTGCTGCTGTAAACACAGGTGCACATATATTGCTGTGGTATGATGTTTTCAGTTCTTCTGGAAAAATAGCCAGGAGGGCAATAGCTGGGTTGAATGGGACCTCTAATTCTAGATTACTGAGGAATCTCCAGACTGATTTCCATAATGGGTGCACCAATCTACACTCCTATGAAGAAGGATTCCTTTTTCCCCATACCCTCTTGAGCATGTGTTATGGGTTGATTTCTTGATGATAGCCATTCTTTCTGGGGTAAGATGGAATCTCAGTTTAGTTTGCATTTCTCAAATGACTAATGACATTGAACATTTTTTCCTGTATTTACCTGCCATTTGTATTTCTTCATGTGAGAAGTGGTTTCACTTCAGATGCCCACTTTTGGATTGGGTCTTTGAGTTTTGGGGGCCTGATTTTTAAAAATTCTTTATATGTTCTAGACTGGAGTCCTTTGTCTGAAGGACAGCTGGCTAAAATTTTTTCCCAATTTGTGGGTTTTCTTTGCACCCTGTTGGTGAATTCTTTTGATGTGCAGAAACTTTTCAATAAGATGAGATCCCAATTGCTGATTCTTTGAAGTATTTCACGTACAGTTTGGTTTTTGTTCATGAACTCTCTACCTACCCCTATGTCTTCAAGACTTCCACCACCTTTCTCTTCCATGAGATCTAGTGTTTCTGTTTAATATTTAGACCTTTAAGCCATTTTGACTTTACTTTGGTGCATGGTGATAGGCTTGGGTCTAGTTTTAGTTTTTCCAGCACCATTAGAGAGGCTGTCTTTCTTCCAGTGAACATGTTTGGCCCCTTTGTCAAAGATAAGGTGGCTGAGTGTCTTTGTGGTTGTGTTTGCATCTTCCAGTCCGTTTCATTGATCCTCAGGTCTGTTTTTTTGCCAATACCATGCTGAGTAGCTTTGTAGTATGTTTCAAATCAGGAATTGTGATACCTTCTACCTTGCCTTTGTTTCCCAGGATTGCTTTTGCAATTCTGGGTCTCTTCTAGTTCCACATAAATTTTAGGAATGTTTTCTCTAGGTCTGTGAGGTATACCAATGGTATTTTCATTGGAATTGCACTGAATCTGTGTAACAATTTGGGAATATGGCCATTTTCACAATGTTGGTTCTTCCTATCCAGGAGCAAGGAAATATCTTTCCATTTTTAAAAATCCTCTACAATCTCTTTTTTTTGGAGTAGTGTAGTTTTCACTGTATAGATCTTTTACATCCTTTGTTAGATTGATTCCTAAGTATTTCAGTTTTGGATGCTATTGTGAAAGGTATGGTTTCCCTTATTTCTCTCTGTGTTTGTTGTTTGTGTATAGGAAGGCTACTGATTTTTGAGTATTAACTTTGTTAATCCAGCTATGCTACTGATTTTTCATGTCTGTTAAAATTTGCCTTATATAATTAGGTGCTCCTACATTTGGTGCACATATATTTATGACTGTAATTCTTTCCTCTTGTAGTTTTCCCTTAACAAGAACATAGTGACCTTTTTTATCTCCTTTGCTCATTGTTGGTTTGAAGTTCACCTATTCTGTTTACAGAATAGCTACTCCTGCTTTTCTCTGGGTTCTTGTCACATGGAGTATTGTTTTCCATCCTTTGACTTTCAGTCTATGGATTTCCCCTTGAGTTCAATGCATTTCTTGCATGAAACATCTTGTTGGATTTTCTTTTTTTTTTTTCCGGTACTGGGAATCGAACTCATGACCTCGCACTTGCCAGGCAGGCGCTGTGCCACTGAGCTAAATCCCCAGCTCAGATTTTGTTTCTTGATCCACTCTGCCAATCTGTTTCTTTTGATTGGTGAATTGAGGCCATTTACATTAATGTTTTCATTTTTTTTAAAAACCACGAATCGAACTCATGACCTGGAACTTGCAGGGCAGGTGCTGTGCTGCTGAGCTACATCCCCAGTCCATTAATGGTTATTAATGATATGTACTGACGTATCCTTGTCATGTTATTTTCCCACTGTTGGTTCTGTACTTTACCCCTCTGTGTAACTGCTTACCTTGCTTGGTAGTTCTTTTCTATTGTTGGTCTTGAGATTGTAGTCTTTTTTATCTCTTTGTAGAATATCTTTCAGTACTGTTTGTAGGATTGTTTTGATGCTCATGAATCTTCAGTTGATCTTTGTCATGGAAGTAACTTAACCCTCCATCAATTTTAAAAGATAGCTTTGCTGGGTACAGCAATCTGGGTTGGAAATTGTTTTCTTTCAGGAACTGAAATACTTCACTCCAAGCTCTTCTTGACTTGATGGTCTGTGTTGAGAAGTCTGCCATGATTCTCATGGGCTTTCATAGGTGATCTGCTTCTTTTCTCTAACAGCTTTTAATATCCTGTTGTTTTGCTCAATTTCTGCAATCTTGATTATTATGTGTCTGGGTGTAGATTTATTTTGATTATGGCTAATTGGGATTGTATATGCCTCACTTATGTGTATAGAAGGTTCTTGTCCCGTACTTGGGAAATTTTCTGCTATTACTGCTGCAAATAGTCTTTTTATGTCATTCACATTATCTCCTGCTCTTTCGTTGACACCTATCAGCCTTATGTTGTTTTTCTTTGCCTAACCTTGCAGATGTTGAATTATTATTTGCTGTTCCTTTGTTATTTTTAAGAGATCTTTTCTTCCACAATCACTAGCTGCCCTGCTGTCTTCAAGGGCTCAGAGTCTATCTTCCATTTCATTCAAGTGCTTCTTCTAGCTTTCAATAGCATTTTTCATTTCCTGAATGTCCTTTTGAATCTGTTTCATGCATTCTAATTCTTTCCTATACTGTTCATTCCAGGTTTCCATCATTTTTCTGTGCTCCTGTATTTTTTATCTATGTCTTCTTTTGATATGCCAAGTGATTCTTTCATTATGGTTGTCATTTCTTTCTTTACCTGAGTAATTATTTCTGATCTGATTTTCTCTCTAGCCTGATGAAGTTGGTTCTTTACTTCAGTTGCTATCATTTCAGAGATTTTAGGTGTGTGACTTCCATGTTCTTCCATGCTGATGTTTCCTGGACTTGTTCTGGGTGGGGTATTTGGCTGACATTGCATTTTGCTTCTTCTTTTTGTTATTTTTGAATCTCTCTAGGTTTCCAGGGATTCAGGTTTGTTCCTTGGATGGCAGCGGGGGGTGGGGGTGGTGCAGAGCCAGAGGACTTGGGCCCCCAGAGAGCTCACCTAGGCTTCCTGAGTCTAAGGCCCCTCCAGAGGTTGGTGGCTTGGGGTGGGGCTGGAGGATCTGGGACCCCAGGCAGCTTACTGAGGCTGACCGCGTCCAAGGCCCCTCCAGAAGATCAGCAGGGGCGCCAACACTTCTTATATCGTCTTTTTGATAACAGCCATTCTGACAGCCACGAGATGATATCTCACTGTAGTTTTAATTTGCATTTTTCTGTTATTAGTGACACTGAGTATTTAAAATTATATCTTTGGCCACTTGTATGTGTTGTTTTGGGAAGTAACTACTGAGATCCTTTGCCCATTTTTAAATTGTTATTGGTCTTATTATTATGTTGAGTTCCTGTATTCTTTGTAGATTTTGAAATCAGGTAGTGTGATATCTGTCTTAACTATTCAGGAAAGTGCAGGAGGGTTCCACCACTGACCTAAATCATGTTATATGAGATAGACATCAGCCTTTGGGGGCCAGGGGAGAGAATGTTGTGTTTAATCTGAAATGTCCAAAAGTCTCAGAGGTGGGGCTATGGAGGATGACTGCGTCACAGGGGCACTATACTCATCAGTGGATTATTCTATTCTTGTCTCTGGTTCTTTCCTTCTCTATTCCCTGGCTGCTATGGTTGAGCAGCCTTCCTTAACCAGCCCTTCCTGGTGTTTCTGCCCTGGAGCCAGTGAGCTATGGACTGAAACCCTTGTAAAACTGAGCCAGATAAACTTCTTTCCCATTTAAATCATGTGTCAGGTATTTGTTCCCAGTGACAGAACACAGAAATTGGTACCAAGGAAATGGGGCTGTTACTGTGACTGTACCTGACAATATGGTTCAGAAGCCTTTGGAACTGATTTCTGGGAGAAGTTGAAAGGTTTGGAGATGTAGGCCAGAGAAATCCTAGAATGTTGGAAGCAGAGCTTAATGGGCAATTCTGGATAGAGGTTGGACCAGAATGCTGATAGGAAGGTGGACAGGCTCAGGAGGTTTCAGATGGTTTCATTCTACTATGAAATGGACTAGTGTCCATTCATGATATATCTGGCAAATAAACTGTCTACATGTTGTCTGTGTCCTGAGACTTTGCAGGAGGCTAAATTTAAAGGCGGTGTACTAATTAATCTGGTAGGAGAAATTCCAAGATAGTCCAATGTTCAGTGGCGTGGGTACTGCTGGCTGCTCACAGTATAGATTTACAATGTGAATATAGAGTAAAAAGCAGAGCCAAAAGGTGGGAAATTTTTGTAGCTTGACTAGGAAGAAACTACCTATAAAGTTGGGACCAAAAAGAGTTTGCTGAAAAAATTAGTACCATTAAAAAGAAGCCAAGTGGCCAGGCCTGGTGGCACACACTTATAATCCTAGTACTCTGGAAAGCTGAGGCAGGAGTACTCCAAGTTCAGTCCCCGCCAGGGCAACTTAGACAACCTTGTTTCAAAAACAAAGTATAAAAACAGGGTCAGATATGTAGCCTGGTGTAAAGGGCCTAGGTTTAACCCATCAGGAATGGGTGGGGGGGATAGAAAAAAGAGCCAAGTAATTTGTACCAAGAAAACAGGATGGCTTGAAAACCCCAGCCTCACTCAGGGCCATTTAGGTAGGTGTATGCCCAAGTTCAGCCATCCAGTCACTTGGTGGCCACGATAGCCATGGTTCAAGGTACCTATTTACTGTCTGAGCTGGTGACAGACCTTTTTGTCATCCACGTGGTATCAGTTTATCAGGCATGCAGACTGCAGAATTATAGAGTCTGGCAAGGATGCTTCTACCCAGACTTCAGAGGAACGCCTGGGTGACCAGGCAATGTGGTATAATAGGATCACAGTCCCTCTCAGGAGCCCGAGACAAAGTGTGAAACTGACCGTGTAGTGGAGAACCCAGGAAGTTGTAGATGCCAGGAATATGGAATGTCTGCCAAGGAAAGCTGTAGGCAGTGAGCATAGCCAGTCCAGGACAGAGGCTGTGAGGTATAACCAGCAAAGCTGTAAGGGTTGGGCTACCCAAGCCCTTTAGAACTCGTATCTCAGCACCACGTGCCCTGGATGTTGGACATGGAACTATAGTACTTCATATATGCCCTGTTGGAGGCTTACAGCTAGCCTTGACTCTCACAGGAGACTTTGGACTTGCTCTTTTGAGCTATGCTCAAACTGTTAAAAATCTGGCAACTCCTAGAAATGAACTGAATACATTTTGTATAATGAGATGGCCAGGAATCTTTGAAGGGCATGGGTAGAATGTTATGGTTTAGGTCTAAAATGTTCCTCCAAAGTCTCAAGTGTTCAGGGGTAGGGCTGTGGAAAGTGACTGGATCATGGGGACACTCTACTCATCAGTGGATTACTCCATTGGTGGGTGACAGCTGAATGTATTGTTGAGATGGGGGCTGGCTGGAGAAAATGGGTCATTGGAGGGGTAACGTGCAAGGGTATTCTTATCCTTGGCTCCTTGCTTCTCTCTCTCAGTTTCCTGGTTGCTATGGATTGTGCAGCTTTCTTCTAGGCTGTCCCACCATGCCATTTCTGTCTTGAAACCAGCTGGCCATGGACCATGAACTAAATCTCTTGAATCTGTGTGCCAACTAAACCACTCCTCATTTACACCAGGTGTTTCACATATTTGTTCCCAGTGATAGGAAAGCTCACACATATAGATACCTTTTTCTTTTGGTACCGAGACTCAAACTCTGGATCCTGCACTTGCCAGGCAGGTGCTTATGATTCTAAGCTCTGTCTCCAGCCCCAGATACCTTTTATTTGTCTCCTGCCTAAGTACCCTGTCTAGGACTTCTGTACTATTTGAATAGAAGGGGCAAGTGTCTTACTGCTGATATTAATGTTTTTAACTTTCCACTTGGGACTATGACTTATGATTTATGGCCTTTATTATGCTGAAGTACTTTGCTCCTGTATCTACTTTGTTAAGAGTGTTTATCATGAAAGGAGGTTGATTTTTTTTTTTTTTTTTTTTTTTTTGGTCTTTTTGAGACAGGGTCTTTCCATGCAGTTCAGACTGGCCTTGAGCTCACTTTGTAGCCCAGACTGGTCACGAATGCACAACAATCCTCCTTCCTCAGCCTCCCGAGTGCTGGGATTACAAGCTTGCACCACTACGCCCAGCTAGGAGGTTGAATTTTGTCAAATGCCTCTTATAACCTATTGAGATGATAACAGAGTTTTTGTTCTTTATTCTGTTAATGTGGTGCATCATATTCACTCACTAGTGTATATTGAACCATCTCTTCAAATCAGGGTTAAATGCCACTGATCATGATGAATGATCCTTTTAAGAGGCTGTTAAATTTGGCTTGCTAGTATTTTGTTAGGGATTTTTGATGTGTTTATCAGGACACTGAGCTGCAATTTTGTTTTGCTATAGTGTTCTTGGCTGGCTTTAAAGTATCAGGGTAAGGCCAAAATGAGTCTGGAAGCATTCCTTCTTCCTTAATTTGCTGGAAGACTTTAAGAAGGACTAGTATTAGTTCATTTTATCAGTGAAGCTATCAGGTCCTGGGCTTTTCTTTGATGGAGACTTTTTATTACTAATTCAGTCTCTTTAATCATTAGTGGTCTGTTTAGATTTTTGTTTCTTCATGATGTAGTCTAATCAATTCTCAAGCAAGACTTACAGTCATGATTTCAAATAAACAACACATACTTTCAACACTACGACTGTTCTTTAGTGAAACTTCAGTTTACATTATGAAACATTAAACGAAGATGTTTCTGGCATATTTTTAACAACATGTGAGATTTCAATTTTTGGTAGTGAAGAAACCTGAATTTTATATATTTTATACATATAAATTAACTTTGTAAGATTTGTTACCATGCATTTGTAGAAATGTTCTGAAGCAAACTTTTTGAAATGTAGAAGTAATATAAGGAGATTATACTCTCCTACTAGCCTGTTTTGAAACTGTTTTATTTTTATTTTTTACTTTTTTCTGTTTAAAGTTAAAAAAAATTATTATTATTGACTTTTATTTCTTCCTTTTTGTTTCTGTATATTCCACAGAATTTCAAGAAACTCCCCTGTATAATTTAAGACAACTATACTACATTAAGACAAACATTCTGGCCTATAATTACAAAACTGTGATACAATGATAACAACAGCTAACACTTGAGTGCTTACTATTTAGTAGATACTATTCCAGGTGCTTCATAAATACCAACAAATTTAATCCTCACAACTCTAGAATATCCTCACAACTTAATATTCTGTCCCCACTTAGATGAAGAAACTTTTAACTATAATTTTAATTACTTTAATAGTAGAAAACATTTAAGTCTGAATTGCTTTCTTTATAAATCAATTCACAAAGAATAGAAAAGTTACACAAATATTTTAGATAACACATCTCTAAAAATTCACTGATGGAATACATCATGTATCATGTTGTCAGAAAATGGGGCATCAGAATTTGGAGTAGGAAAATTAAAATTAAAAAAAATTAAAATTAAAAATTAAAATTAAAAGAATTTGGAGTAGGTTCTCAAGTGTGAAATCAGGAATAACTTAACAGATAATGAGTACAGATAAGTACAGGACGTGTTATCCACACAAGTAATTATTCTACAAGCCCCTACATATGAACCTTCTCAGAGCTTATCTCTACTTTAGCCCTGTGTCCTCAGGGTCTGGCATAGTGTTTATACTTGGTAGGTTTTTAGTACATATTCACTGAATGAATGCAGGTAGAATAATACTGGATAACTGTGCAATTATGGAACTAGTCTATTTTGAATACATGTGACCTAAGTACATTCAAAAAGTATATCAGCACATACATCCAAAGCAGTAACTCAAACAACTCTATTATATATAATCAGGCTGAGTTTTAAGAAAGAGGATAAATCAACCTGGAGCCTAAGGGGAAAAAAAAAGGGTCAAGAGCTGAAAATTTATCTGATGGAGTTTTATTATCTACAGTATGAACTGATTAGAAAGTACAATCCTGTAACTGTGATTATATATGTTATGAAAGCAGTCCTAAGATCCTTAACTTCCTATTTGTATAAGAATCTTCCCACTGTGTACTAACTTTCTATTTTGGTTTGTCTATTTCAAAGAACAGGCCGATCAACTAAAGAGACTTCTGTTTACTAGATGGCTGTATTTCTTTTCTCTGCTTCCTTCCTTCCTTCCTTCCTTCTTTCTTCCCTCCCTCCCGCCCTTTCTTCCTCCCTCCCTCCATCCCTCCCTTTTCTTTTAGTGAGATAAGACCTTGCTATGTACTTCAGGGTGGCCTTGACCCCACTATATAACCTAGGCCAGCCTCAAACTCACAGCAATCCTCCTACCTCAGCCTCCTGAGTACTGGGATTACAGGTATGCACCACTACACCCAGCCACAGATAGATGGCTGTGTTTCTTAAAAGAAATAAACTGGTATTCCAGCACTTGTGATACAAACAAGAAATAGTGTATAAATGAATTAAATCTGTTACTGCATTACAAAACTGAATTATATGACATGTAAAGCTAAAGACCAGACCTCAAAAGGAAGAAACAATATACTGCTGGATAAGATCTTATTTAGGGAGACACCCGGCCTTCTGAGATATCTCCAGCTGTGAAAAATAAAGAACTGATATAATATCAAAACATGCAAATGTAATTGCAACTTCATTTATTCATTCACATTTAAATATAGCAAAGTTAGGAATACCTTCAGAAAGTTCACTTGTTCTAGATATCTGTTCCAGTTCCCAGCCAAGATGTAATGACTCATCCATACTTTGTTTCTGTGCCATTTCCAAAGTCATATTTTCTTCCATTAATTCTTCAATCTTTTTTCTATCCATATCTCGTTCCTTTTTTATTTTGTAGGGAGAAGGGAGAGAATAGAAAACTAAGATATGGTACAATTTCAAGACCATTTTATTGCTTCCAATTTATTAGAAAATGAATGAGGATAAATTTTGAGTTCCTTAAAATTTTCACAGCTTGAAGGAAAGAATCAGTTATTATTACTAGTCATTATCAGGTGCCTGACATCCTTTTAAAGTGATCTTGTGGGACAATGTGAAAATGCTTTATCACTGTCAGGATATTAACTATGAATTCTACAAAGAATTCTAACTGTATTTTAAAGTTTAGCCACTAGTTTTCTATATTTTAAAAAACAGTCTTATACAATAGCTTACTGAGGGTTTGAAATGTAGGCAACAAAATTGACAGTACTTATCTATAACAAAAGCAGAAATTTCTACTAATTCATATAGTACAGCTGTATTTATATAAGGTTTCAAGCATCTAACTCATATAGCAATCTCTTCTTTGTTAACGCTTCAAGGACCTTAGTTACTTGTCATTACAGAGAAGTCAGGCAAATCTTAAAGAGTTTTTCCTGAGAGGCAATGTAACTTACCCCACAAAACTTACCATTTCCATATCATGCAGTTTAGCCTTTAGCTGTAAATTCTCTTTTTCTAACTCATGTAATTTATCAGAACGAGCCCGAGTTCCTTCAAGTTGGTCTTCCAACATGGTTTTTGTTTCTAATAAAACTTGATTGTCTTCTTTTAATTCCTATAAGCATTTCGAGTAAGTTTTATCACGAATGTACTAAAATTTCTTCAGTTTTTAAAGATACAAACATAAAAATTATTGTAAACGAAAACATTAAGTCATCTTTATCAACAGTAAGAGTTAATAAATGTAAGAGTAAAGCTATTAAGTAACAGAAGTACATTTTTGGCCTTCATTTCCCCCCAGATTTTAAGGTACTATGCAATAAAATATTCAGTTCTTACAACAGAATGAGAAATACTACTATAATTTCAGAGGAAACCATGACATATATTTAAATCCCCGGTCACAAACATAAGGGCCAAAACAAAGTCACAAACATAAGGTGTCTTCCAAATATTTAAGACATATCTTCATAGAATCAGAGCTTACGTATTGATGGGAATAGACTTAAACATTTCTCTCACACTAAGACTTATAACTTGAAAATGAAAGGTTTCAGATTTTGGCAGTAAAAATCAAGACTTAACCTAAGACTCAAATAAACCAACACTTCCATCAATAAATACTTTATATGAACATATTGAAAAAATACTTTAAGAAAACACTACATATGATATGAAAGTGAGTATTTGTATAACTTTCAGGCTAAAATATCCTATTCTGTTATGTTTTCATTTTTTAATTTGGCATACTGCTTTTATCCTCACACTGAAACTGACCAAAATCTCCTGTTTACAGAAAATAGGAAGTTATCTGAGTAAGGAAAAAAGGATGGAGGGATTGTGAAATTCTTTTTGTCAACTGAACTTTATGCACTGTTAACTGCAAATATCAAGCAGAAAAAGTTATTTTATCTTCATTTGCATATACAAAGCATGTGCTGATCCTGATTTAGCAATCTCAATTAAAAGCCATCAGAAATGTTTTCCTTTCACTTTTGGAAACAAGTTTGACATTAGTAGAGACAAATACTTTATTGTGAATTTATAGAAAAGACTTCAAAAGTCTGCTCTACCTATGATGCTAGTTAAAATTAAGAAGGAAGGGCCCCAAAGAGTTAAACAAAAATTAATAAAAGTTCAAAAATCCCTTTAGAAAAGTCTAAGTAACAATTGTTCTTACAAGTACATTTCAAATGCATTTTGAAAACCACAGTTAAGAACAAATGTCGTCAATGGTTCATTACATAACATACCTCAACTCTTGCCTTATAAAATTCAATATCATGTAGTCTTTCTTTATATCTGCTGACTTCACTTTCAAGTTTATCAACTCTGATTGCCTTCTCTCGAAGTGCATCTAATTCATCTCGGTACATTCTAGCAGAACGAGCATCCGAAAGCAAATTCATGTTCTAAATATAAATAATAATGCTTTTAATATTATTTTCAATTCTTTATTTCTTGGTTATACAACTTAATACATTCACTTAAAAATGAGTTAAATTTCATAGAAAGGGAAATTTTATGGTATATAAATTATACCTCAAGTTGTTTTAAAAATAGGACTATATACCAATAGCTAACATCATACTAAACGGATAAAAACTGAAAGCTTTCATTCTAAAATCAGGATGTCCACTATCACCAGTATTTAATATAGTTCTGGAAATATTAGCCAGAGCAATTAGATAAGAAAAAGAAATAAAAGGAATAAGGATAGGAAAGGAAGAAGTTAAATTATTGTTACTTGTGGATGATATCATACTCTACATAGAAGACCCCCAAAACTCCACCTAAAGACATGTACATTTAATAACCAATTCAGTAGTGTAGCTGAATACAAAGTTATCACTCAAAAATCAATAGCATTTCCATACACAACAAACACAGTGAGAGAGAAATCAGGGAAACCACACCTTTCACAATAGCATCCCCCCCCTAAAAAGAAAGAAAGATTCAGGAATCAACCTAACAAAGGAAGTAAAAGAAGTATATATTGAAAATTACAATACTCTGAAAGGGAGACTGAAGGGAATATCAATAAATGTAAAGATATCTCTTACTCATGGATAGGAAGAACCAACAAAGTGAAAATGACCGTATTTCAAAAATTGTTATACAGATTTAATGCAATCCAAATCCAAATTCCAACAGCATATCTCACAGAATTAGAGAAAACAATCCTAAAATTCATTTGGAACTAGAAGAGACCGAGAATAGCAAAAGCAGTTCTGGGCAATCCCTGACTTAAAATTACACTACAAAGCTTCTGTGATACAATCAACACAGTACTGGAAAAAAAAAAAAAAAACAAACAAAAAAAAAACCAGACCTGAGGATCAGCAGAACAGATCAGAAGATGCAGACACAATTCTAAACACACTCAGCCATCTTATTTTTGACAAAGGGGTCAAATATGTTCATTGGAAGAAAGATACCCTCTTTCATAAATGGTGATGGAAAACTGAATGTGGTGGTGCATACCTGTAATCCCAGCACTCAGGAGGCTGAGGCAGGAGGATTGCAGTAAGCCTGGGCTATACTACAGTGTGAGACCCTGTCTCAAAAATAAATAAATAATAGATAAATAAATGGTGATGGAAAAACTGGCTTTCCATATGCCAAAGTGCGTCTAATTTGTCTCGCAGTAAAACTAGACCCATGTCTAACACCATGTACTAAAGTCAAAATGGATCAAAGACTTAAATATTAAAACATAAACACTAAACAAGAGAAAGTAGTACAAATCTTAAAGATACAGGTGTAGGCAGAGTTCATAAACAAAACCCAGATCACAGGGGAAATACTTCAAAGAATCAGACACTGGGATCTCCTTATTAAAAAGCTTTTGCACAACAAAAATCACCAACAGAGTGAAAAAACAACCTAAAGAGTGGGAAAAAATTTTAACTGGTTGTCCCTCAGGCAAAAGACTTATATCTAGAACATATAAAGAATTTAAAAAATATCAGAGTCCCCAAATTTAAAGACCCAACCCAAAAATGGGAATCTGAAATGAATATATACTTCTCAGATAAAGAAATAGAAATAGCAAATAAATATATGAAAAAATGTTCAACATCATTGGTTATTCAAGAAATGCAAATTAAAACAACACTGAGATTCCTTCCCACCTGGGAAAGAATGGCTTTCATCAAGAAATCAACCAGTAACAAATGCTGGAGGGGCTGTGGGGAAAAAGGAACCCTTCTCCATTGTTGGTGGGAGTGTAGACTAGTGCACTGTGGAAATCAGTGTAGACATTCCTCAAAAAACTAGAATTCAGAGGTGCAGTTCAATCCAGCTCTTCTGGGTATCTTCCAGAAAGAACTAAAAACATTATATACTACCATGATATATGCATACCCATGTTTATAGCAGCACAATTTGTAATAGTTATATCTTGGAAACAATCCAAATGCCCATCAACCAAGGAATGGATAAAAAAGATGTGTTTTTTATATAATGGAGTACTACTCAGCCATAAAGAAAGATAAATGTGAGACTTTTATAGGTAAATGGATGCAACTTGAAACCATACTCATAAGTGAATTAAGTCAGACTCAAACACATAAACATCCTATTGTTTCTCTGGTATGAAAAACTCAGAGAGTAAATAAGGTCCAAAATGTACAACAGATACTGTGAAATGGGAAGAAATTGTTCAAAAGGAAAGACAAACTAGGGAGGGGGCAAAAGGGAAAGGAAGGGAAAAGGAAAAAAATATGAAATAGTTATACTACTAGTTTCTCCTGGTTCACTGAAGAAAAAGGTCTGTGCTAATATCATTTGGAGGACTTTTTATGCTGGTATCTTGCATTCTGAGTAACTACTTTAAGGATGACAATACACAATGTATTAACTATTGTTATTCTATTATTTTGTTATGAAATTTTGGTTTACTTTTCTCCATAAAATAAAAAATAAATAAAAATAGGAATATATAAAACCTTTATTCTTAAACCAAAAATAAAAGGCTTTATGTTTATATACAAATTTTTATATAATGTTCTCTATCAGGAAAGTAAAAATTAAAGATAATTCAAAAATAAGTTAACCTCTACTTAACAATCACTTGCAACTAATTGAAGATAAAATACATAACATTAGTAGCCAAGGAGATAGCTCAGTGGCATAAGCACCTGCCTGGCAAGCACAAGGTCCTGAGTTTGATCCCTGGTACCAAAAAAAAAAAAAAAAAAAAAAGAAGATAACATTACACTAGAGGATAGTAAAAATATAGAAAAAGCAAGCTCCATTACTAAAGTAGATCACTTATTGAATTCATTTTTCAGTGCCATCTGAGACTGTGGAGGGCATGGGTCAGGTGTCATTCCTTAGTAAGAAGAATTTGTATCTCTCAAATTAGCCTGGGCTTTTGTTATGGCTTTAACCTAATATTCCACAAAGCCTCCCGTGGCTGGATCTAGGGTGTGTGATACTGGGACTAAGGGTGTGTGATCACTAAATGGGTTTAGCATAGTTCTGGGTGTGCATAATGGAAGCCCCACCCCTGGATGTGAGTGGCACCATCAACAGGTTTGTATCTTGGAAGGAATATAAAGGAAAAGGCAGGCTTCCTGCTGGTTGCTGCTTCTTCACTGCCTCCTGCCTGCTTTGCCACAAAATGTTTCTCCTCTGCAATGCCCTCTGCCCTACATCCTGCCTTGGAGCCAGCCAACTACGGACTGAAACCTCTACAGTCTAAAGTAAGATTTTCCTCCTCTAATTTTAGGGTGTCCGTTATTTTGTCTCAGCAGCCAGAATGTAACTAAGATAACCTTCAAAAGGTTAAAAGCTTTATTATAATCCTTTAGAACAGAAATTTGCAAAATATGATCCTGGTCCTTTGTGGGTCCCTGAACCTTTTGGGGGAGTTCATGAAGCAGAACTATTTTCATAATAAACACTAAGACATTATTTGTCTTTTTCACTCTTCTCTCATGATGGTGCTGTGGTTTTCCAGAGGTGACACGGCTGCGACCTTTTAAAAATGGAGTACACAAACAGATATGAAAATCTAGGTGTTTTTTATTATGCCAGGTGTTAAACATCTGCAAAACAGATTTCCAAAAATTTAATAGTACCATTTTTTTTTCTAAATTTTGTTTTGTGCTGGAGAACCATTCCTTTACAGCAGAAACACACCAGAAAACCCCTACTACAATGATGTGGAATAGCGCTGCATATCTATGAATAAAAACTATGATATCCAGCCTCATTTCTCTGCAAAGGTCCCAGTTTATGATGGTGCAAATGAAGTATTCTCCACCTTGAAAACCACACGTACAGGAAATAAAGGGAAGAAACTATTTTCTAGATGTACTCCAATCCTTATCATCTATGGGTTAAAGAGCTCATAAGCTAGCCTGAAATGAAAATAACAGTGATTAAAAGAAGCAAATTCTTAAATAATCTTAGTTCAAAATGAAAAAAATCTTTAAGTAAAATTAAAAATTATTTCTAAAGTAGAAAGTTTTGACCTTATTAAATAGAAAAAGACTAAAACCTAAAAAGCATTCTATCACATGTAATTAATTCTCAACACCAAAGAACAGAGACACAGGAAGATACACAGAAACAGCAAAATTTATACTATGTAGGTACTCCAGCTTTCAAGTCCAAAGAAACCAAGCACACAAAAAAAAAGAGACTTGGAACTGCCCCAGTTCCCAGAGGCTCCTTTGAATCACAGCATATTCTGAATAGTAGAAAGCAAAGTTCTAGGACCTTTATTTCTAGTTTTGGCTCTGCCATTTCTGATAACAGGAACACTGAAAAAGTCATCAATTTCTTTATGTAAATAACTGAGGTAACTGAAACCTAAAGTATCAAGGTTGGTACTTTAAATTACAAGGAAAAAATCAATTTCCAATTATTTGGTGGGCCTGTATTATAAGAGTTACAAGTACAAACCTCTTGTTGCAGCCTTTTTAGTTCTATTTCCATTTGCTCAAGTTCTTGTTTACAGTCCAGTAATTGTTCAGTCTTTTCCTCCCTTAAAAAGAACATACTTTTTAAAGAATAAGCCTACTACTTTCAAATACCATAATCATCATCTGCAATAATACAAATAAATTACCCATAATAACCAGTTGAACATAACCCCAACCCAGAGGAGAAAAAAAAAAGATACCAGAAAAGTATACGTGTATGTGATTAGAAAAGTATACGATTAGATGTCATCACACTTCCCGTTGCTATTCCTTAACAGTTAACCCCAATGACTAATATCCTCATGGTTTATGATGTATTTTTTCTCTCACTCTTTATCTTTTCTGTTTCCTGTTCCAGCTATGTAATGCAGTATTTATCGGGTTCTGAGATGCTCCTATTTTCACCATTTACATGGTCCAAAAAAGGAACTGTATATTTAGTACCTGTCATATAGACACTAAAATCTTTATTTCTCTACTGGTTTCTACCTTGCAGTTTTTAAATGTGCTTAGTTTTTTCCATCGTTTTTTTCTTTTAACTACTTTACTTCTCTTTTCCAATCTCCCCTTCAGAGCCAGTCTCTTCAAAGTAAGCCTACACCATCTCTATTTCTCCACTTTCTGTTAATAATAAAAAGCCACTATATAAACAAATATTTGCCCATAGCTCTTCACATATTTTTGGAAACCCTTTGTGTGTGTGTGTGTGTGTGTGTGTGTGTG
>NW_004955424.1:27689018-27696878 GCF_000276665.1 Chinchilla lanigera | reverse complement strand
AGACAGACAGACAGACAGACAGACGACAGACAGACAGACAGACAGGATCTCACTATGTAGTTCAGATTGGCCTTGAACTCACTATATAGTCCAGGCTGGCTTTGAACTCATGGTAATCCCCTTGCCTCAGCCTGCTGAGTGCTGGTTGGAAACTGTAGTATTTAATGGTAGGGAAGGATTCCCCTCTTTGACAGAAAAAACACCCTTTATTAAGTGGGTTCCATTTTTCACTGTAATAAGTAATGCCTTAGTAAAAAAAACTACTTCTACACAAAATCATGTGTATTTATAGGTATACATATTTCTAAAAACACAGTACAGATTTAAAGGTATTTGGCATATACTGTCAAACTGCCCTCCACAAAGGTCATTATCAAAATGTAAAGGGCCTATATATAAAATAATTTAATAATGAAAAATGCTTTTATTGTTCTAATTTGTATGTCTCTGAATATTAAGAAAAGCTGAATTTGTTTTGTGTTTATGCAATTAAATTTTATTTTGTGAATTATTAGTTCACACCTAATTTCTAACTTTCCACCAGAAAGCTTGTCTTCTTCTTAGATAAAATGCCTTTTGTAAATAAGTTATTCATTACAAATGTTTCTTATTAGATGGTTGAATTATTTTTTAAAACTTAATTTTTCATTGGGATAACCTAACAAAAATTGCCAATTTGACCATTTTAAGGTTACAATTCAGTAGGATTAATGTAAAATGTCTGTTCCTCAGTGTACACATGAGAATTTTTTTTTAATGTCCATAAAAATGCATATACAGGACCAGGGATATAGCTCAGTGGTACAAGCGTTTGCCTGGCAAGTGCAAGGTCCTGAGTTTGACTCCCAGTATATAAAAAAAAAAAATACATACCCATTCATAGCAGCATTACTTAGTGTATGTTTGCAACACATAATAGCAAAGTTCATTTGGGGGAAAGTTATATATATTTTATCTTGATCATTTTCTATCCTTTTATCTCCCTTTCCTATCCCATTAAGCTCCTTCCCTATTTCCCAAAAGTCAGTCTTGTTTCCTAGTATCTTTCACTTTTTATATTTCTTATATATAACAACATATGATATTTTACCATCTGATTTATTTCATTTAAGATTATGTCACTTAATAAAAGCTCCATCCATTTTCCTGAAAATGGCATGATTTCAATCATTATGGCTGAATAATATTGCATAGAATATATATGGCATACTTTATCCATTTGTCTATTGATGGGCATTAAGGCTGTTTTCAGGGCTTACCCACTGTGAATTGAGCTGCTATAAACATGAGTATACATTACTACAGTGTATCTTTAACTCTTATGGGTATACCCTGAAGAGATAAATGTGGAACTTCTACTTTTAGTTTTAGTAATCTAGATATGAATTTCCACTGGTTATACTAGTTTACCTTCCCAACAATGCAGAAGTGTTTCATTTCTCCCACATCCTCACCAGCATTTACTGGTTTTTTGCACTCTTGACTGTGCTAAGGTGCAATCTCAGTTGTTCTGATTTGTTATTTCTCTAGTGGTTAAGCTAAGCGTAATGAAGTTTTTCATGTAGTTATTGGCCACTTACACATCTTTTTTGAAAAGTGTCTTTCAATTGCCAATTTTTTTATTTTTTTTGGTAGTTTTTTTTTTATTTTAGTTCTTATGTATTCTAGATATTAGTCCTCTATCAAAAGAATTGCTGGCAAAATTTTTTCCCTATTCTATAAGTTACCTTTTTGTTCTGCTATTTCCTTTGCTGTGCAGGTTTTTAATTTGACCACATCCCACTTGCTGATTCTTGATATCATTTCCTGTGTTACTGGAGTTCTGTTCAGAAGTCTTTATTATACCTATCGCCTCAAGAATTTTCCTATTTTTTTTTTTTGCAGCAGTTTCAAAGAATCTGGTTTTATGTCTAGATCTCTGTGCAGGTTGAGATATATGGTTAGTTTCAATCTTCTATACATGAATAACCAGTCTTCCTAGCACCACCTGTTTTTTTGTTTGGTAGTTTTTTTGTTTTTTGTTTGTTTGTTTTTTTGGTACTAGGAATAGAACTCAGGACCTTGCACTTACTAGGCAGGCACTGTGCCACTGAGCTACATCCCTGGCCCCAGCACCATCTGTTAAAAAGGCTATTTTTTCTCCATTGTATGATTTGGGTCTCTTTGCCAAAAATCAGAGTTGAAGGTACATAGGTTTGTTTCTGTGTCTTCTGTTTTATTCCTCTGGTCTACATGTTTATGTTTCTGCCAGAAGCATGAAGTTTTTGTTACTATAGTTACATGGTGTATTTTGAAACCTGGTATTGTAATACTTCCTCCTCTGCTCTTTTTGCTCAGCATTGCTTTTGCTAGTCTGGGTCTCTTCTGGTTCCATGTTAACTTTAGAACTGTTTTTTTCTAGTTCTGTGAATCGTGTTGTTGGAATTGTAATAGGGATTACATTGAATCTATAGATCACTTTTGGTAACACAGCCATTTTAATGACTATTAATCCTGCCTGCCCAGGAACAGAGGATCTTTCCATTTTCTAATGCTCTCTTCAATTCTTTCTTTAGGGCTCTGTATTCTTCATTACAGAGGTTTTTCACATCTTGTGGTTATGTTAATTCCTTTTTTTTTTTTTTTTAAGGCATCACAAATATACTTTTTTTCTTATTTATTTCTTGGTAGTGCATTGTTGATTCATTATTGATATTTGAGTGCAGCCTGGTATTTTGCTAATTTATCAGTTCTTAAAGTTTTCTGGGTCTTCTATGTAAAGGATCATATAATCTACAAATAGAGATAATTTGACATTTTTCTTTCCTATTCATATCCCTTTCTTTCTTTTGCCAGTTTCAAGTAGTATACTGAACACAAGTGGTAAGTAGACATCTTGTCTCCTTCCAAATTATAAGGGGAATGGCTAGTTTTCTCCCATTCAATATGATGTGGAGTGTGGATCTGTCATATACATGGATTATACCAGTTTGAAGTAAGTCCTTCTATGCTTTTTTATATCAGTTCTTTTTAATCATAAAAGAATGTCTGATTTTGTCAAATAGCTTATATCAATTTGAGCTAAGATCATTTTTTTTTTTTTCGAGTTAAGATCATTCTGCACCTACTTTCATCAGGGTTTTTATCATGAAAGGATGTTAGATTTTTGTCCAAGGATATTGAGAAAATCATGTAATTTTTATCCTCGATTCTATTCATGTGGTCTGTTATACTGATTTATATATACTGCACCATCCTTGTATCCCTGAGATGCAGGTGACTTGGTCATGATGTATATACCTCCTTTAATGTTTTCTTGAATTCTGTTTACAAGCCTCTTATTGAGGTTTTTGTATCAAAGTTTATCAAGGATACTGTCCTATAGTTTTTGTTTGTGATGAGTACTTACAAACTTTTGGTATAAGGGTAACATTGGTTGCAAGGAATGAGTTTGTTTGTTTGTTTGTTTGTTTATTTATTTACTGTCTTTTTGAGACAGGGTCTCACTATGTAGTTCAGGCTGGCCTTGAGCTCACTTTGTAGCCCAGGCTGGTCTCAAACTTGCAGCGATCCTCCTGCTTCAGCCACCCAAGTGCTGGGATTACAGGCATGCGCCACCACGCCCGTGAGTTTGGAAGCATTCTTTCTTTTTCACTTACATGGAAAAATTTAAGTGTTAGTGCTTTTTAGTTATTTGCTAACATTCTGGTAAAAATCAGGAATAAATCCATTGAGTATTGTGCTTTTGTTGGTTGTAGTATTTTGATTATTATGGCAACTGATTACTTGTTATTGGTCTATTGTGGAGTTTTATATCATGGTTCAATTTTTATGAGCATATGTGGCTAGGAATTGTTTCTTCCAGATTTTCTAATTTATCAATACGTAAGTTTTCAAAGTAGTTTGCAAAAATTCTCTGGATGTCAGTGGTGTCTGTTGTAATTTCATTTTACTCATCTCTAAGTTCATATATGTGGCTCTTCACTTTCTTTTGCTAAGTCAGGCTATTGGTTTGTCAATCTCATTTATCCTTTGAAAGAAACAACTTCGATTCTCTGATCCTACGTATTCTCGATTTTTTTTAAAGTTTCTATTTCATTAATTTCTACTCTGACCTTTATAATTAATTTTCTTCTAACAGTTTTAGGTTTTGATTGTTCTTGTTTTCCTAAGACCCTGAGGTGCATCACTGGGTTATTTATTTGGGGTCATTCTTGCTAATGCAGGCATTCAGTTGTAAATTTCCATTGCTTTGTGTCCTACAGATTCTAATATGCTGTATTTTATCATTAGATTCTAGAAATTTTTAAATTCCTTCCCTGAAATTTTTTCTGTGGCCCAATGGTTGTTCTGGAATGTATTTTACTCTATGTGTTGTGCAGTTTCTTCTACTCTTGATTTCTAGTTTCATTCTATTGTGATCTGATAGGATGGAGTCACTTCAGTTTCATACTATTCAATTCATCCTTTCCTTTTCAATTCATGGTACATGGGAGGTAAGGGTGCTGCCTCACACCAAGCCCTTCTGATCCCTGGAGTGTCTTGCCAAAGGCTTGGCAGAACGGGGACAGAGCTCAGAATACAGCAGTAGAATCTTAGCAGGTGAATAGGGCAGAGTGACTACTAAAGCCAATGGCAGGAACACAACCTGGAAGCCTCAGGTCGACACTACAACATGTGATAGAATACAAGCAAGAATGCTAAAAGCTATTAGAGAAAAGCACCAAATTACTTACAGGGGCAAACCTATCAGAATAACACATTAATTAACACAAATCTTAAAGGCCAGGAGATCTTCGAGTGAGGCTTTTTTTCTTGCTTTTTTGTTTTGGGCCTCTAGCTTGCAGTTTCCAGTGTCCTATTCTGTGGAGGACATCCTCGGGAAATATCTCACTCATTGCCCCCATATTCTAGGGAAGAATAGCTAGGACTGGATACCAATTGGAAGCCACTAAACTCAGTTTTTTCCTTCAGAAAGATTTCTGTAGATGGAAAGATGTCCAGATCTGGGATGTAAGCAGTACCTACACTGAGTTGCAGCCTGCTTCTCATTCTAACCAGCCCTTTGCTGGATTTCATCTGTGGGACATCTTCAAGTTTCCTTCCAGTGGCTGGGTTTCCATTCACCGTGACCCCCGAGTCATGTACTGCCTGATCTTGGTGAGAACCCAAAAGGCCCTATAGATGTTGCTGCTTCTAGATCACTATGATGGAATGTCTAAGCTTTATTCATAATAGCTAAAAAGTAGAAACAATTCAAATGTGCATCATCTAATGGATGAATAATCACATGGTACCCACAAAAGTGGAATATTATTCAACTATAAAAATTAAAGTACTGATATAGTCTACAACATATACAAACGTGGAAATCATTCTAAAAGAGGCCACTTGCAGAAGGCCACATGTTATATAATAACATTTATATGAACTGTACAGAATAGGCAAACCCATGGAAACAGAAAACAGATTAGTGATTGCCAGAACCCAAGGACTAAAAACGATAGAAATAGAGTATAGTTTTTGTTTTTGGAAAATATTTTAAAAATGAAAATGTCTTGAAATTATTGTGTAATGGCTATATAACTCTACTAGTACACTAAAAACTATGTAATTGAACACTTTAAAAGGATAAATTTTCAGGTACTGAATTATATATGATATACACTATTTTTTTAAAAGACTTTATATTAGAGAAATTTTTTGAAGAACTGCCAAAGGGAGTATTTGATAGTGTTAACTATAACATAAAAATGATTTTTTTTTGCAGGGATACTAGGATTGAAACTAGGTTTTGCACATGCTAGGCAAGTACTCTGCTCCTGAGTTACATTCCCCAACCCTTTGTTATTATACTTTGAGACAGGATCTTGCTAGATGGTTCAGGCTGGCCTCATACTTGTAATACTTCTGCCTCAGCGTCCCACGTATGTGAGATTTTAGATATGAGCTGCCATGCCCTGCTACTAAAAGTGAAACTTGTAAGGAATTTCTTTTTCCATCCAAATCACAAATCATACTTTTACTCTCAATGTTTAAAAACCAGAAGCAATTATATTATAATGCACTATTCAAAAATGTATACTATTAGGCAATCTGTATACATTAATTATGAGTATTTATTACATAATTTTCCTTAGGTATAAAGCAATCTTTCTGTCTGTCATGATTTCAACAGTTGATTTACTTTAATAAAAATTTATCCCAATAAAAGGACTTAAAATAAGTGTTAATATAAAAAAATCAATGAAGAATAAATTTTCAAAGGACAGTGTTCGAATGATGTGCTAGTTCCTGGGAATACAGAACTTGCTATTATCTGGCATATTTACATATTAAAAATATCCATTTTCAATCAGTATATTTTTCAATCAGTATATATGAAACCAAATTTTGTCAATCCTTCTTTGTTGTTGGAAATTTTACTTACTCCATGATCAAGTAAATTTTATTTAAAAATTAAATTCTAATATAGTGCAAAGTGTTAAATGAATTCACAGCCATCACTGCCATTCTAATTGCATGCTTCGTCTAAAGAGTGGAGAAGACTGTGCCAAATTATATGGAACAAACTAGAGCTCACCGTTTAGGCTATCCATTAGCTGCCACTCAAACTAATAACAGCAATCTCTCCCCTAATTTTCCTGGTGCAGCTGTTTACAGAATATCCTGGGCGTGTTCACTTCAATAGACAGATAATAATGCAGACATCCACAAATGAAAGCTCAATTTTTTGTTTTCAAGTTTTTCTACAGACTATATTTTTTCTACCTTGCACATTCAAACCACTTTAACTGCTTTAAATAATCAGTAGATAAATTAAGTTATATTGTGGTCCTAAATTTAAAATCTACATTCTGGAGCTGAAATCCCAGGAAAAAAAAAACCAAAAAGAAAAGAAAAAAAGTCCCTGAAACAAAAGTCCTTTGTTCTTTTTAAAGTACAAAATAAAAAAATCTCCAACAGAGATTGATCGTGTCATGTGGTTAACCAAAGACTGTCCATGTGATAATTACATTGACTTAACTATAATGATCTTAGAAAGCTGAATAAATACAATTGTATCAGTACTAAGCAAATCTGAATTTTTACTTCTACTAAGTACATGACATAGGCATTTCAATTATTTGATGCAAGAAATACATAAATTACTTTTGTAATGTTACATGTCAATAATTTGGTCATATAAAACATTTCTTTAAAAAGCACTAGACTTACTGATCTATATCAGTCATTCCCACTACTTTAGATTTTAAGGGCTATAAAAATAAAACAATAAAAATCTGGGGCCTCTCAGCCCCAGATCTGCTAAAGAAGGACACCATTTTTAAAAACAAAGATCATTTTAACAGTACAGATACAGGGATGACATAAACCCAGAATAGGGCCAGGTATGGTGGCACACACCTGTAAACCCAGCACTTGGGAGGCTGAGGCAGAAGCATCACTACAAGTTTGAGGCCAGCCTGTCTATATAGTGAACTACATAACAACCAAGTTTGAGGCCAGCTTGAACTACATAATGACATCCTGTCTCAAAAAACAATAATACAGTATTCTCTCTCTCTCTCACTCTCCCTCGGTCCTGCCCCTCCCCAGAATAAAGGATATCCTTTAGCACACTTTTTTTTTGCGGGGAGGGTAACGGGAATCAAACTCATGATCTCAGGCTTGCCAGGCAAGCCCTTATGCCGCTGAGCTATATCCCCGGCAAGGATATCTTTTATTTATTTTTATTTATTTATTTATTTATTTTATTTTTTTTATTTTAAAGAATAAAAGAAGGATAACATAATAATAGGGGGGACTTAGCAAATTACAGACAAAATGGTAGGAAATTATCAATGGTTATCATTTTACATATTATTGTCTACAAAATAG
>NW_004955424.1:27628896-27688304 GCF_000276665.1 Chinchilla lanigera | reverse complement strand
GGGAATCAGACCTGGGATCTGTTTCTCTTAGTGGTGCAGTAAAAGCAGCTGCTTTCTTTTAAACTGGTAAGATTTTTAACATTAGGAAAACCATACACCAGGATCCTTATTTTTTTATTTTGACAAACTGCTAGTGAAAACTCTGGTAAGAGTAGCAATGAAGCATCACTACTATTTACTCCATCAGCCTAAAAAATATTATTTAGAAAAAAAAAAAAAGAAGAAATGTAAAAATATTTAGGTCACTGTTGTGACCCTATAACTTCAATGAACCTTATAAACCAGCAACTTACAGTTCCTGCCTAAGCCGCCTTATCTTGGCCTTAGCGTCCGCCAATTCCACTGACAGATGCTGCCGGCTTTCTGTTCGCTTCATGCCCGGAGAGCCACAGGGTGATTGTGCAGATGAAGAGGCATGGGGTAGAAAATGAAGACCGTCTCGCTCTTCGGAGAGCTCTATGATAGTCTATGAATTACAAGAATAAACATAAAGTCACTTTTAGTATTCCACATATATCTGCAAACTAACATATCAGCACTATTCACTGCAACTTATTATTGCACTACAACATGAAAAAGAATTTGGTGGTCAAAAACATCTTACCTTTGTCTTATTTAGATGTCACTGTAAAATTTTATTCAACAATTAATACATGAGCTATTTAGAGTAATACTTTTTCCCTTCCTATTTTTTTAACAAAGGATATCAATTATGATAAAATAACCAGATAGCAACTGTTGGACAGATACAGAAAACTTGATACAGTAAAGAAATTTGCCTGAGTGCTCTGTACTGTGGTAGCCATGAGTCACACTAGCCACATGTCAAGCATTCAAGAGCCACATTTGGTTACTGTACTATAGGGTACAGAAATACAGTCCTGTCATCACTGAAGAACTGGACAACACTGCTCTAGGATCATAAAATTCTAAAGGGACCAGTCTCTAAAGGAACCATAATAAAACCTTATAGTTTGACCTGCTCTGATCACGTGTAGCCAACAGTAATGCAAAACCCTACATCTCACTTTCTTTCTGAACACGTGGTATTATTTCTGACCTACTTTTGTCTCATAGCTTCCTTTATTTTCTCTCCACAGACCTTTATTTTCTCTCCACAGTTACACATGTCCACATCCCTTTTCCTAAGTTTGAACTTTAAGAGCTTTTTCTCTTTTCTTTCCTATTTTTTTTTTTTAATTTTTTTATTTTTAAAGACAGGCTCTCACTTCAGGCTGTCCTGAAGTCCCTGGTAATCCTTCTGTGTCAGCCTCTTGCATGCTGGGATTATGGGTGTACACCACCATGCCCAGCTTCAAGAGCTATTTAACCCACATTTGGCTCACATAATCATTCCCCTAATTATTTTTCTGTAGTAGTAAATTCTCTTATTCCAAAGTAACTTCTCAGCTTGCCTTTCAAGATTGGTAGGCAAACTGAAATGATCTTCTAAGGCAATTTCAACTGTTCTATTACTGTAAACACAATGAGTCGGGTTACTACCTTGGAACTATGAAATCACCATCCTTGTTTCTCATCAACAAGTCTATCAACCTTCATGGAATCATTACTGTTGGAATACATTTCAACACCTTTATCAAGATCCACCTTTCCTTCCTGCCTGCAACTACTGCTTTCAGGTTATCTCGGCATACACACTGCTAAACCTCAGGCAACTTTGCAGTTTCTCTTCTCTCTAAAACTCCATGATCACTCTCCCTCTTCGATATATGCAGGCTTCTCCAGTAAAGGAGCCAATTCTTCTGTAGCATACCTCTTTTGCTATTACTGTTCCTTTGGCATCATATATACGCTTTATTCTTTCATCACTAAACTCCTGCCCTCTTGCCTAACAAAATTATTTCTAGCTACTTCTACTCAGTGGATCATTTATAGACAGACAATTTCCAGCTAGGGGAGCCTCTATAAGATGTCATCTAGTACTGTAATGTGCAACAGATATGTGCATTTTACACATGAAGAAACTTAGGCTAATATAGGGTTAAATAACCAAAGTCACACAACCAATGATAGGTACAGCAGGAATTAAAATTCAAGTATGACTCAACACTATTTTCCTTATCTAACACCAGTCTTCTCTATTTGACAGAGCTCTTAAAGAAAAAAAAATTACACAGTGCTATACAGGATTTTGCCCTGTTTCCAATAAAGTTCTTCATACTCATCAATCCTTTCATCGAAATTTTGAATTTTCTAGCAAATTCCCTACAAAAATTTCTGTAAGTATGTTCCCTTCCCTCTACTTAAACCTCTAATTGCCAGCTGCTTTCATCACTGCCAAAAAATGACCTGTTCCCTAATTTACCCAAGAAACAAAATTAACCTGGTGCTGGGCATGGTGGCGCATGCCTATAATCCCAACATTTGGGAGGCTGAGGCAGGAGAACTGCTCCAAGCTCAAGGTCAGCCTGGGCTACATAGTGAGTCCAAGGCCCGCTTGAACTACATAGCAAGACACTGTCTCAAAACAAACAAAAAAAATCAACTGGGTTACCTCCTCTGTTCTTAGGCATTTTTTGCTCCTAACACATATTCCTTACTGAACCATTTTCAATTTCTTTCTTGCTACTGGCTTATTTCTACTTGTTCTTCAAAGATATACACACAAATTTCTTCTATCTAGTAAAAAAATAGGACAAAAACCACCATTCTTTTCTTTTCTTTGTAAAAGGTAGTGTCTATGTCTACTGACACTACTGTACCCCATCCACTTAGCTGAGCATGTCCATCCCCACTTCCTGCGTCTGCGGATAGTGCCACTCATCTCCACAGTGGCTTGGCTTCACCTCCTTGGATTGAACTGTTATGTGATGACTTCCTCATTGTCCCAATTACCTTTAATCGTACACTCCAACATTTCCTGACTCTCACAAGAGTAACTGGTAGTATTAAATAAATATCTGATCCATGCACAAATAAATTAATACCTAATTATACCTAAGGCACGCATTTTCACTTATAATGTAGTTTTTCTTAATGAACTACAATCTTATACCTCCTTTGCACTTCTCATTCTCCCAGGTTAACCAGCATAGTACAGAACACAAAAACAGGTGCTCAGAATATTCAATTAAGCAACTGACAAGTCAGAGAATGCAAGAAAATTACAAAAGACAAACATAACATTTGAACCTAAATGTTGGTGAAATAAAGTTACCGAGAGCTTCTTGATGTCAGTGAAGAGAGCAAAAAAGAACTATGTTTAAAAAAAGAACTATGTGCTGCAAAAATAAAAATTTTAAAAAAGAAAATGCCTGAGATTAAGGGTTAACATTAAAAGAAGAAACAAGCTGTGTTAAGTAAATGTACCTACTCACCAAGATGAATGTAAACTACGTGTACTACAAACATGTACGAATAAAATAAAAATAAAGGTTAATGGTATCCAGATACATTTACCATTAAAACTTATTTAGATTTTTTTTTTTTTTTTTTTTTTTTACTTTTCTTTATTGACAGTAGCTTCATTAGTTCAAGGCTTCTCATACATTTTCAAAACAATCTGACAGGAAATGTCATTAAGGAACTAATTTCACAGGCTTTCCTTGGTCCTTTCCAACTAGCAGCTGCAAGTAGTTCCTTCTTTAAATTCCTGGTATTTAGATATGTGGTACTTTCAAAGTTTTATTAATTAATTATTTTATTAAAAGAACTTCCCTATTACAAAAGATTGTAATAATCTGTTTGGTTCTTCAATTTCTTTTTTTGTTTGTTTGTTTCCTGTCTTTTTTGGGACAGAGTTTCACTATGCAGTTCAGGCTGGCCCTAAATTCACTTTGCAGCCCAGGCTGGCTTCAAACTCACAACAATTCTCCTGCCTCAGCCTCCTGAATGCCAGGATTACAGGCGTGTGCCAGCACACCTGCATTAAGACTAATAATCTTTGATTTCTTTTTTTCAAACAGTTTGTTGCTCTGGAGCCCTCTAACTCCTACAAAAAGCAGGAATTCATTAACTTATGTTAAAGAATGAACAGAAAAAAATATATTAATGCTAAGAAAAAAATTCTGGTGACCTATTAATTTGACTTAAAAAACCCATTATTAAAGAAAAGAATTAGAGATGGTCTCAGTACAATCATAGACAGAAGCAAATGTATTACAATAGTTTGGACCATGAGCACTTGAGCTACACAGATGTGGTAAGTTATTTAACTTCACTGAGCTCAAGAGTCTTCCATCTACAAAATCCGGTTATTGTACAGATTTAATAAGAAAGCATTGCTAAATTTGGGCACAAAGTCTGGCATCAAATAAACAGTGACAATAAAGAGATTCATTAAAATCTAATGTTTACTAAAAGAAGAAGACTAAAGACATACATGTTTCATAGCATTAAGAATAGAAAAGTCACAACCACTGTTGATTCGTATTATTTTGTCTTGAGACCCTATATCACTTTGGATGTTCTTGCTTTGATTTGTTTATGTTTGTGATACTGGGATGCTGCTACTGTTCTATTTTTTGTTTGTTTCTCATTTACTATTCTCTTTAAAATAAAAATTAAAAAAAGAGTAGAAAAGTCCTCAGGGTAGTGCCACATGCCTTAAATATTTCAGCTACTCAGGCGGCTGAGGCAGAAGGACCACCAGTTCAAGGCCAACCTGGGCAATTTAGCAAGCCCATATCTCAAAATAAATCTCAAAAAAAGATCTGAAAAAGACTGGGTGCAGGGCGTGATGGTGCAGGCCTGTAATCCCAGCACTCGGAGGCTGAGGCAGGATGATCATCAGGAGTTCAAGACCAGCCTGGGCTACATAACGAGTTCAAGTCCAGCCTGAACTACATAGCAAGATGCTGTCTCAAAAAACCAAACCAAAACAATAAAGCTGGGGATGTACCTCAGTGATAAAGTGCTTGCCTAACACATGTGAGGATGAGGTTCCACAGTACTGCCAAAAAAAAAAAAGATAGAGAAATTAAAAACAGGGTAACCAAATATATATATATATATTTAGGATGATATAAACAATTATGATAAAAGAGCAGTCAAAAGAGAAAAAAAGAGGCTGGTGTGTAGCTCATGGATAGAGCATTTGCTTAGCATGGTTAAGGGCCTAGGTTTGATCCACAGCACTATACAAAATAAAAAATTCCCCAAAGAGAAAAAAAAAATCTACATAAGAAATTGCTTTAATTTTATTGAATGATAGAAAATTATTATATTTACATACTATCTTTACATTTGTCTGATATTTTCACAAGTATTTTTAATGACTTTTTCTAATTTGCCTATTGGCTCAACCTGAAAAGAAAAAAACTTTCCCACAAAATTGGACTTAACCAGCTAGCAACTCGCTTCCCAAATATCTGAGACAGGAGAGTATGGCTAATCATTATTTTCCTTATTAGAAAAATAGTTCAACAACAAAAAAGTGCTTATTCTGGCAGTATATGTTCTAAAAAGTTTTCTAAACAATCATTGTACAGCATTTCATCATATTCCTGTTAGATTTGCCACACAATCATGTAATGACAAGTATCTTTTTGTTCACCCCATTAATAGGTAATATAAATGAGAAAAGCAATTTATACATGCCCATGAGTCATACAAAACCAAAGTACAGATTTTCTGAAGTAATTTCTCAGAGCCTGTAGGATATCTTACTGCAGTATCTTTAAAAACTTGAAATACAAATAAAGGAATGTCCTATATAATCAATACAGCAGTAAAAAGATACTGAAACCAAAAGAAGATAGAACATATGGTTTAAAAATAAAATTGTCTAAGCTAGACAAGTTTGATACACAGTAGGATTATTTTTGATGCATTTTTTCCTTCCTTTGATCTCACTTTTAGTTATATAAAAAACATTTGTTATTTTAAAACGATCTACTTCCTATATTTTCTTCTCTTTTAACCCCTGAAGAAAAATTACAATTCTCATCAAAATTGAAGACACTCTACAGAAACATGAAAATTTTGTAAGAAAAAACTTTAGGGCCAGGTGTGGCACACACCTGTAATCCCAGCACTTGGGAGGCTGAGGCAGGAGGATTACTGCCAGTTCGAGGCCAGCCTGGGCTACAAAGTGACTTCAAAGCCAGCCTGAACTGCATAGCAAAACTGTCTCAAAAAGACAAAAGCAAAACACAAAAATCTTTAAAAACTTCCTATACTAGTCTGGCCATGGTCCCAAAAGAAGGAATACAAACTTTCTAACTTCAAAACTATCATTCATAAACGGAATAACTAATTAAAGCTCTACCTTCTCCTGAAAGGCAACTTTGGCCTACTATTAAGAAAATATTACTCATCACTAAAGTCTAGACTGCTCTAAAATTATAAATTGCTTTCAGAGTGCAAAGAAACAATTCAGTGCTGTTTTATTCTTCTTGAACGGCAAACTTCTACTTTAAGGAGTTCATAATAATTCTCTTTAAAATCACACCTCATCACACTACAAAAATTTGAGCTTTTTGTGGGACATTTTATTCAGAACACCTGTTATTCTCCTTCCATTAATACTTATTTTTCCAACTTCAAAACGTGGCAATAAAACTAAGAAATCAACCTTAAGAAAATTCTTATGTTTCAAGGCAATGGTTTTTCCACTTACATCACCTATATTTTTAAGTTTCACACTTCTGTACTGTTGCCAGAGCTGTGGAGATGACTTGAAAAACACATAGAAATAAATGAGAATAATATTATTTTATAAGGAGTGGAGAAATGAATATCTAATTGCAATTTGTTTACTAGCAATTTAGTATTCTTATATTTACTTTCTGGCTACTGCGTTTCACCAAAAACAAAAACAAACAAAAACCCAAAAACCTCAAAAATGTATAGCCACCCCTCCATATAGGCTCCACATATCCATATATTCCCCAGCTGTGGGTAGAAAATATTCAGGAAGAAAGCTGTGTTGGTATTGAAAAACGCACAGACTCTATCTTGTCAAAATTCCCTAAGCAACACATTACAACAACTACTTACATAATATTCACATTGTGCTAAGTAATCTAGAGATGACAAAGTGAACAGGAGGATGTGTACAGGTTATGCAGGAGTTACAGACAAACAACTCATCATGCTATGTGAGACTTAAGCAGTCATAGATTGTGGTTTCCTCCAAAGGTCCTAGACTCAATCCTCCACAGATACCAAGGGATGACTGCACTTTCTTATCAGTTCCTAAAATACAGAGTATCAGTTTTGGAAAGCTTCTGACACTATTTTCTTTTCTTCTTAGTGCGAAGTCTCATAATACATTGAAAGAAATTTACAAACCTCTGAATGTTCATCTCTCTCATCTATAAGTCTTTTTAGATGCAGTGCCATATTTTTCAAGAGGGGTTCTATATCCTCCTGAGATATATCTGTCACTTCCATCCATTGCAGATCAAATACGTTTTCTTGATTATGGGTTACCTTTGGAAAGGCAAGCAAAATAAACAACTAAAACACGGCTGATTCTTAAATACTGACGTATAAAATGTAATGAAAAAGCTATCATGATGACTATAGAAGTGCATTAAAACTAATGAAACAAAATCAACTTTTCCTTAGGTAAGGCTTTAAATGTATTAGAACAACTCAAAAGTAAAGTTTTAATCATGTAGTATATATATTACTGTATTTCACTTGAATAGCTAAATCTTTATAGATTCTGAAGGTGATGTGATCATAGTACCTTAGGAAAAATTATTCTCAATATAAGGATTTTTAAAAGAATGGTTACATAAATAAAATACTTACTTGCTGCTTTCCATTTCTAGCTACAATTCCGGTATTTTGCTTTAACTTTTACAATAAACAGCAAAAATAACACTTTTAAAGATGGTACAAGTTCAGCAACTTGTAATACTTAGCATTTATTCAAAATGAAATAAAATCACAAAGCTAGTATTAATACACAAACACACACACACACACACACACATTCTTTTTAAAGTCCCAATACGCTTTCTACCGAAAACAATGTTACTGAGAAGGTATGCGGCCTCCATGAATTTTTAGAGTTAGTGTCTGAGTGTGATACACAACGGCCACTCTCACTGTATGTATTTGGCAGATGTACACAATACACCTTAATTCTCTTTAAACCCCCTTCCCCTCCTCTCTTCCCTCCATTTCTTGTTCCACTTTCCATCTGCAAAGTATCTATCTTGCTATTTCCTTTCATCTATCTTTTATTTTGTTCTTTAGCTTATTTATACTTTGGATCTCTCATGTAAGAGAAAACATACATTATTTAATCTCCTGTTTCTGACTTCATTTAATATTATGGTCTCAAAGTGCACCCATTTTCCTACCACTGACTCAAATTTATCCTTCTTTATAGCAGAGCAGTACTCCGTTGTGTATGAATACATTTTCTTTATCAATTCACTTGTAAGTAATTGCTGCTTGTAAGATGTAACTAAGATGAACTGCGCTGCTATAATCATGGGTATGCACCCATCACTATAAAATAGTGTCTTTACATCTTTTGGGAAGATACCTAGTCGGGGAATAGCTGAGTTGCAGCTTCTGTAAATTTTAACTAAGAGAAAAGATAATATATAAAATACAAAGTCATATAAATTAAGAATATTTAAAATACTACCAATCTTCACTATTTAAAAATTCTCATTCCCCCTTCTCTCCTTTCCCTTTCTAATCAACATGTAGTTTAATACACGCTAATGTAATCTAAAGCCTTTACAAGATTAAAAATCAAAGAGCAGACAGATGCAGAAATATTTATTTTATTCAAAAATAAATCTTTCTAAATTTTAAAGAGAATTTAAAAAATGATACACAATTTCAAAACAAGATGATAGGAAATTAACAATGGTTATTATATTGCATATTATCTTCAAAGTATTTGCTCAGATTACCAGATACAGGCATGCAAAATTCATCAATCTAAGCACTAACTGTTCCTTTCAAGGAACTAATAGAAATTAGTAGTACAATTATGTTAGCTATCTTGTGTGTATGTGTGTGTGTGTATATATATATATAAATATATAGATACAGATATAGATTTTCCCCCCTTCCTTTTTTCCTTTCCCTTAGTAGATATTGTGAAAGGTAAATCTTTTTTAAATTTTTTTTGTCTTTTTGAGACAGGGTCTCACTATGCAGTCCAGGCTGGCCTTGATCTCACTTTGTAGCCCAGGCTGGCCTCGAACCTCTTAAGGATCCTCCTGCCTCAGCTTCTCAAGTGCGGGGATTACAGGTGTGTGACACCTTCCCTGACTGAAAGGTAAATCTTCGCTAATATTTTGACTCTAATTCTTTGACACTGACATTGTGCCCTAAGGTTTTATAAGTGTGTTACAAATTATCAGTGAACTTATAAGTCAAGTAATATATTTAGTAAAATTTTTATGTCATTTATTTAAAAAAGAATCATAGGAATGATAATAGTAAGCTTATCATTCTAGGTCTCTACAGTTTTAAATTATGAGCAGTGTTCCAATTTATGTCACTTCCTTTTATTATATGATTCATTCTGCACTGTCTAATAAAGACTTACACTTCATTCTTCAAATAACACTTTTCCCCTGTATCTTCATAGATAAAGGCCACAGTACATCTGTAGTTAGCAATGTGCCATCTATAAGATGATGCGCACTTAAGTAGCTATCTCCAAAAATAAGACAATTTGCATAAAAATAGGGTTTGCTTATATTTACCTTGATTTGTTCTGCGTATACTAAGACTAAGTATTCTCAGAGATATATAAGTATGCACACCACAAGCTTCATAAAAAGTACATAAAAATTTATAGATTACCTCTTGAATATGCGCGGCAACTGCTGCTTTTGTATCAAAATCTAATCCTTGAATTCTTTCTATAAATTCTTCTTTTTTCTGACACTATAATTAAGAATAAAATAATCATTTATACTTTGCCTGAAACTGTTGTATCTAAAACTCATCAGGCTTGGCTATGTTTTAAACAGTACAGTAAGGTTTTTGTTTTACATTTAAATTGCCTCTCTAATGTACTTACCTAATAGAAATAATGATTTAGAAACATTATTTTAAAAAGCAAGGTACTGCAAATTCATACTATTTTAATACTGGGAAGTTCTAAAGTGAGAAACTATTACACAACCCATCTGAGGTCAGTACGATATTATTATGCTAGTTTTACAAGCAGAGAAGTAAAGAATCAAGAACTTGTTTCAGGGAGGATAAGTAACTTGCCAAAAAACACAGTGAGTCAGTGGCAGAATTCGGAATACAGCCAAAACGCTCAGTCAGTCCCTGGCTATCACCAAACAACACAGCCTTTCTTCTTGGGGAAAAAAATTTAAACAATTTTTACTTCAAGTTTATAATTCATGTTCACATCTTCATCCTATCAATATTAGTAAAAGAAATTCACTTTTGTAGCCAGTTCAACATTTAGAAGATGACACAATAAATATCTGGTTTGATTTTAACATGACATCAAGTTACTGATGCAAAATTTAAAACTATATATACATGAAACCAAATGGAATAAAGGCAGCAATTCTTTATTATGTAACTTTTAAAGAGTTTTATATAAATTAAAAATATTTTAATGTAAACCTAGTCTTTTCCTACAAGTATTAAGCAACAATTTCACATGAATCTTAATCTCTGCTTCGGTCTACATGTCTTACATTGCAATCCAACTTGTTAGTGTAACCGTATTCTTGCAGCTACCAAATGAGAAGTGCATGCAAAATAGACAGGACTGCTTTGTCTAGCCAGATGCATCTCCTAGGCCAATTACTGAACTACCAATGAAGACAATATACCCGCCTGCCACAAACACAGAAATGGCTCTTTGATCATTTGGAAATTTACAAGGCTCTGATTTATATTTTCAAGTTTACCAAACTTTAATATTTTATTTCTGTTGCCATATAATTTAAACATACTCCCATTCAATGCACAAAGTTCTACATTCTGTAAAAAATTATCAGGATGATATAACTGTTTAAAACTAAAATACCAGGAATGTACAATTCTTAATTATGACTTTGAAGTCTGATTTTGGGGGAAACAATGAAAATTAGTGAGTTTAAAAACACAAATTTTATGCCTGTTTAATGTTCCACAGTCCTATGAGAAAAATTAAAAATTACTTTCTAATTGTACATTCACAGCATATATAAAATAACTAACTTTTCAGGTACAGTAACTTCAACTTCTTAATGCAGCATTTCTCTAACTGTAGACTATTCAGTTTCTGAGCCAATCAGAATATAAAACGGCAGGATTATTATAAAAGATAATGACTATGACTCACCAGAGTCTCCCAATTCAACTGTCTTAGGTTTTTATGCATTTAATTTAAACAAAACAAAAACATTTTCCTTTTCTAAGTGCCAGAGCCACTGTTTCCTTACTCCTATCTTTAGGATCTCACCCTTTAGCACATTCTCAGCACACATCAGTTAAGAATTCTTTTACCCTAAAATACACACAATTTCTACAAATCGCCCCTTAAAACAAGCTCTCAAGTTTTAACAATTCTGAAAATGTTTCATAAATAGATTAGAGTTTCTTAAAAAGTACAGTGAATTTCATAGGATCCTGAAGGACAGGAAAGAAAACATCAAAACAGAAAGAGAATAAGAGAAGAATCAAACTTTGAAGTTAGATAATCAAATCAAATAGTCTGTATCAGAACTGTCCAACATGTGGCTAATAACTACTTGAAATGTAGTTAGCACGAAGGAGAAACTGAAAATTTAGTGGCTATTATAGCTCTAGAACATAAGAAAAATCTAGTATTGATAACATATAATTTTCTTTCAATCAGATTTTATTGGTACATTTTAGATATACATGATGATCACATTCATCACAAAGAATGATGTAACTTCTTTTTTTCCCCCCATTTTTAGTGCAAAAGACTGGCAAAACTAACAACAAAATGTTTCTTTGACTTAAAATTATGCTCTATATTTCAAGTTTTCAAACTGTCAGACATTAAGATTAAATTTTTCATTTTAAAAATTAAAAACTGACATAACAACAATGAAAACAAAATCAAAACAAAAAAAGAAAAATAATACATGACCTCAAGACAAAATGACAGAAATTTTACAATGGTTGCTATATTACATACTATTATCTTCAACAAAGTCGCTCAGTTCTAAAATTAATCTTAATTATGTTATAGTAACTGATTTCTAAGCCAACAAATTGCTACAGTGTTCTAAGAATACAATAATGAAAGCTGAGATAAGGGAAAAATTTTATTTAGGTGGGAGGAAGAGCTGTATTAAGCTTAAAGTTGTACATCTGCCACGAGACAGCTTCAATTCTTTTTCTTTTCTTCTTTTTTTGAGACAGGATCTCGCTCTGTAATTCAGGCTGATCTCAAATTAGCAGCAATCCTCCTGCCTCACCTTCCTGAGTGCTGAGATTACAGGCATGTGCCACCACACCTCGCTAAATTCTTAATATATTATTCTTCATATTTTTACTTAGTACTCTCCTCTTAAAGAATACAGATGTGGAAAAATTAAACTAGAGGGAAGAGCATCCCAAACACTATTGAACTAGAAAATAATAAAACTGGGAATAAAATCTTTTAAGAATAAAAACACTAATAAAATTATAATTTAAAAATTATAATGTTACTAAAGACCATAATAAGCTACAAAGAAGTAAAAATTAAAACGTGCTCTTCAAGGATGACTACTAAAAACACAGAAAACAAATGTCAGTGATGATGTAGAAAAACAAGCTCCCTAAGCCTTGCTGGTGGGAATGCAATTTGGTAGTCACTCTAGAACACAGTACAGGGGCTGGGAATTTAGCTCAGCGGCACAGTGCCTGCCTGGCAAGCGCGAGGTCGTGAGTTCGATTCCCGTAACCGGGAAAAAAAAAACAAAAAAGAACACAGTACAGCAATTCCTTGAAAAATGTAAGAGCCAGAACTACCATATAAGCCAGCAATTCCACTTCTAAGGACATATCCAGAAGAATAAAAGCAGGGCCCTCAACACCCATGTTCAAAGCAGCATTATTTACAACAGCCAGGAAATACAGGCAACAGGAAGTGCCTATCAAAGATGGAGACATGAACACAATACACAATGCACTAGGATATTATTCGCCTTCCAAAGGAAGGAAATTCAGACACATGCTACAGGATGGATGAGCCTGCTTAAGAAGCCAATACCAAAGAACAAGTATGTATGTTAATTAAATGAGGTACTTAGAGCAGCCCAAATAATACTGACACAGTAAAATGGTGGTTGCCAAGTGCAGCAAAAGAGATGTTATATTATTGTTTAATACATAGAGAATTTGTTTCAGAAAATGTGCACAACAATGTGAAAGCATAATGTGAGTAACAGTAGACCATATACTTAAAAATGGTTAAAATGGCAAATTTCATCTGCATACTTTATCACAATTAAAAAATAAGAAAAATTGAAATAAAAAGATCAGAAAAACAATCCCTTTTAAGTTTGCTATTTCTATGCATTCCAAAAAAAAAAAAAGAAATGCCTCTGCCAGAAATTACATTTCTTAAAAAAGTAATGCAATTGGTCAAGTTCTTATTTTTTGTTTTTTTTTTCCCTGGTACCGGGAATTGAACTCACAACCTTGCGCTTGCCAGGCAGGCATTGTGTCACTGAGCTAAATCCCCAGCCCCTGGTCAAGTTCTAAAATGCTAATTTAAAATACTTTACATATGTATTCATATGTACTACATATACATACTTTATAACTGATGGGTAAACGATATACTGTATGGTAGCTCTCAAACTCAGCAAATTCAACCCTGGATTCCAAGACTCATATGTAGAGTGAAATATCAGCATAAAGAAGAATGAAATCACACTGTCTTCAGGAGAATTGGTGGAACTTGAAACTGTCATAAGTGAAATAACTCAGACTCAGAAAGCTAGACAGTGTACGTTTTCTCTCACATGAGAGACCTACAATAAACGAGGGAAGGAGGCAGGGGGAAGAAAGGAAAGAGGACAGGAAACCCAGGGTAGACATTTTGAAGACAGAGAAGTGAAGGCGGGGTGGTGTAATGGGATTTTAAATGATCAGAATAGGTTAAATGTCTGTACCAACTTTCCCAAACCCCAGCATTCTATAATGCTAACATGCCCACACAGAAAAGAAAAAAAAAGAACAAAAGAGGAGGAAGGAACTTGACTGATCTATGGTTTAGGTCTAAAATGGCCCCAGAGCCTCGCGTTTGGTATGTGACTGAATAATGGGGCAGTATAGCTGCTTTGCTGCAGGGGGGTCTGGCTGGAGGTGAAGGTCACTGGGGATGCAGCTCCTCCCTTTGCTTTGTACTCCTGGCTGCTATGCTGAGAGCAGCTTTCCTTCCAGCAGGCCCCTTTGCCACACCGACCTGTTTTGGAGCCAAAGACCATGAACTGTAAGGGATGCAAAATAAGCTTCTCCTTTCCTTTCCAGGTGTCAGGTATTTTGTCCAGGCAGTGAGAAAAGTGACAAAGATAACTGGTTTAGCCAATCAATCCCAGGTCCTGCTCTTAATATTTTTTTCATATTCAAAGTTATTTCTGTGGTGTTTATTTAGAAGGAATCAAGGATTAAAAAGTAGTAATTATTTGTTTTGTGCGGTAAGAGCATTGGACTGTTTCTGAATGCTGCTTCCTCAAGAATTTTGTAATTTTTCTCCAAAAGAAACAAATTATTTTCCAATTTCCATGTCTACTGTTTTAAAATTAATTTTAAAAAATGAAACGTTTTAAAACCTATGACCAACTAAATTTCTGGACTCTAGTGTCATATTAGCACCCTTTGTTTCCTACTTCTACCTGCACATCACAAGTTTAACAGATAAAATTAACCCAGATGTGGAGAGCATGTTTTGCTATTTAGTATTATACTTACTAAAGATTAAATATAGTATTACACCATGTATTATACTAAATATCAGAATTTTAACCTGTGGAGCTACTAGCTTAACAAGGTTTTCTGCAATAGGACATTCTAAGAAATGTTCCAACAATACTTTTGGCAGATTGGTTTCCTCAACAGTTTCTTATCCTGATGTGCACTGTGGCTCTTCACTCAGTATCCACGAAGATTTACAGTTATTCGTGTAATCACAGCTGAAGACTGATAGCTGCTTTTTTCTTTGATACTGGGGACTGAATCAGGCCTTCGCAGTGAGCTACATGTCCAGGCGTTTTTAACGTTTTCAGACATGGTCATATTAAGTCACTAAATAGTGTACGTTTTCTCTCACGTGAGAGACCTACAATAAACGAGGGAAGGAGGCAGGTGGAAGAAAGGAAAGAGGAGAGGAAACCAAGGGGTAGACTTTTTGAAGACAGAGAAGTAAACAAGGGGCTGGGCTTGAACTTGCAATCCTTGGGTCTCAACATCCCAGAGTGTTGAGATTACAGGCATGTGCTGGCACACTTCACTCTGACAGGAGGTTTTGCCTTCTACACATTTGGTGTTATTAGCACTAGTGGTTCCAAAAGGCTGACAAGATGAAATGTAAAAGCAGCAATTCCAGTCCTTCATAACCCATCTCTTGTCAACCCCTTGCCTTCTTTCTACATTTTAGCCATACGTGATGGCTCTGCAACAAGTTGTTTTCTCAGCATCTTTGTCCTACCCCTTGCCTTCTTTCTACATTTTAGCCATACGTGATGGCTCTGCAACAAGTTGTTTTCTCAGCATCTTTGCTCTTATTTAAGAGAAAAAATCAGGTCACTACCATTCTGAAAGTACAAACTGAATCAGTGTTTTTCAAAACTTATCTTTTCTCCTTTCTTGGTGGAGCTACTGTTCTATCACTGCAACATATTCAAGTCTCAAGGGCTTTCAAGTTAAAAGGTAATTCTGGTATGAGGACAAAGACATGAAGTAACACAAAGACTGTTCTCCGTGTTTCCTGATAAGTTTATGTACCATCTCATTTATATAAAAACCTTCAATGTAGCTGACACACTTTAGGACCATGGTCTCCAAGTCCTCAGCTTGCTTTCTACACTTGATAAAATTTGTTTTCTTTTAAAACAAAATTTTTTTTTCTTTTACTCATTCTTTCTTTATTCTAACATAAATTTACAACTTTGTGTCCTGGACATCTTCCAAACATAGTATTATAGAATACTCTCCATTGCCTCTAGCCATACAAAAGTCACCTCTCAAATTTAATCCACTGACTCTGAACTATTTTTGTTAACTTAAAAAAAAATTAACCTCCTCAACCTTTAAAATTATCAATGTTTAAAATTATCTCCACACTGTCCTATTCTTTCTAAACATCTCAAAATCACTATTATTTTTCTGCTTACTTAACAATATCATTTTTGTATTCATACATTTGTATTTTATTTTTATGTTCTGTAATATCATAAGCATCTTTATGTTATTTATGGTTTTCATCAGGTGATATATTGTAGATTATGTAATTGTCCTACAGTTATTCATATAGCTTACAATTTTTCACTGTCAAACGAAACCGGGATGGGCATATTTGCGCACATACATCTTTCCCACATTTAGGAACATTTCTTTAGAATTGATTACCCACAAATGAAATTACTGATCCAAAGATACGACCACTTGAAAAACTCCTGAGTTATGCAAACAGAAAGATTTTTAAAAACAGTATAACAAATGAAATTAGTCCTGGCATTAATTTCCAGTGGTATGACTTGTGCAACTTATTAAACCACACTAGGAAGTTTCCCCACAGGACTGGGAGGATTGTGTTCAAAGACATACATAAACCCACATAAAGACAACTGCGTGATAAACGTGTAGGAAATGGTATTAGCAGTTAATATTTTATTTTATAATAACAATCTTTGAGAGGTCTTATTTCACTGGAAATAAGTATTCTAGTTTGAAAACATTTTAATTTAAAAGGTTAGACACTTTAAGGATAAAATAGAAATAGTAAAAGTAGTATGTCATTGAATTACCTTGAATATATATACAATATCATATCTGTGCATGTTTAAATTATGTTTTAATTTTTACTTTTTATAGTACACGTTTGCAGTACACAATAATTATTACATCCATCATGGGGAGCTGGTACCTGTGCATAACACCTCTTCATTCTTTTTACATTCTCTTCCCCACCTTCTACCCCTTCTATAATTAACCTTTTATATACTTTTCCCATTAGGGTCCTCTTTTAACACTAGCCCGCTCAATACTCCCAACTCTTTCTGATGATTATTTGGAAGAATATCTACCTTGAATTTACAGACTATATAAAGCCCTTTTCACATAATATGAATCTGGATTGTATGAATCTATAGACAGTTAAACAAAACTAGCTAATATATTTAGAGAAAACTTAAGAACAGTTAACATTACTAGAGAATCTTTCTATTTTAAGTATATTATTAATGTGTACCAGTTTAGAAGGTAGGCTCACTCCTTAATTCTTTTTATCTCCCTTTTCTATCCTCTTCCTTCCCTTCTTACATCTCTTGATCCCTTTCCCATATGCAAAAGATCTATCTCCCTTTGTTAATTCTTCTAAAATATGCATACATACAAACAAGTTATAAATATTTTTTGAGAGGTTCCTAAAAAAAACTCTGAAGAAATGTGAAAAATTTAGGGGCCATTAATAACCTCAGAAGAGGAAAAAGAATAAAGATTTTAAATGCCATAATAATATAATTAAATTTTAAAATAACAGAATAACTTTTTCTTCAACACAGTCTCCATAGGAAGTTATACAAATATTTAAAACTTTACAACAGACTTTGAAAACTAATGATCCACTTCAAATACTACAGCTTGAAAAAAACATTAAATAAGCTAACACAAAAATATAGAGACACTTTAACTCACCTGAACAGCACAACCCAGTAAGAGTAAAAGCAGTTTTTTAACTTCTTCTGTGCCTTGTTCTGCAATAAAAACAATTACTTAGTATAATATTTAGCGCTATTTCAACACTCTGCTACATTCTGCAGGTAATATTCACAATAAGTTGACCAAAAGCAATTTTCTATAAATAAAAATAGTGGGAAATTGAAAAAGCACCTCTTTGTGTTTGCAATGCAGTAACAACAGCAGAAATGGGCAATAAGCTTAATTTTGAAGGGCTGCAGTATAAAACCTTAAAACATAAAGGTTTCAAGAAGTAAATATGCTAACTATGAATGCAGACCTTTTCCATAAATTATATTACATCAGCCTACCAAATTATGCTGATATAATATTATATGCCACAAAGTCAGCCAAAATAGCTCCTACATAGGTCTGGCTTCTCAGTGTTTTCTTTCTAGAATACAAATATTATTACTCAATTATCTATAAAATTTAAATGGAGTTCTACTGTGTAGAAACATAAGGATCAAACTCTTAAATGTCTGTTTCAGTGAGACTCCTAAATGAAATAAATGTATATAACTGGATAAAAAGTTAACAGCAGGGCTGGGGATATAGCTCAGTGGCACAGTGCCTGCCTGGCAAACGCAAGGTCCTGAGTTTGATTCCCAGTACCAAAAAAAAAAAAAAGTTAACAGCTTGTTACAGGGAGAGATGATCTCTTATCCAAAAGCATTCAAAGTAGGATTTTCTTAAAACATTTGGTGGTATTTATACATACCTGTACCTTTCTCTCTTTCTTTCTCTACTTCTTCATCCCACCTGTAAATCACTTACTAATAATCAGTATCCTAGGTGAGTGATGGTGAACCTTCTAGAGCTTTCAATGATACCAACAGTTTGCTGTGGCACATGTGCCATATGTTTGCCACCACTGTCTAGGCAAAGCTCTTACATCTTTGTGTAGTCTTCCCTAAACCAATACTAATGGCCCTAAACCTATCACAAACATATAGCAATTACTGTTCAAAAAAACAATGGCTCCTTATTTTATATGTATCTCTAGTTCATACTAATTGTTGCAAGACTTCCCAGTAATGTATGGATCTTTTAGTAAATCACAAGATCCCCCAGAACATAGACCATTTCTTTAAATACCTGGTCCCTAAACCTCGGAGTCAGTTACTAAATGCAGATGGAATTGAAAATTCCTTTCTACCTGGAAACTGTCTTTCCTTCCTCCCCCATCTCTCCCTCCTTCCTTCCCTTCCTTCTTTTTCTCCCTCCCTCCCTCCTTCCCTTCCTTTTTTCTTTCTTTCTTTTTTTTCTTCCCCTACCCAAGTGCTTGGATTGAACCCAGGGCCTTGGCCATGCTAGGTAAGGGCTCTACCACTGAGCTAGTGATCAAAAACCTCGAAGTATCTCCAGAGACTAAATACCTTATTTAGCTAGTTGAATTAACTCCTAATCCAATGAATTAGTTTTCAAAACAGTTGCCTTTTTTGTTGTTGTTGATTTTGACTACAGGAAAGGACAGGGGTCAGAAAAGATATAGTAGACTGAACTTGGATACCATGTCTCTAGCAGGGATTAAGTTTTATATTCAAAATTAAAACTCTCGGAGCCAGGAGTGTAGGTCAGTGGTAACTGTGTGTTTAGCATGTGAGAGGCTGTGGGGTTTAACTACCAGTACCCAAAACAAACAAAAACCTCAACATGTCACATTTAAAATCTGGTAAAGGATAAGAGTTTTAAGTAAAGTAATTTAAATGATCTAAGAAACTGCTTCTCATTTTTTCACTCAGTAGTAGTTTAATGAGCTAGGGACGTAGCTCAGTGGCACACGCGGCTGACTAGCAAGAGCAAAGTCCTGGGTTCAATTCCTGGTACCAAAAAAAAAAAAAAAAAAAAAATTTAAAATTAAAAGGGAAGTTTAAAACATCAGCAAAATCTTATTGTCAAACTTTGGCAATGGTAGGTATACAAACAGAAGTTATTTCAAAATCATGTCTTATGTTATATTCCTATAAGCTTGTAACTACATCATCTTTTATATTTGTTTATGAGACATTAAAAATAATAATAATCACCAAAAGCTATCTGTTTGGTATAGTAGGAAAAACACTGAACTTTGTGCTGAAGTGTGTCTGGTCCTCCTACAACTTACAAATTCTAAGCTTGTTTTCTCGCTACCAACTGCAGCATCACCTCCAGCTTCTCTAAAGAAGTTGTGAAAAACACTGTGTAAACATAGTATCACACAAAAGTAGAACATTATTATCACATTGTATTTTAATACTTACCAGAAAAAGGATTTTTGCCAATGATTAAGACATTTGGCAATGACATCATAATTAACTGCTGCAAAGTCTCCTGTAAAATGATACCAAATAGTTAGTGTATGGCTAATGCTGAGTAGGTAATCATTGATGAAGTTATAACATGACTGTACACTATTTTCTAGATACAATATACAGTAATTTTTCAAATAAAACAAATGTGAAGATATAAAGTCTTAAATCCTTTGTAACTTTAAATTAATAAATTAAATAACTAAAATTATACCAGAAAGACAATGTCCACAAAGTAAAAGTGTCTGAGTTGAACTGGCCTAATACTTATTATTTAGAAATCTAAGGTTTTAAGTTCAGAAAACTGAACTATATTGCTCAATAAAAGATGAAGCACTAGTACTCTTGTGACAGCTAATTCTGATTACCAACTTGATTAGACTGTGATCTACCAAGGAGCTCAGTAAAGCACACTTTTTGCTATGTCTGGGTGGACCGTGGCAGAGTGGCTCTGGGAATGATATTTGCTCCCTAGCCCTTTCATCTTTGGGGCTCTTCCCTGCTCTCTGCTTCCTGGACATCATTAGTTGAGCAGCTTTCCTCTGCCATGCCATTCCATCATGATGTTTCCTCCTGGAAGCCTACCAACCACATGGAAAGTGAGCCAAAATAAATCCCTCTTCAAGTTTCAGGTATCAGGTATTTTGTCCTTGCAAAAGGAAAGGTAACTAATATAACTTTCTGAGTTTTTAAAGTATTTCTCTTTGAGAGAATTTAAGATGTCAGCCAATTTCAAAATCAACAAAGCTAATTACTATCCTGTCTTACGATCATTTCACAAAAGTGTGTTCTTCTTGGTAAATCAATTCTGTCCTGTATCTGTAATAGATTCTATCAAACTTTTAGTGACAAAGAACATATGTACATCCTGATGTCATAGAATGCTTCAGAAAGAAAAGAATTTTTTTAAGAGCTGAATGTTTCTAAGTTACTCATTTTTGGTAATACATAATCAAGTGTCCCTGTTCTATCCATACAACCCTTTCCTTCAAGAATTGAAGGGACACGTCGGTCTACCATTACAACTACTGACATTGCTGATATGCTACAGGAGTCTGAGATGTATTTACAGAATAGATGGTATCATGTGAAATTATCAAATTTTTGCAAGATTACAGAAATAACCAAGACAGTTTCTTTACAAACTGGCTTTGACTACATAAATATTTCTAGGGGCTGGGGATTTAGCTCAGTGGCAAAAGTGCCTGCCTGGCAAGCGCAAGGTCGTGAGTTTGATTTCTGGTACCAGAAGAAAAACAAAAACAAAAAACAAACAAAATAAATATTTCTATATTACACAAGTAGCTACTGTGGAGTAAATTTCTGAAATACTCATTTTTGTGAATCATCATTCTTTAACATGATAATGTGGTGAAGCAAATAACCAGGAAAAATAATTCTGAAAACGTAGATGGGTGTGGTGGCAAAATCAGTACTCTAAACTACTCAGGAAGCTGAGAAAAAGAATTCAGTGTACAAGGCACACCTAGGAAATTTAGTGAGACTCTGTATTAAGGTAAAAGTTAAAAGGGCAGGAGATAGTAGCAGAGTGCTTTCAGCAAAGTCCCTGGATTCAATTCCCAGTGCTGCACATATGAAGTTGTACTGCTTTTTAAATACGTGATACTCTGGATCCACTGAAGCCTCTGTCCGTGGTTAATGGGATACATGACCCCAGATGTAAGTTAACGTTTCATCTACAATTCTTCACTATTTATTGGAAAAGTTCAAAAAACTTTCCTTCAACAATAACTTACTAGTTAATTAAAAGTCTACCAAAGGGGCTGGGGATTTAGCTCAGCAGCACAGCGTCTGCCTGGCAAGCACAAGGTCGTGAGTTTGATTCCCAGTACCAGAAAAAAAAAAAAAAAAAAAAAAAAAAAAAAAAAAAAAAGTCTACCAAAAATATGTATGCATTTGAAGAAGAGTATGTGTACTATGTTAGAAAAATAAAATCAGTAATCTATGTGTCAAAAATTGCTAAAATCACCTACTACAATGAAAGATACTAAGTTTGGATATTTAATAAATTCTCCAGTTAAAAGCAAGTTCTATCACAGAGAATATATTGTAGCTCTATATATAAAACAGCTAACATGACTTCAAGGTATAGATTTCTAATTTATTCTAATTTTTAGTTTCTTTGCTTTGTAGCAACATTATAAGAACTTTAACTGTAAATATTTAAAAGAAATCATAAATTGAGTTTTCTTAAAAAGCAATCACTGGGGCTGAGGATAGAGCTCGGCAGCACAGTCTGCCTGCCAACTGCAAGGTTGTGAGTTTGATTCCCAGTACCAAAAATAAACAAAAATTCTGCTGGGCGTGGTAGCACATGCATATAATCCCAGCACTTGGGTGGCTGAGGCAGGAGGACCACTGCAAGTTCAAGGCCACCCTGGGCTACAAAGTGAGCTCAAGGACAGCCTGAACTACACAGCAAGACCCTGTCTCAAAAAAACAAAAACAAAAAGCAATCACTGTTTTGTCTGTACCATACTTCATGAACACAACACCTACATCAGAATAAAGAGACTTCAAATTCTCTCTCATACTGGGAATGATGGCACTTGCCTATAATCTCAGCTAGCAAGGAGGCTGAGGCAGGAGAATCACAAGGTCAACACCAAACCAGGGTAACTCTGAGACTGTCTCAAAATAAAATTTAAAGGGAGGGACAGGCAGGGGACACAGCGCAGTGACAGTACCTAGCATGCAGGAGGCCCTTGGTTTAATCTCCAGTAATACACACACACACACAACCAAAAAATATCTTACTCAAAAGCTTTAAATTTTAATAGACCATGAATTATCAAAAAGAAACTTCAATTTAAAGACCTCACAGATAAAAGATTAAATTTATTTATGGTGCTTATTTTTGAGTAATAATTGAGAAATATTTTTTAGTTGAAACTGACAAATCAGTTAGAATATTGGTGTGTTTCCACAGTGGTTAATGTTACTCTTTACCATGTACCATTTCTGGGAGCACACTGTGATGAATACAGGGCCCCCAAGCAGGGTAACTTTCAGTGTGGCCCTGCTCTCTTCCTGAACCTTCCTCAGCAGTGCTCCTGTCTGCTCTGTTTCTCCATGCTCCCATGTGAAACCAGTCTTTTCACTACGACCAAAGCTACCTCACACCCTTTTCACCAGATGGGTCATAGTGACCTTGGATGAACACAATCTTTTACCCCACGAAGCCTGATTTTTTGTTAGATGATACAAATTTCAAAGTTCAAACTTACTCCATGTCATCTAAAAATATGTCCTTGTATAGAACATAAATGCCTATTAATGTACTCTGATAGAGCACATTCAAAATGTTCAGGCTTAAATTTAGCTCCATGAGTTTCTCACATACATGTCATTTGCTGAGGAGAGTAGAAAATAACATAAAAGTATAACATTTTAAGTTGTTGAAGGTTATACAACAGAGTTAGTGGGATGAACCTACCTTTTACAGTATTTTATTTTCAAGTATTAACTTTATGCCTGAAAGTGTTAATCTCAGTTAAAGCTATACAATTTTTTAAAAAGTAAATTATTTTAAAATTTCTACTTGGGATCCAGAGGTGGTAGTGCACGCTTGCAATCCCAGCATTTGGGAGGCTGAGGCAGGAGGACTGCCATAAGTATAAGGCCATCCTGAACTACACGTGGAGACCCTGTCTCAAAAGAAGCAAAAATATCTAGTTCATTTCTCTATCTCTTCTTCAGAGGATCCACTGTTTTTATAAAAACTCCTTTTTATTTCCCTACCCCAATCTCAAAAGTAGTATTTAAAAATATACATGACATAAAAGATATGTATACGGCTAAAAAACTGACTGCTATTGTCAAAGCTTTACCAAGGAATCCCCAAGCCCGCTAGAGTTCACCCAGCTCTAAAGACATTCATTATCAAGGTATTAAATATGTAGAAAAATAGATAAATGAGTTGAAGATGAATATGATTTCACTAAGAGGAACAAATTAATTGACAGTTCAAAGATAATGTATGCACATGAACTAGTAAAGAAAACTTAATTTTGTCACTTAAGACGTAAGATCTATAGAAATCACAGATAAAGAGTTCTGGTCATACTAATTTTTAATGGTTTACTGAAAGGAACAGTTAATGTTTAATTGTTTGATCAATCTTGTATACCTGTATCTGGTAGTCTGAGCAACTACTTTGAAGATAACAATATGTAATACAACAACCATTGTTAATTTCTTATCATCTTTTTTTGAAGTTCTGTATTGTTTTTACTGTTTTTGTGTTATTTTGTTTTTGTTCTTTTCTCTTTAAAATAATAATAATAATAAAAGAGTTTTGGTCAGGCAACTGAAGGGAAAAAGTTTTGACAAAATCAAGGCAGTCATTCATTCAACAAATATTTATCAATTGTGTACTATCTGCCACACCTTGTTCAGGATTCTGGAAATATAGCAGTAAACAATGAAATTCTTGCTCTCATTGAATTTAACATTTTAGTAAGAGTAGATAGAAATTAAGTATTGTTGTTGACGAATGCTAAAGATAAAAATAAAATGGAGCAATTAGGTTAAAAATTTTTCAAAGATATGTCAAGATTCAAATATACAGAATTTGAACATTTCCAGGGCTATTAAAGCAAAATGTCACTGAGTAACCAGAAATTCTATTTTGGTAGAAGCACAGTCCAGAAAGACTTGAAGAACTGTAATCAATAAGAAAAAATTAACAACCATCAAAATGCAGAAAATTAACAACTACTTTGTATAGCACTCCAATAAACTGGAGAATCTAATGGTTAGATTCTTAATACATATGAGTTACCAATATGGAACCAAGAAGATATAAACAAGGCTAAACATTCCAGTAACAAGCAATGAAATTGAGGCAGTAATAAAAAAAAAGCCCTACCAACTAAGAAAAACAAAGGACCTGATGGATTCACTGATGAACTTTACAAGAACTTCAGTCAATATCTAAAACACCAATACCCTTCAAATTCTTCAATGAAATTCAAGCAAAGGAATACTACCAAACTCATTCTTGGACATTAGCTAGCATTGCCTTGATTCCAAAACCAGACAAAGAGTCAAGTAAAGAACAAAACTACAGGCCAATCTCTTTAATGAACATAGATGCAAAAATCTTTAAGAAGATACTGTCAAACAGAATGCAACAAACCATTAAAAAGATCATGCACATGACCAAGTTGGCTTTATCCCAATGACACAAGAATGGCTGAACATGTGCAAATCAATAAATGTAATATATCACAGAAACAGACAAAAAATCACATGATCACCTAACAGATGCAGAAAAAACCTGCATGATTAAAAAAAAAAAAACACCTGAAGAAAACAGGTAGAAGAATCTTATCTATGTATGATAAAAAGCATTTATAACAAAGCTATTGCCACCATCATATTACACGGGGAAAAACTGAAAGCTCTTCCTTTAAAATCAGGAGCAAGACACAGGTGTCCACTCTCACCACTCCTGTTACATACAGTACTTAAACCTTTAGCCAGAGCAATCACACAAGAGAAAGCAATAAAAGGAACACATATAGGAAAGAAAGAAGTCACCCGTCCTTATTCACAGATAACACAACCCTGTATAGAGAAGACCCAAAAAAGTCCATCAGAAGACTGACAGAATTATCAAATTCAGCAATGTAACAGGATATCAAAACAACACCAAAAGTCAAGAGTTCCTGCACACCGAAGTGAACCCAAGAAAAAAGAAATTAGGAAAACAATCTCATTCACAGTACCTGTATAATGAAAACTGCAGTACTCTTAAAAAAAGAGATCAAAGAGGACATCAGAAAATAAAAAGATACCGGGCATGGTGGCACATGCCTGTAAACCTGTAATCCCAGCACTCAGAGGCTGAAGCAGGAAGACTGATGAGAGCTCGAGGCTAGCCTGGATTACATAGTGAGACCGTGGCTTAAAAAAAAAAAAAAAAAAAAAAAGAAGATATCCTCTGCTCCTGAATAGGAAGAGCCAATGTTATCAAAATAGCCATACAGTACTACCAAAACAGATATATTTAATGCAATCTCAATCAAAGTACCAACAGCACTCCACATAGAACGAAAAAAAAAAAAATACTCAACTTTATATGGAACTGAAAGAGACTCAAAATAGCAAAAGAAATCTTGGGCAACAAAAGCAAAGCAGAAGACATAATAAACCTAGACTTCAATTTATTTCAAAGCTACAAAAACAGACATGCAGATTAATGGAGCAGAATGTAGAAACAACCCCAGGCACATTTAGCCATCTGGACTTGGACAAAGGAGCAAAAACCATATGTTGGAAGAAAGATAGCCTCTATAACAAATGGTCCTGGGACAAATGATTATACCCACGCAGAAGAATGACTCTAGACCTGTATCACTCACCATGTACTAAAATAAAAATGTATCTAAGATCTAAATATGAAAATAGAAACAATCTTCTGGAAGATAAAATAAGTAAAACTCTTGAAAACATCAGAAATGGATAAGGGCTTTTTGAACAGAATCCCAAACTGCACAAGAAATAACATCAACAATCAAAGCTTCTGCACAGCAAGGGAAATAACCACATCAAAAGGCACACTACAAAATGGAAAAAAAATTTTGCCAACTACTCAAGAAGAGTACTAATATACAGAATATATGAAGAATAACAAAAAAATTAGACACCCCCCCCGCAAAATAAAAACCCAATTGAAAAATGGGAAATTGAAATGAAAAGACAATTCTCAGACACATGAAAAGGGGCCAGGGATATAACTCAGTGGCACAGTGCCTGCCTGGTAAGTGCAAGATCCTGAGTTTGATTCCTGGTACAAAAAAAAAAAAAAAAAAAAATCAAATACCTGAAAAAATGTTCAACATCACTGACCATGACAGAAATGCAAATTAAAACAACACTGGGATTCTATCTTATTCCACAAAGAATAGCTATTCTCAAGAAATCAAATAAAACAAATACTAGAAAGACTTCAGGGAAAAAGGAACCCCCCTATACTGTTGGTGGGAATGTGAACTCGCACAACCACTATGCAAAGCAGTATTTTTTTTTTTCCTCAAAAAAATAAAACTAAGAATTCCAGTCAACCTAGCTCTTCCTGTTCTAGGTATCGTCCTCAAAGAGCTAAAGGCATCATATTGTAGTGATATATGCATACCCATGTTTATGGTGGTACAATTCATAACAGCTAAATCTTGAAAGCAGTTTGCATAGAGTCCATCAACAGATGAATGAATAAAGAACATGTGGGCTACACAGATATATATACACATATATACATATATGATCTAGTTTCCTTGGCTACTGAATTTTATTAATATTCCAAATGTTGCTTATTATCACAGATTATAAGAAAAAACTTGAAAAATATATGCTTTCTATAGTAACTAGATTATTGATACTATAGCTGTTTTTTAATATTAGTGATGGGAAACCATACAAACACTTCCTAATACATTTTAGTTTCCTGATTGTAAAGTTCTCTTCTTTTTCGTCTCAAATGATTCAGATCATTATTCTAATGGTGGCTGAAAGGCACTTTTTTTTCTAGTACTTCAACTATAGCTAGCTTCCACAGAATTCTAACAATGGACTCAGATTTTTACTTGTAAGCTGAATCTTCTGATATTCAAATTCAATATCTCTCCCTCACAGGAATAAAAAATAACAAAGCAAAAACCTTAGGTATTTTTATATAAAAGCTATACTTACTTGCTGACTTGAAAACTTAAGTCTGAACTGCCGACACACTTCTACCATGACTTCTACATTACTACTTTATTGTCTATATTATTTATCACAATCAAAATTATTTTACTTAGTTGTTTTATTGCTGTTATCCCTCACTATAAGTCTGGTGAAAAATAGGGACATACCATATATAGTATAGCCCCAATGTCACGTAGAATGACTGGCATTTGATAAATGGGAGAGGGAAAATGTGAATGACATCATAATTTGTACTGAACTTTTGTTTATTCTAGGTGATTAAAATAAAACAATACTGAGTTTTTTTTTTTTTTTTTTTTTGGTTTTCTCCGGTACCAGGAACTGAACTCACGACCTTGAGCTTGCCAGGCCAGCGCTTTGCCACTGAGCTAAATCCCCAGCCCCAATACTGACTTTTAAATTTACCTATCATTACTGACAAAGATAGACTCAAATAATGCCTCCTCTTACCCTTTCCATCACTCACAATCACTCAAATTAGGTCAACTTGCTTTTTTTCTCTGAGAATTATTTTTGCAATATAACCATAATTCTTACCAACTTATGATAAGTACTTTTTTGGAGACATACACATTTGAATTCTCACTTACCCAAATTCACATTCCTCTGGTGAGTCAGAACCATCAAAATATACCAAAATATTTTACTGCAAGTATCTTTTCTGAGGGATATATGAAACACAAGAAAATTCATAGACCCTCATTAATTTTTTTTTTAATTTTTTAAGAGATAAGAGATAAGATAGTCCAACAGGTACAGAGAACTGTATTGATTTGGGTGTTGTTAAATAACAACAATAAAAAAGATTATTTTATTTAGTGCTAGGGATTGAGCCTAATTCTGTATACTAGTTCAAGAGACAAAATTAATATATCCAAGCCAACTAATTATTAACAAGTATCAACAAATCATACAAACAAATTTAAGTAAAAATCAAAACTAAAGATTGCTTGAGACGTACCATGTTTGGAATTTAGAAGCCTAACTCACAAATGAAATAAATTACAGGTGAAATTAGAAAATGCATAGTATTTTTAAAATATACTAAACCTAAATTGTGTAATGCAGCTCTAACCTCAAGAATGCTCGTATTAGCCAGGCATGATGGCACATGTGTACACCCTCTGTGGGAGAAGACTGCGGCAGAGGGACTGAATTCAGGCCTGCACTGAATGGTCTAATCAGACCTTGTTTCAGCAGTAACAAGAAGACTCACATTTAAAACACTCCAAGTTTTTAAGTCAATAAAAAGAACACTCTTCAAAAGCATAATTATAATAGGTTAAGAAAATGTTGCACTGAACAAGTTCTCAGGAAACTCAGAAATGATTTTAAAAATATATAAAATGCAGTCATCACTTTTAACAGTAGACAGTTATGAAGCATTTGCAGAATCTCGAGTAAACAGACCAGGACCTAAAATACGATGTTTGTTACATGAGTGATACTACATAACGTAACAATGTAAATATATAACGTCATTAAAATACCAGATTTTTAAAAAGGACCACTTACCTGGTAATAAAATTTTATCTGTCTCACCAAAATGGATAGATTGTGAATTCTAAGTGAAGCATCATTGTTGACTTTTTTATTTACTCTCTGATTCTCCGATTTGGGATTACTGTAAGAAATTTGAAAAATACTTTAAAATTACATTGAAACATGACTAAAACTAGTATAATAGTTTTTCTTTAAAAACTGTGTATATTAACTGATGATACAAAAGGCATCATTCCTATTCATATCCTTTGATATGTATTCTGTGCTTCTAATTAGTATCAATGCATTTTGATATTGATATTTTGATATTGCTAAACTGGCAAAATGAATTTGAAACCTGTCAGATGCTGCCCTTCAGTCTCACTTTTTCTCTCCACATTCCTGAAATGAAAACCTTCTTACGTCCTTTGAATATATATTTCTAAGCCCCTAAATAACCAAGAAATTGAAATATGGGCTAATAATCTAATAAATACTCTTAAATCTAGCACTTAAAACAAAGACTAGTAACACAGTGTCATTTATCCTTGCTCAGCAATGGGGATTGTATTTGTCCCAGAGAAAATTAAAAAATGAAGTGGGTAACACAGGTCAGTACTCTTATTTGGGACAAATTTTGTAGATTCAATGAAAGGGTTAAATAATTGTGAGGGTATAGAAATTGATATAGAAAAATAGTCAAACTATGGTTAAGAATGTGAAATTCAAGTAAAAATGGTGGCCTGGGGACAGAAGGTTGAAGCCAGAACACAAGCATGTATGAAAGCTAACTGCTCATGAGGACAAAAAGGCCAAGTTGGAGAAAGATACTGTCCAGTGAAATGGCAGATACAAACAAGACACCCTGCATAACGGTGAAGGCCAGAAAATCAGAAAGCAGGAACCTAAGCAGTTGCTGGGACATATTCCTTAGAACCATCCCCTTTTTTCACAGTTCACTGCACTCCTAATGCCTTCAGTTTCTTCTCTAGACAAATATGTAGTTAGAAATAAGACCCTATCGAATCCAGAAAGAACATTCACATTACATTGAGAATCACCACTTTACTTCTGCTATTCTCCTACCAGCACTCCCATATCTTCTTCCTTTTGTCAGCCAAAAACCACTATCAATCCCCAACCTTAGATCAGTTCAACCACCTACAATGAAAATGTTTGTGATACTATGCAAGAAAATAACCAACCAAACTAAGCTCAAATAGGAAAAGCGAGAACTTTATGAACATTTAAAGCAGTCAGTAGAAAGCTCACAAGAGTCCTATCTGAGAATCAGGACTAACTAGTGGGTATATAAACACTATTCAGGAACCTCCCCAACAAAACACAGGAAACAGCTTTGATACTACCAAACTGATCACAAGCAACTCATTTACCAAAGCAAAATGTACCACTCTTAAAAGATCCAAGACCCAAGCATTCAACAAACTTAGGGTCTAAATATCCAGGATAAAATAGTAATTACAAAACAAAACAAAAAATGAGATCCATAAGCAGAAATGAAAATAGAAATAGTAAGACAGACTCCAAAATGAAGGAGAAAATGAAAATAACGACTTCAAACAGCTATTACAGCGTTAGGTATGCAGCTCAGTGGCAGAGCATTTGTCTAGCATGTCTGAGGCCCTACATTCATTCTTACCACTGGGAGGGATGCAGGAAGAGGAGGAGAGAGCAAGAGGGGGGAATAATGTAATTCAGTCGATATAAACATACTCAAGGGTTTAATGAAAAAAAAGTGAACATTATGGAGAGGGGAAAGAAAACTTCAAAATTGAAACTTTTAAAGCTGCAAAGTATAATATCCAAAATGAGAAAAAAATCACATGAAGTTCACAGAAGATTAAAATCTGTATAATAAAAGGTCAGTGAATTTGAAGACATGACAATGAAAATAATTCTAAGACACATGAATGGAGAACATTTTAGAAGCTGGTATTAGTGAACATATGTGATCTATGGGGTAGGACTAAACTTACAGACGGTACATCAACAGAGAGCAGTCTATTTCTTCAGCCACCTGAGGATAAACTGTTGACCTGATACCCAATAATACCACTCACGTGCCTTTACTTTGTCCCCATAGTGAATGACTGTCCTCTGTGGAAAATGAATTTAGCTCAGAATTATACACTGCAGTTAGTAGTGTGAAGTACAGTACAGTTGTCTGAATCTGTAGTTTCATTCAGGCCGAAAAGAGTTTCTCAGCCTTTACTTGAATGAAGTTCATGAACTAGATACTTTAGAAGGTTAACATGCCAGTTATTTCACAGAATTCCCTTTACTTGGATCTATCTGATCAGACTGTGTTCAACTCAAAACTAGATTCAGGTTATACATCTTTCATTCTAAAAAAAAGAGATGTCATGTTCTTGTCAATGAACCCTAAAAAGACAGTACATGACTGTAATTTATCTCATACTTTTAATCACTTGATTAAAATGAGGTTTGTTGGTATTCTCCACGACAGTTACTATTTTCCTTCCACATTAATGAAGTATTTTGTGAGTAAGTGCTGTGAAACTATGTCAACAATATGTGCCTCATCAAACTTCAGATTTAGTTATCTATTTATATCAGTTCAGACCCATGTTTCCCAATGATATTTAATGGTCATAATCTATTACTACTGTCTAATTATTCTGATAGTCAATATGTGCTAAACATGGCCAGGGTTTGCTCCCTCAGGCTGATTTCTGTACCTTTTTGCTATGTCCTCATCACTCTTAAAAGTATCCTCTTCCTTTCTGACACTAAATGTTCCCAGGGCCACCTTCTACTTTCCCTACTCCACCACTGAATACCATTTCTCAATTTCAGTAAACAGTGGTGTTCTGAACACAATTATCAAACCCTAGGTTTGTTCACAGTTCCTGAGATGTTCCTGGTTCTGAGCTATGTTAGTGGGTAGATCTAGGGGAAATATCTATATTTACATTTTGAAACCCATGAGTTCACATCAATACCTCCATTTCCATATGTGAACTCTTCTTACAGTGAAAAACCTTGTTTCCATTATCCCTAGTGTATTTATTTCATTAGTACCTTATTATAACCAAACTAACACCCTAACCAATTTTTCAGCCCATCTCAGAGAACTCATTCACCTTCGACATCCCCCATCAAGCCATCCCTGTGCAGGACACTCTATGCAACCTACTCACACTCAGTTTCCCACAATGGATCTTCCCTCATCCATGTTACTCTCCCAAACTATCTAAGGTTCTGACATCCTATAGTGGGCCATCTTGCTCCTCTCCAAATGGATACCTTTTTCCCAGGCTCTGAATCTACACACCAGGCTACCTCTACAAACTAATCTGGATTTCCACTTGCCACATCAGGTTAACCCTCTTTATACATGCCCTTAATTCATCAGGCTTCAATATCTCACATGGTCTTCACCAGCTCAGGCTGATGCCCTACAATATGGGGCTTTTTGGAGGGGGCCTTTTTTTTTTTCTCCACTATTTTCTTTTTTTGGTACTGGGAATTGAACGCAGGGCCTTGCGCTTGCCAGGCAGGTGTTATGCTGCTGAGCGACATCCCCAGCCCTGATGCCCTACAATAGCCATACAGCACGCTCCCTTTTGCATTTCACTGTCCTCAGGTTCCAATGTCCTGTGGGTACCCTCCCTTTGACATAAATGTCTAATTTGTTCTATACTACTTTATGGCTTTAGGACAAACTGTTCAGAAATGGGAAAAGAGTATTTCTTAGCTTCATGGGAGAACTAGGGAAGAGCACACATAAATGTACAATACAGAAACAATCACCCATAATGAACCACTCTTAGCAGTGTACTATGTTCACTTCTAGTACTTTACTTTTATAATTTTATCAGTAATATTTGTATGTATATTCCTTTAATTTTTTCCTTTAAGAATAATTAGAATGTTATAGGTGAAACCAAACTACCCCTTGACAACTCCTTGCTACACAACACTGTCTTCTTTTCCTAATATATGTTAGTATGTGCGTGAATAGAAAGTATCTGGCATTTTTTCCCTTTGGTGTTAAAGACTGAACTGAGGGTTTGGCACAGAAATACCTGATTTTAATATACATATCATTCTATGTTATTTTTTTCACAGTATCATAGTTTTGAGGTCTATCCATTACAACTCATATAGATTCGATTATTTGCTTTTTTGTTTGTTTGCTTATTTTTTTTTTTTTTTTGTTTTTTTCCGGTACTGGGAATTGAACTCATAACCTTGCACTTGCCAGGCAGGTGCTGTGCCGCTGAGCTAAATCCCCAGCCCCAATTATTTGCTTTTAATTGCCTCCAAGTCTACTACTTGTTTTCTACCTATCTGTTGATAGCTATTTAGGTTATTCTGGAATTTCACCTATTATATACAATGCAACAATGGGCATCCTGTTTTCCTTGTACACACAACATATATTCAGTGTTTCTCCAAAAAAAGAACTGCTGGGGCACAAGATAAATGCATTTTGATTTCTGATTTACATACCCACTCACACTCCACTGTCTCACACCTATTTAACACTTCATACTGTTAAACTAGTATCAAGCATTTGTACTTCTATGTACTGAGAACTCTGTTTACATCATTGATCATGAGAATATTTCATGTTTATCGACCATTTTAATTTCCTCTTCTATGAATTGTCTATATTCATTTGCTTTCAATGTTACCTGTTTTTCCACTGAATGTTAGGTTTCTCTTGGTGATTTGTGGTGTATGTATGTGTACATATGTATGTATGTATGCACTTAGGTGTTTGCAACACTTTTTTTTTTTTTGAGACAGGGTCTCGCTGTGTAGTTCAGGCTGGCCTCGAACTCACAGCAATCCACCCGCCTCAGCCTCCCGACTGCTCAGATTACAGGCATGTGCCACCATGCCAGCTTTGCAACAAAATTCTTGTTGGTATTTTTCTAATTTGTTTCCTAATTATTCTTTTGTTTTTCTTTAAAGTTTTTACTTTCTGCTCTTTATTTTAAGAAAGCTTCTCCTTGACTATAGTTATCTCCTACATAATCTAAGTTTTTAAAGAGTGTTATAAAAATTTGATTTTTACTTCATCTGGAATACAGCTTTATTAATGACTAAGTATTTTTCCAAAATAAATGGCCAGTTCACCCAATAAATTGACTAATCTGTCTTTTCCTCCACTGATAACACTTTTGCCATTGAATGAATCCATTCACTTATACACCTGGCCCGTTTCTGTGCTCACCTTTAATACTAGCATATCTATATATTCCTATGTTAATGATCCCATCTTAACTACTACAGTTTTATGTATCTTTTTAATCTCTTTTTAGGTACTGAGGATTCCCACTGAAGTATAACCCCCAGACCTTTTGAGTAAAGTCTTGCTAAGTTGCCCATGCTGGATTCAAACTTGGAATCTTCCTTCAGTACTCCTAGAATACTGGGATTAGAGGCACGTGCCCTGTGCTGGGCTTTGTTCCATATATCTGAGTATAGCAAGACTCTCCAATTAAATTATTTTGCAAATCATCTAAATTATTTATGGTCCTTGACAATTTTTACGATCAGTTTGTTTTTTTTTTAGCATCAGTTTTTCACAATCTTCATAAACAAATACTTTGCTAGGATTGCAACTGGAATCATAATCTGAAAATTAAAGGGAAAACTGATAACTTTATACCACTGAATCTTGCTACTGATGAGAAAAGTACATCTCTCTATTTATTCAGCTTTCCAATAATTTTCTTTATTGAAAATAAATTTATCTATTTGAGTAACTTTTTAATTAAAATAGTAACTTCTTTAGAATTATCTCCAGGGAAGTCTTGATTAGAAGAATTATTCCTAGATACTTTACAGTATTTCCTACTGAAATAAATGTACTGTTTTGTTTTGTTTTTGTCTTTTTGAGACAGGGTCTCGCTATGCAGTTCAGGCTGGCCTTGAGCTCACTTTGTAGCCCAGGCTGGCCTCGAACTCACAACGATCCTCCTGCCTCAGCCTACCAAGTGCTGGGATTACAGGCATATGCCACACACCCAGCTAATGTATTATTTTTTTTAAATGCTAATGTGAAACTGTTTATATATGAATTTTATCAGTTTTTGTGTAATTTTTTTTAGCAATAATTTTAAATGTTAGTATTCTAATAGATTGGCTGCTGGTGCTTTTACATGTCTGCTTCAATATAATTTGTAGCACTTCCATATTAATAGTCAGTTATTCCAACACTGTTTATCCTAAAGAGCTTATCATTTACGAATGATCTCTACGATATACCATATTCCCATATAAGCACAGAGCTACTCTTGGAGCCTATCCTCTGTCATTAACCCCTCCGTCTATTTCTTTTATGGTTTATATCTAGATGTTTCATGTACTCGTAGGTGGGACTTTTGGGAGGTGACTGAATGATGGAAACAATATAGCTTACTTGCTCTTAGGAGACGAAGTTTGGTTAGAAGAGGTGGGTGATCAGGTCATCACCTGGAAGGGTGTGCCTCCCTTCTCTACTCCTCCCTTCACTCTCTTCTTCTCTCCCTTCACTCTCACTCCGATGAGGTGAGCCACTTTTCTGCAACAGACTCTTTCACCATGCCATCCTGCTCTGGAGACAGAACTTTATGGACTGAAACCTGTACAGACTGTCAGCCAGAAGAAACCTCTCCTTCAGCTATTCTGTCTCAGCAACAAGAACTGTGCCTGAGACATCCTATGACCTTAAAAGCCTTTTTCTGTGTTACTATAGTTTTACTGTTTACTCAATTTTACCATGGCATGCCCTTCTCCTTTCTTGTTTTATTTTTATAATTTCTTGGTTAATTGCATACATTTTTCTATAAATGTTAGGGTAAATCTATAAAGGTTCTATGAAACATCTTAGATTGAGATTTAATTAGTAAACTTATTTGCTTAGAAACTGGCATTTTACTACCACTAAGAAAATTTGAACTTTCTAGGTTTTGCACATTTGTATTTTTTTCATGTCTTGGGTTTTTGTTACTTCTGTGAAATAAACTTTTTTCTATTACATTGACTACTTGATTACTGCTAATGTATAATAGTGTAACTGCAGTTATTTTTTTAATTTTAAAGAGACTAGTAAAAAAAATAGTAAAATACAGACAAAACAAAGCAAGAACATTAAAAATGATATGGGTTTTCAAACCAAATGATTGGAATTAACAGAGGTTGTTATATTACACATTGCTATCTTCAACAAAGTTGCTCAGATTACCATGTGTAAGAAGGGAAGATTGATCAAACCATTAAAGAAAATAAGAAAACAATAATTTAAAAAATATATTAGAGACAATACAGAGTTTCATTACACAGGATGGTAGGAATTCACCAAAGGTGAATTATTGTTGTCTTCACATCAGTTGCTCAGATTACCAGATATAAACATGGAAAACTGGTCCAAGTATTAAAAAAAAATTTTAAGCATTAACTGTTCCTTTCAATAAACCACCAGACATCAGCAGGGCAGTTACCCCAGACATCTATCTATATCAATATCTATCTATCTATCTACCTATCTATCTATCTATGTATCTATCTCTCTATATATAGCCTTAGTTATTTCTTTTTCTGTTCTCCCTCATCCCAGTCATTCCTTCCTTTAAGCAATTTCTTTCCCTTTCATGTTATCTATTGTACATTTTGGGCTTTATTTATTCTTTCATGTTCTTACACTAGGGAGACAATACGATGTTTACACATGTAGATCCTATATATTTCACTTATGGGTATGGTCTCTAGTTGCATCCATTTACCTATAAAAGCCTCAAATTTATCTTTTTCAAATAGCCGAATAATGCTCCATTGTATAAAATTTTTAATAGCTGAGTAATACTCCATTGTATAAAAATACCACATTCTCTTTTATCCAATCCTCAGTTGATGGACATCTGGGTTGTTCTGAAGATTTAGCTATTATAAATTGTGCTGTTATAAACATAGGTGCACATTTATCACTGTGGTATGCTGTTTTTAATTCAAAATTGACCAAACAAGTAATCACTAACTGTTCCTTTCTGTACAGCAATAGATGACAGTAGTTCAACTATGTTAGCTATCCTGTATACACACATTTACATAATTTCCCCTACTTTCCCTTCTCTTTTCCCACACCTCAGTTACCCTTTACTTTTGAGCATTTTCCTTTCGTTTTGCAATGTCTATCACACCTCCTAGTTTTTACTCGCTCTTTCAGGTCTTACACTACTGAGACAATACAATGCTTACACATGCAGGTCTGATTTACTTCACTTATGAGAATGGTCTCTAGTTGTGACCATTTACCTATAAAAGCCTTGAGTTTATCCTTCTTTATAACTGAGTAATATTCCATTATATAAAAGTACTACAATTTTTTATACACTCCTCAGTGGATGGACATTTGGGTTGCTTCCACAGTTTAGCAATTATATATTGCACTGCTATGAACATGGGTACACATATGTTGCTGTGATACGCTATTTTCAGATCTTCTGAGAAAATACCCAGAAGGGGAATAGCTGAGTTTAATAGGACCTCTAGACCTAGTTTGCTAAGGAATCTCCAAACTGATTTAAACAGTGGTTTCACCAGTCTGCATTCCCACCAGTGGAGGAGAGTTCCTATTTCTCTACAGCCTTGCCAGCATTTATTATTGGTTGATTTCTTAATGTTAGCCACTCTTACTGGGGTGGGATAAAATCTCGATGTTGTTTTAATTTGCATTTCTCGAAAGACTAGTGATGTTGAACATTTTCTCATGTATTTATTTGCCATGTTTATTTCTTTATCTGAGAAGTGTGTGTTCATTTCAGCTGCCCATTTTTGGAATGGATCTTTGAATTTGGGAGGGCTGACATTTTTTAATTCTTTCTATGTTCTAGATAGAAGATCTTTGTCCGAGGGAGAGTCAGCTAAACTTTTTTCCCAATTTGTGGGTTTTCTTTTTACTCTGCTGGTGATTTCTTTAGATGTGCAGAAACTTTTCAGTAGGATGACATCCTATGTGTTGATTTTTTGAATTATTTAACGTGCAGTTTGGTTTTTGTTCGTGAACTCTCTACCCACCCCTATGTTTTCAAGGTTTTCTCCTACTTTCTCTTCCAATATGTTTACTGTTTCTGTTTTAATATTGAGATCTATGATCCATTTTGACTTGAGTTTGGTGCATGGGGATAGACTTGGGTCTATTTTCAGTCTTTTGCAGGTGGCAAGCCAATTTTTCCAGCACCATTTATTAAAGAGAGTATCATACTTCCAATAAGCTTGGTTGGCCCCTTTGTCAAAGATTAGGTGGCTGAGTGTGTTTGTGGTTGTGTCTGTGTCCCATTGATCCTCAGGTCTGCTTTTTAGCCAGTACCATGTTGATTTTATTACAGTGCCTTTGTAGTATAATTTCAGGTCAGGGATTGTGATTCCACCTGACTTGTCCTTATTGCCCAGGATTGCTTTTGCTATTTTGGGTCTCTTCAGGTTCCAGATGAATTTAAGGAAGGTTTTCTCTACATCTGTGAGGTATGCTGATGATAGTTTAATGGGAATTGCATTGAATCTGTACAACAATTTTGGCAGTATGGCCATTTTCACAATGTTGGTTCTTCCTATCCATGAACAAGGAATAGTCTTCCATTTGTTGAGATCCTCTTGATCTCTTCTTTCAAAGTACTGTAGTTTTCACTGAATAGATCTTTTCCTTCTTTTGTTAGATTGATTTCTAAATATTTCAATTTCTTGGATGCTACTGTGAAAGGTATGGTTTTATTAATTTCTCTCTCAGTCTGTTTGTTATTTGTGTATATGAATGCTATTGATTTTTGGGTATTGACTTTGTATCCAGCTACGCTGCTGAGCTTGTCGATTAATTCAAGGAGTCTTCTTGTGGAATTTTTGGGGTCTTCCATGTAAACTATCATGTCATCTGCAAATAGTGATACTTTTACTTCTTCCTTTCCTATCCTTATTCCTTTTATTTCTCTCTCTTGTCTAACTGCTCTGGCTAATGCTTCCAGGACTATGTTGAACAGGAGTGGTGACAGCACCCATACCTGTCTTGTTCCTGATTTTAAAATAAAAGCTTTCAATTTTTGTCTATTTAGTATGATGTTGGCTGTTGGTTTGTCATAGAAGGCTTTGATCAGGTTGAGGTATTCCAATTTTGTGTAGAGTTCTTATCACAAATACATGTTGGACTTTGTCAGAAACTTCTTCTGCATCTATTGAGATGATCATATGGGTTTTGTCTTTGGCTCTATTGATATGGTGTATAACATTAATTGATTTGGGAATACTCAACCATCCTACATTCCTGGAATGATCCCGACTTGGTCGTGGTGTATGATTTTCTTGATGATTTGCTGCATTCTCTTTGCTAGTATCTTACTGAGTATCTTTGCATCTATATTCATTAGGGAGATTGGTCTGTAGTTCTCTCTCCTGGTTGATGTTTCTCTTGGTTTTGGTTATCAGTATGATATTTGCCTCCAGAACTGAGTAAGGGAGGATTGCTTCCTTTTCAATTTCATTGAAGAGTTTGAGGAGGGCTGGTATTAAATCTCTGAATTTCTTGTAAAATTCTGTTGTGAATCCATCAGGGCCTGGGCTTTTCTTTGTCGGTAGGTTTTTAATCACATTTTCAATCTCATTAATTGATACTGGGTTGTTCAGGAATTTGATATCTTCTTGACTCAACCTTGATAATTCGTACATATCTAGGAATCTGTCCATTTCTTCTGTTTTTTTTTTTTTTTTGTTTTTTTCCGGTACCGGGAACCGAACTCACGACCTTGCGCTTGCCAGGCAGGCGCTTTTGCCACTGAGCTAAATCCCCAGCCCCTGTCCATTTCTTCTGAATTTGCTATCCTATGGTAGTAAAGATTTTCAAAGTAGGTATTGATGATCTTCTGGATTTCTGTAGAATCTATAGTAATTTCATCCTTTTCATTCTTTATTGCATGAATTTGTGTTCTTTCATTCCTTTTTTGATAAGGTTGGTGAGGGGTTTATCAATTTTATTTATTCTCTCAAAGAACCTTTGATTCATTTACTCTTTGATTCATTTATTTTTTGGAGGTTTTTTTTTTTTTTTTGGTCTCAATTGCATTAATTTCTGCCCTAGTCTTTATAATCTCCTCTCTTCTTTGGGCTTTGGGCTTGGCTTGTTCTTCTTTTTCTAAATGTTTGAGGTGCAGAATTAGGCTATTTATTTGTTCTCTTTCTGTTTTCCTTATTTGTCAGGAATAAATATAAATATCTCTCTGAGGACTGCTTTCATTGCATCCCACAGATTCTGGTAAGTTGTATTTATATTTTCATTTGTTTTACAGGTATTTTTTAATCTCTTCTGTGACCCACTGATTATTCAGGAGGTTGTTTAATTTCCAAGTGTTTATGGAGTTTTTGGAGTTCCTTTTGTCATTAATTTCCAATTTCATTGCACTGTGGTCAGATAATATGCATGGGATTTCAATTCTTTTGCATTTCGGTATGTATGTTCTATGGGCTAGGATGTGGTCTATTTTAGAGAAAGTCCCATGTGCAGCTGAGAAAAATGTGTATTCTGATGTTGTGGGGTGGAACACTGTACACATCTACTAAGTTCATTTGTTCACAGATTTCATTCAGATCTGTTATATCTTTGAATTTTTTGTCCAGTTGACCTATCTCTTTGTGTTAAATGGGTGTTGAGGTCCCCTATTACAATACTGTTATTAAACATATGGGTTGTCATGTCTGTTAAGATTTGTCTTATATAGTTTGATGCTCCAATATTTGGTGTATATAATGTTTATGATTGTTATCTTGTCCTCTTGCAGTTTTCCCCTAACAAGTATGCTGTGACCTTATCTCTTTTTATTGTTGTCGGTTTGACGGTTACATTGTTTGCAAACATAACAGCTACGCCTGCTTTTTTCTGGGTTCCTGTTGCATGGAGGATTGTTTTCCATCCTTTGACTTTCAGTTTATGGATTTCCTTTTGAGGAAAATCTGTTTTCTGTATACAGCATATTGTTGGATTTTGTTTCTTAATCTACTTTGCCAGTCTGTTTCTTTGACTGGTGAACTGAGGTCAGTTACATTTATGGTTATAATTGATATGTGTTGGCTTATCTTTGTCGTATTATTTACTTGCTGTTGGTTTCCTACTTTTCCTACCTGTTTAATTGCTTGCTCTTCTTGACGGTTCCTTTCTTTTTTTGTTCTGGAAATTGCGGTCATTTTTTTTCGCTGTCTAGAGTATCTTTTAGTACTCTTTGCAATGATGGTTTGGCATTCATGAAGTTCTTCAGTTGTTCCTTGTCGTGGAAATGTTTTATTTCTACACTGAATTTGAAGGATAGTTTGGCTGGGTACATCGGTCTTGGTTGGAAGGTGTTTTCTGTCAGGACCTGTAATACTTTGCTCCAAGCTCTTCTCAATTGGATGGTTTGTGTTGAGAAGTCTGCCGTGATTGTGATGGGCTTTCCTTTATAGGTAATCTTTTTCTTTTCTCCAGCAGGTTTTAACATTCTGTTCTTTTGCTGGAGATCTGGGATCTTGACTATTATATGTCTCGGTGTAGTTTTATTTTGGTTATGGTTAGTTGGGAGTTCTATATGCCTCAATGATTTGTGTATCATGTTCTGTTTCCATACTTGGGAAATTTTCTGTTATTATTTCTGCAAATATTCTTTTTATGTCATTTGTATTGCCTCCTGCTGTTTCATTGATTCCTATCAGTTATACATTTGCCTCATCTTGCAGCTGTTGAATTGATTTTTCCTTGATCCTTGTTGATTTTAACAGATCCTTTCTTTCATGTTTTCTAGCTGCCATGCTGTCTTCAAAATCTGAAATTCTATCTTCGGCTTCATTCAAGCAGATTTTGCAGCTTTCAATGGAAGCTTTGATTTCCTGGAAGTCTCTTTGAATCTGCTTCATGTGTTCTAAATCATCTCTATATTTTTCATTTAACATTTCTGTCTACTGCCTATGTTCTTCTATTTTCTTATATGTTTCTTCTTCAGATGTCCTGAGCAGTTCTTTCATTATTATTGTCATTTCATTTTCTGCCTGACAGACTATTTCTGATCTGATCTCTTCTATGGCCTGATGAAGTTGTTTGTTCCCTTCCATTGCAATCATTTCAGTAATTTCAGGTGTGTGTTTACCAAGTTCTCCTATGTCGATGTCTCCTGGACTTGTTCTGAGTGGGGTAGAGTTCTGAGATTGTGTTTTAGTCCTTCGTCTTGTCATGTTTGATACTGGATGCAGAAAGCTCAGTCTCCCTCTTCCCTGGCAGCTCAGCAAAGGCTGCTACTATCCCTAGTTTTCCTGGTGGTCAGGCTTGCCCCTCAGTGTCTGCTGAGATGCACTGCTTATTCTGGAGTTTTTCAGGAGATGGTGAAGTGTATCTAGTTCTCCCAGTCTCAGATGTGGACTGTGTTGCCAGTGGATGGCAATCTGTCTGAACCAGTGATCCCTTGTAGTTCGGGGCACATGTATGACCCAGGACTGGGTTGCACTGGTGGCTCAATCTCGGACCAGTGGACCAGTGTCCCCAGACAGTTCAGGGTACAGGCAAACCCAGACAAAACTGCAGGGTCAACAATTTGTGGATCACCTGATTCTGAGTCTCCAGTCAGCACAGGAGTTAGACACGGGCTGCACCAACATCACTCACTGTCCGTGTCTGTGACCCTCACAAGGTTGGGGCACAGGCAAAACCCAAACATGAGCCGCAGTGCCACAGCTCCCGGCACCCCCGGTTCAGTACCTCACTCTGCACACACAAACCCCCGTGAGAGTAGTTCGCGGGCCTTCTGAGTAAGGAACTCCAATCCACTCCGGGCACACCGAGGGCGGAGACTCAGACTGGAATGGCAACTGGGTCCTGGGTTAGCCACTCTGCCTCCAGGAAGTAGATGGTAAGTACCTAGCTTTCTCTGCTGTGCTTGGCTGGAAACCCTTCTGTCAGCGGGTCACAGCTCACCTGAATCTGTGTCCCCAGTCAGTTCAGAACATGCAGAGGGGCCAGATTCGGTCTGTACCAGAAGTGCTCACAGACTGCCCATGTCTGTGACCTCCAGGACGTCAGGGCACAGGCAACGAGCCACAGTGCCACAGCTCGTGGAGCTCCCAGTCCACTACCTCACTCTGTGCTGGGTGTGCACAGAGAGGGCCCACCCGTGAACCTGGTGAGAGCAGTTCGTGGACCTTCTGAGTCTAAGTGAGACTTCTAATCCTAGTTTTGTGAGGAATCTCCAAACTGATTTCCACAGTGGTCTCACCAAACTACACTCCCACCACAAGTGTAGAAGTGTTCCTTTTTCCCCACAGCCTCTCCTGAATTTGTCACTGGCTGATTTTGAAATGACAGCCTTTCTTTCTGGGGTGAGATGGAATCTCAGTGTTGTTTCAATTTGCATTTGTTAAATGACTAATGATGTTGAACATTTTTTCATGTATTTATTCACCATTAGTATTTTTTCATCTGAGAAGTGCTTGTTCATCTCAGATGCTCATTTATGGATCGGGTCTTTGAAGTTTGGAAGCCTCGTTTTTTTTTTTTTCTTTTTATTCTTTGTATGTTCCAGAAAGAAGTCCTTTGTCTGAGAGGCAGTTGGCAGAAATTTTTCCCAATTTACGAGTTTTCCCTTTACTTTGTTGTTGATTTCTTTGATATGCAAAAACTTTTCAATAAGATCCCACTTGCTCATTCTTTGAAGTATTTCCTGTGCCGTTTTGTTTTTGTTCATGAACTCTCTGCCTACTTCTATGTCTTTGAGATTTTTACCTACTTTCTCTTCCAGTAGCTTCAGTGTTTCTGTTTTGATATTTAGATCTTTGATCCATTTTGACTTTAATTTAGTGCATGGTGATAGACAAGGGTCTAGTTTTAGTCTCTGGCAAGTGAAGAGCCAATTTTTCCAGCACTATTATTAAAGAGGCTATCTTTCGTCCAGTGAACACATTGGCCCCTTGGTCAAAGATAAGGTGGCTGAGTATGTCTGGAGTTGGGTCTGCTTCTTCTAAAATCTGTTCCACTGATCTTCAGGTCTCTTTTTTTGCAAGTACCATGCTGATTTTATCACAGTGGCTTTGTAGTATAACTTTAAGTCAGGGATTGTGGTGCCTCCTGACTTGCCATTATTGCCTTTGCTATTCTAGGTCTGTTCTAGTTCCAGATGAATTTTAGGAATGTTTTCTCTAGATCTGTGAGGTATGCTGTTATCTTAATTGGGACAGCACTGAATCTGTACAACAATTTTGGGAGTATGGCCAGTTTTACAATGTTGGTTCTTCCTATCCACGAGCAAGGAATATCTTTCCATTTTCTGAAATCCTCTTCCATCTCCTTTTTCAGAGTACTATTATTTTCACTATATAGATCTTTTACTTCCTTTCTTAGGTTGATTCCTAAGTATCTCATTTTTTTAGATGCTATTATGAAAGGTGTGGTTTCACTAATTTCCCTCTCTGTTTGTTGTATATGTATAGGAATGCTATTGCTTTTAAGTGTTGACATATTCAGCAACACTACTGAATTTGTTTATTAATTCTAGGAGTCTTTTGGTAGAGTTTTTGAGGTCTTCCATGTAAAGTATCATGCCATCTGAAAATAATAATTTCCCTTCTTCCTTTCCTATCCTTATTCCTCTTACTTCTCTCTCTTGTCTAATTGCTCTGGTTAATATTTCCAGAACTATATTGAACAGGAGTGTGGTGACAGTGGACATTCTTGTCTTGTTCCTGATTTTAAAGTGAAAGCTATCAATTTTTCACCATTTAGTATGATGTTAGCTGTTGGTTTATCATAGATTGCTTTGATCAGCTTGCAGAAAAGGCCATCTATTCCTATTTTCTTTATGGTTTTCATCATGAATGAGTGTTGGACTTTATCAAAGGCTTTTTCCACATCAACTGAGATGATCATGTGATTTTTGTCCTTGGCTCTATTGACATGGTGTATTACATTAACTGATTTCCACATATTGAACTATCCTTGCATTCCTGATATGAATCCCACTTGGTCGTGGTGTATAATCTTGGTCGAGGTTGGGGGGGCGCAGAGAGTGAGGCCCTGAGGTTGTCTGGGGCTCCACGTGGTTCCCAACCTGGTGTGGCAGGGGCAGAATTGGCTCTCTGGAGTTGCTGAAATTGTCCAAGGTTCAGCTCAGTCCAACATGGGCAGAGGGGCACGAAGTGGTCTGCCAGGCCCCTAAAGGTGTCTGGGACTCTGCCTGCCTCCCACACTCACGGGGGAAGGGTGGAGGAAGCTCACTGGTATTCCTGAGGTGAGGTTCAGCTCAGCTCCAATGGGCATGGGGGGAAGGGGGGAAATGACAAGTTATTTTTTCAAGTTGAACTTATAATCAACCACCTTCCATATCTCAAGTACTTTGAGATTTTTTTCGTTTTCTTTTCCAGGTTATGGGAGTGGAATCATACTATCAGCAAATAACTATATCTTTAAATCTTATATCTCATTTATATTTCTTTATTCAGTGCATTAATAAACAGTAATGCAGGTAACATCCCTATCTTGACCTCAAATTTAATGGGGTTGCTTTTTATTATTACTGCTATGATTTGTGTCTGGATGTCCCCTCAAAGCCTCATGCAGTGGAGGGGGGCATAGGTAGGGTGCCTTTTTGGAGGCAGCTAAACCTAGAGTTTGTGATTGGTTCACTGCCTAGTGCTGGGATTGGCAGTGTGAATGCTGCACCCACCCTAAGGTAGGTAGCCTGCATACAAGATAAGGGAGGGAAAGAGGCTTGCTCCTCCCTTTTGCACTTGTTGCTTTTGTTGTTTTCTGCCATCATGCTATGTGCTACCCTGCCTTGGAGCCAGTGGATATGAACTGAAACCTCCATGAACTGTGAGCTAAATAAATCTTTCCTTCTTTATTTTTGGGCATTTGGTATTTTCTCTCAGCAAGGAGAGAAAAGTAACTAAGACAATCACTAACACATATTTGCTATAATTTTCTGATGAATATCTTCTCTGTTACAGTTTGTTCCCCAAGCCCTATGTGTTAGATTCTTAGTCCTCAGCTTGGTGACATACGGAGGTGTCAGAAGTTTAAAAGGGAGTGCTTTGTGGAAGGTTTTAGGTCACTGGTGCTTGAAAAATATATTGAACCCTCGAGCCTCTTCTTCCTCTCCTTTTGTTCCCAGCTGCTATGAGGTGAGCAGCTTGGTCCACTGTGCACTCTATGCCATAATGTTCTGCTTCCCCACAGATGCAAAAGCAACCTATCAGACTGTCTCCTTCCATATCTGAATGGCTGAATTCCTCTTCTGTATCCTAAAGGATGCTGAATCTTATCCAGTTTTTTTCTGAATATAAATTCCATCTGATCTTTCTCCTTGAATAGGCCAATGGCAGGGAGTTACACTGTACATCTTTTAATAACTATCTTCAAAATCCCGACTGTATTCTCATCAGACCCATCCCCATTGAATAACAACTATTCCCCTTTCTTCCACATAATTCTACCGTAGATCTTTTTATATTTAACTGCCTTTTGGACTCTCCTTTTTCTCACTACACTGTAAGCTTCTTCACAGAGGGACAATATCTCACATTGTTATTTCTGAAAGTTAGTATGTTTCCTAACAAAAATGTTGTTTGAATAAAAAAATTAAGAGTATACAAGCAAAGGGCTGGGGATGTAGCTCAGCAGCATAGCACCTGCCTGGCAAGCAAGAAGCCCTGAGTTCAATTCCCAGTACCAAAACCATCCAACCAAACAAACAAAATATGAGCAGAGCTAGGGATATAGCTCAGTGGCACAAGTAGCTGCTTGACAAGTGCAAGGTCCTGAGTTTGATTCCCAGAACCAAAAAACAAAAGAATACACAAAGCTAAGCAAAGTATTTTTTTAAATTGTTGCTTTCCAACAAAAGTTACAAGATGACATTCCCCAAACTAACAACACATTTGGCAACTTGGAATAGATGTCTGTCCTCCCTAAGGTTTTTGTCTCATAGATCAGTTGAGTAACAAGAGTCCTAAATTTCAGTCTGCATCTACAGAACAAGCAAGAATATTAGTAAGGCAGGCTATATGTGATCTATGGCTTACTTATGCTTACTGCAAAGGAAGTAATGAATATACTCAGAACAGCCCAAGGCAAATGAAAATGGAAATGGAAATGTGGGCCTCTGAAGTAAAATCACCAACCAGAACTAGTTATAAAAACAGAGTATATCATAGAAGTTAGATCATGTGTCATGGCAAACAAAGACAAACAGCAGCATTGTCAGTAATTCACAGTTGAAAACTCAGTTAAAGGGAAAATCTTGTTTTATGTAATCAACTGTGGTACATTTTTAGTCAGTGAGTTAAACACATATTTACTGAGTACCTACAATACTGGCTATATTAATGTATAAAAGTTTGGTTTAGCAAGCTATCATTGTGGAGAAAACTGTATTTGTAACTAGGAAACAGACTGGAAACAACCAAGTAAAAAAATGTTAGGTCTACCTACAGTTTCATGTGGAATCATAGACACTCAGTAAACATCTCAGATCTCTACCTTCTTTCATCTTTTTTTTTTTTTTTTTTTAAAGAGTAAAAGAAGGATAACAATAATGCGGGGGGCTTACCAAATTACAGACAAAGTGGTAGGAAATTATCAATGGTTATTGTTTTACATATTGTTATCTATAAGATAGTTTCTCAGGAAAACAAATAGACAATAGTGAGTTACAGACAAAAGAGGTAGGAGATTATCAATAATCATTAACTATTCTCAATGGTTGTTGTAGGAAACACATAATAATGAACATGCATCCATTTATGAAATAGGATAGGAACAATACAAACATTACAGAGTTATGGATAGATTAGTAGGAAAGTATCAGTGACTGCTGTAATACATGGTGGTATCTTAGAAGCGGTTTTTCAGGAAGACAGAGATACACAAGAAGGATCTAACAAGTAGTTACAGCCTAAGGGTTGTCAAAAATCAAGTGAGCCGTCTGGGGCCAGAGCTATTTTTTGTAGCGTTTTCTCTCCAGCCTCCCATCGCATTGGGACCTCACAAGCAGTTAGTGTCCTCTCCCTAACTGTCAGCACAGGCAGCAGGAATCCTGTTGCAGACTTCTCTGGGGCTCTACCACAGCCTGTACTGTCAGGGGAAAAATGGCTTCCAGGGAGTCTCCACACGTATTGTGCAAGGTCCTCCTGGTTTACAGCTTCTGAGCAGCTCTCGTGACCCCAGTCCACAGGACCTCTGACCCCTCAGGCTTAGTCTGCATTCTCATGTTCTCCGAGTCCTTGTTCAGCAGCTGCTCCTCTGCTGACTCTAGACCTTTCTGGTTCTCAATGGCAGGAGCAAGAGTGGCCCGTTGTATAGCATGTATTCCCAGGGGTTTTTCCATGTTTGAATGATTCACACACATCCGTGGGTGGGCATCTGCAGCCAGTGCATGGTGGGCCAACTGTGTCACTGTTTCTCTGTGTCATGATAGTTCTCAATTGAGCAGTGGCGGCAGGCCTGAAGGCCGGCACGCAACAGCACTCGCGGCCACATGGTTCCCCGTGCGCCAGGGGGCCTTCCCTCTGGCGGCCTACAAGGCAGGAAGTGAGCCAGCTGGAAGACCGGCGCTCCCCGCCCGTGGCTCCCCGTGCACCGGGGGCCCTCCCTCCTATATATATTTTTAAAAAGGAATTTTGGAAACATCGTTAGCAGTGTTGTATAAAAGTTTAAGATGAAACGCAAGGAGAAAACTAGCTCTACACGTAAATACAACCTAACGTGCTTCATCTTCTTAGTTCTTGTTAAAGCTACAAATTAGGAGAATAATAGTGCCGCCTACACACTTCCCGGCTTTGAAATTCTGGGAACAAGACTCCGGAGAGCACGATGACCTCAGGCATAAAATTCATTTCCACTCCAGCATCACCCCAAAATCAAAAATGAAAGATTCCCCCCCCCAACAGCGGGGCAGCTGCGACCTAGACCCCGGCACGCGGTTCTTCACTCTTCCCACCCCACCTCCCACAAGCCCCTCCCTGGCACTCTTTCGGAGTGCCACAGCTCCAGCTCTGCACCACCTGCCATCCAGAAGCGCTTTCCCACAGAGGCTTCCTGGCCCCGAATCCGGAGTCACCGGCCCCGCACTCCAGGTCTCCGCCCAGTCAGAACCCACTGCCGCTGCAGCCCTGGCCGAGCCTACGCCCCTCATCTTTTTATTTTGTTCTATATTTGAAGATCCTTAATTTCCTCTCACCCAGGACTGTTTCTATTCATACACTGATGACATTTAGAGCTAGGAAATACTTCAGTGATACCCAATTTCACTATAAATCAGAAAACCAAGTCCTTAGGACCCTAAAGCTTTTTTCCTTTACTGTACTTTAGACTCTTCTCTTACAGGATCATTTAGAACAGACTGATGATAGGTTTCAGTAATGTTACTTATAAGAATCATGTGTACAACAAATCACTTTATTACAATGTTTGAATATATCCCCAATTCTGTTTTCATAGTGAGTGAACAAACCCAAAATAATCACTTTCATTCTTCCTTTCTCCTTTTTTGGGTTGCTTGGGACTGGATCCAGAACCTTGCACATGCTAGGAAAGTGTTCTTAACACTACGCTATATTACCAGCCCAAATGCTTCATTTTCTTTTTCTCACCAGTTCATCACAGTGATATTTTATTATAAAACTGGGTATATAAATCTAGTAACAAAGATTTCAAATTACTACTGCAAATGTACGTAAACTAAAATCTGTACGTATTTATAGTATAAGTCCATTACAACATGACAATATAGAATTTGGATTACATTTTGGAATGCTGAGCATTTAAATAAACTTGGGGATTTCATTCTGCTTTAACAAATTTTACAATGTAAATACTATCTTTGTGACACAAAGTTGTTATAAAGTTTCTCTGTTTTCTTTAAGGTGCTTTTTTTTTTTTTTTTTTTCAATAAAGTGTTACTTTTTTTCTGTAGTGCTAGTGATCAAACCTAGGGTCTTGTACATGCTAGATCAGTGCTCCACCACTAAGCTATATTCCTAGCCCGGAAAGAAAGTTTTGTTTTTTTGATTTTTTTTGTTCCAGGAATCAAACTCATGACCTCGCACTTGCCAGGCAGGCACTGTGCTGCAGAGCTACATCCCTGGCCCCAAAAAGAAAGTTTTAAAGTATCTTTTTAAGTTTTTCATCCAACACTTTTTGCATGATAACTCAAAATTTACTCACTTGTCAGGATGTATGATCGTCTAAGAATTGGGAAGTTTGAAGAATTTAAAATATTTTGGTTTGGTAATAATCTAAGAACTTCTTTTGTAAAAAATTATAAATTTCATATAAACTTTTAACGTTTAAAAAAACTACGTTTAACAAGACAATTCTGAGTATACAAAACAAGAATTTTAGTTCTAGTTTTTACACACTAATGGTATCAGATTTCCATCTGATACCATACTATGTTAGAAATTTGAAGAAAAATGAAAAATTAAACTTAAACTGGAGAAAGTCTTTCAAAAAAAAAAAAAAAAAACTGAAAACTAACACCTAAAACTCATCTTACATTCAAATAGATCCTCAAGAGATGGTAATGAAAGTTTTCTAGATCCTTTTGTAAAACTGTGCTGCCCTATGCAAATCTTTGAAATGAGTACCTGAGATTGAAGGAGATTTCTAATTGGCAGACTCATTAAGAAATTTGACAGAAGAGTATAGTTCTATTGCTCAACAGGCTAGTATCTAGGCACTCAAAGCCCCCAGTTTCAATTTCTAATCTAGCCTGTACCTAACTGGATGCTATTTTAGTAGGAAAGCAGAACCAAAAAGTCCCTACTCCTTACAATCACTGATTATTATATTATAGTTTATTATCATAAATTTTCTGGACTTGGAAGCCAGGATAACAAGCAAACACACCAGGCATGAATCTAGAAAGGAATAAACTTTCAATTATAAGGCTCAGGTTTCCACACGTGATACACAACTAATCTAAGTAAGGGTCATAATGACATATGTTAGGATCATGGAAAACATGTCCTTTCATCCCAAGGATGTAATCTCTTTATGAGAAAAATTGCTATCTGGTGTAACTGTGTGAGAAACCCTGAGTTCTACTGCTATGAAAGGTAGATGAATGTCAAGGATGAACTGAGAACAGCACACAAAGCAAGACAATTAGTAACTTCAGGTAAAATAATACCTAACTTTGCAGTAAACCTTTATATTTGTAATAACATAGATACTGATTACTGACTTACCTAAATGTGTGATAACTATACAAGATGGACAAGATGGGTAAAAAGAAATACAGATAGAGGCATAAAAAAGAAAGATAAAAAATTTTATGTACTACTAAGACGTTAATAGATAATGTCTAAAAAAGGATAAATCAATAAAGATCAGAGTAGGCAATATACATATGTATATTAATAAAGAAAAATCACTGCTTAAAAAACTTTTAAGTCTTTATTTTACTCTGGACAACTGAAAAATGTCTGGAGAGAGCAGAGAACTGCTGACTTCCCTATAAAACTTCTGGTATTAAGCACCCATAAAAATTTTTTGCTTCATGACAACTGCCCATTTTTTACTTATAAAGAAAATATTAGTTAATGTTTTAGTTAATACCTATGATTCAATGACAGGATTTTAGAGTCACAAAATACGGAAGAGATTAAGTATAAACTACAATTAAAAATGCTTAAAACAGGATAAAAAATATGCTATATAAAAAAAGTGAACCTTACATAAAAACACATTGCTATATTTCATGACACATATATACAATAAAAACTTCCAATATAGCAATTTAAATGGATGACTCCAGAAGGCTCTAAAACTAAATTGGTAAGTGTTCTTAATATGCTGCTTTTCATTTTAGTATGTAAAATGCTAAACAAAAATTAAGTCAGAATAATCATGATTAATGAAATTTTATAAAGCTCTTTGAAAGTGACTTTTTCAAAAATAAAAAAATGAGCTATTAAGTGATATACAGGTAACATGTGCAGTGTGAACAAGTACCTTTTTAATCACACACAGCTATTTCCAAGGCAACCCAATCTCAAATCAATCATCTCTGTCTGTAAGATGAAAAGATGTTTGTGGCAAATAGCCTAACAATATAGCTCAAATCTGTCCAGTCAGAAGTTAAATACAACATGTCAGTAAACAAGAGCCTCAAGCAACTTTATGTATAAGTGACCTACTTATGACAAGCTGTATTCATTATCTACCACTATACACACATATATACACACACACATATAAATTTTAACTTAGAAGAAGAAATGAAGGAAAAGTTAGCAATTTTGCAACACTAATAGGCTAAGATTTGGTCCCTGCATGACCAAAAAGTTTTAAAAACAACAGCATATACTTTATACTTATTAACTAACATCTATGAGAAACAGAAATCTGATCGCTTTTAATGGCTTTCTGCTCTTTTATCTGGAGTGAAAACCTGTTGTGTCCTCTTGGACCATCTGTTCTGTGCTGGTGCTTGAGTGGTGGTAGTTAAAGCACCATCAGTGTCTTTGATGCATGAGTTCATGATTCTGATCGTGCCATTGTAATTTAAAACTGTTGTACAGAAGTTTGTTTTTTAATTTTTGAGATATTTTAGTTTTATAACTAGGTAACATTTACAGGTCATTATAAAACACCTGAAATAGTGATTTACATGTCTAACAAAATGTTGTACACCATGTTTCCTTTGTGAGGTAATGGTAAGTATCATCTCCATTAAGAGTTATCTAAATATTAAAGTATCTCATTCTTGAGTATAATCAGGGAGGTGAGTGGCTTTTTTTACTGTATCCCTTCAGTTTAACTTTTCCCTTTCTCACCTCACAAATTCACCTTGCCTGATAGATAACAATACAACTCAAAGCTACAATAATTTTTAAAACTATACAGAATTATATTCACAAATACTGACTAGTCCGATCTTTAGCATGACTAACTAGTCATTCTTGGAGGAGCAACTACAACATAGAGATTACAGACATAGCCCCCCGATGTATTTATTTTCATAATTTTACACACACTGAGTTACCGTTCGAAGTGGAAGAAAAGATACGATATTTTCTAGGTAGCTTAAGATTGAGCTAGCAGTGCAATGTGACAGCTACTGAATTAACAAACAGAAGTGATGCTTTCATTTAAAAATTGCAAAGTGAACACAAAAATAATCAAAATCTAACCTATACATACTTTAGTTTTACCTCAACTGGATAAAATAGCTGAGAATTTATTTCTTACAGAATAAGACAACATGAGCCCTTCTCTAATAATAATAATAATTTTAAAAAGCCAGGCCTAGTGTTCATGGCTGTAATCCTGGCAGTTGGGAGGCAGAACTGCAAGTTCAAGTCCAGCCTGAGCAATTTAGTGAGACCCTATTTCAAAATAAAATAATTTTAAAAGCCTAGTGATATACTGTGTGAAGTTCTTGGGTTCAATCCTCAGTCTGTGAGGGGAAAAAAAGACATCTCTAAAAATATAAATCCCTCCTAAAAGTAGAACAGTATTGCTATACCTTGATTTAATTTGTCTTTTTCTCTGTACCAAAGAGGTGTTCCAAAAGGATCAGTGTTAGCTAAGTCACTAACTGGCAAGGTAATAGATGCCTATTACAAAGTACTGCTAAGGACAGACAAAAATCAAAGGAATGTATTTTTTTTTAAAGTAGAAAGAAAGCCACACATAAATAAGTATAATATTGAAAAATATGTAATTTACTACAACTCAAGTTATATGTCCTGTACACACTACAGGAAACAAAGGAATCTTTAATAAGAGAAGTCAAAGAAACTTGCAACTTGGTCTACAAATGGCCCGAAAGAAATAAGCTGACTTCCAATGTAGTAAAACGGGTCACTAATTTTAAAAGATAAAAGAATGACCTACAATTTTAAGTATATTTTGAAAGTAGCCATCAATAGCAAAATTGATAGATAACGGAATGTTCAAAAGGAAAAGGTCAAATATTCAGTGAACACTAGACTTTAAAGAAGTTTTTAGGGGCTGGGGATTTAGTTCAGCGGCAAAAGCGCCTGCTTGGCAAGCACAAGGTCGTGAGTTTGGTTCCCGGTACCGGAGAAAAACCAAAAAACCAAAAAATAAAAAAAAATAAAAATAAAAAATAAAAATAAAGAAGTTTTTGACATTAACTATTAAAATAAGTTTTTCCATTCTAGAAATTTTTTTAAAACTAACGAAAAAATCTGGAGAATTATGCAAATAAGATCAGGGTTTTCTTTCAGAATACAACTCAGTAACAAATTATGTTTATAGAATAATATGTAAAACAGAATATTATATAAGTACTCTCAATACCAGAACAATGTATTAAAGACAGTAAGCCCTATCTCAGAAACACTGCTGTGAGCCTTTTCTTTTAGGGCAACTAGGCCTTTTCAAAATTTTGAATCCTCCCAATTAGAAGTATGACACAATCACTAATTTTAACAAATAAGTAAAATACAAATTAATTTCCAGAGAATTAAGTTTCTCAGATAAGTTACATCCTGTACTTCCAAGCATTTCAATGATCCAAAGAATTGTAGTTAACAACATATACTTAAACTATTACTAAATTTGAAAATATGTATTTTAACACTGATGAAAATTTAATTAAGAGCACAAATACAAAACTACTGAGATGTTCTTATATAAAATTAGGCAGCACTGTCAAAACACTTTGTTGTTCTAAACATTTAGACATTTTAGTTAAGGGTAATGAAAAAGATAAATTTTTTATGTAAAATTAAGTATCCAAACCTCACATTTTTCCTATAAGTACACATTTTAAAATATAGTCAGTATGTTCAGCTTTAACCTTAGTAGCATCTTTCATTCTTCCCTGCTATTCACATTCTGTATGCATAATTCTTTTCTTTTGTGATAACAGATTAAATGTAGATCCTCACATGGAAGCCAATCCATCACTGAGCTATATCCCCAACCCATTTTTTACCTTTTATTTTTGAGACAGGATCTCATTAAAACTTCCAGGGCGGGGCTCAAACTTGTGATCATCCTGCCTCAGCCTCCTAGGTGGCATGAATTAATAGTGTGCTCAGCTTTATATCCAGAAGATATCAGTTTTTTTGTATTAGTTCTTGAACTTGCTCCTTCTCTAAGCATATATTCTTTTGTAATAGTTCTTGCATTTGCTCCTTCTTCAACATATAACCCAATTTGATGTAGGACCTCATCATCATAAGCCTGGAGGTCATCCATGAGGCCTTACTTGCCTCTCCCTATCCCTTACCTTTGCCACAGTTCAAGTTGCACTGATTTCACTGATGTATTCTCAGTACTTCGTAACAGAATACATAGTTTGAGGGGCCGGGAATTTAGCTCAGCGGCAACAGTGCCTGCCTGGCAAACGCAAGGTCATGAGTTTGATTCCCGGTACCGGGGGAAAAAAAAAAAACAGAATACACAGTTTGTGCTCAATATTAGATGACCAAATCAATTCTATAGTCAATGCATTTCATAAATTAAGACTGAAAGTATTTTCCTAAAATAACATTTTAATCTAACAAGGAACTTTGGCTCTCCAGTGCCTGCTATATGCTATAGGCAGCCTACATTATACAAGCTAATTTTCAGGTTTCCCATAATCTGGTTTACTTCGCCTATGTAACTATATATTCTACTATTCTCCAACATGGACGCTCTATTAAAGCTAGTCTCCTCACTATCTCCCAACTCATACATACTCTGTGCTTTTAGCTACTTAATGACTTTTCTATTTTATTTTTGAATACTCATTTCTACCTCTGGTGTTAGTAAAGAAATAATAGGTTCGTACTGAACTTTTAGTTATCTTGACTCTAGTTCATTTTATCCACCCATTAGCAATGGTCTAACATTGGCCTTAATCACTACTCACAAGAGCAACTTCCAAAATCTCAACTTCTGCATGTCTCCCTAGATTTCAATCTACTTTTTCTACTCTCGCTTCTTTCTCTTTTCCTTCCTTATATTCTTGGGGGTGGGGCAGTATTAGGGATTGAACCCAGGGTCTTCACACTGAGCTACAACCCTCAGCTCTTTTAAAAATTTTTTTCGACAGAGTCTCACTAAGTTTCGCTGGCTGGGATTGAATTTGCCATCCTCTTGCCTCAGTCTCCCATAGTACTGGGATTACAGGCATGCTCCCCCAAGCTCATCTTCTTCCTTCGTTCTTATTGCAACCTCTAGTCTCTCAGTGACCTCCTGATGACATTTGGACATTTGCTTTCTTCACTTTACCATTCACATGCTACTGACTTAAGAGTTCAGTTATTCCCTTAACAATCTCTAGTATGTCTTTTCTCCCACCCCACATCTACTCATCAATCGCCAATTGTGAATACATTCTACAGATCTTTCTGTCAGTTTCTGAGCAACTAACATAACTGCTTACCCAGCCATGCTGCCTCACTCGTCTACAAATATGTGCTTTCCAAATTTCAAATAAGCCATCATCCCTGCAGGACTATACTTATATTCATCTTTAACTTTAAAATTTTTCCAAGTTCCTCAAATCTCTGGATTCCACCACTTTCATTCACATATTCATGTACTTTTTCCATGTTATTTTCTTTAAACTATCTTTATTTTCTTTTTAAATAAAAGGACGAAAACATTAACAGACAGACAACATTTTACAAAATAGCAAAAGAACACTACAGACAATACAGAGTTACAAACAAAGTGGTAGGAAATAAACAATGCTTGTTGTATTACATATTGTATCTTCAAAGTGGTTTCTCATGAAAACAAATAGAGACATGCAATATTGATCAATCAAGGACTTATTAACAGTTCCTTTCAGCAAAGAAACAGAAGACAGTACATCACCTATGATAACTATCCTGTATATACATATATACAAAATTTCTCCTTCTTTCCCTTCTCTTTTCCCACATCCCAGTTGCCCTTTCCCATTGAGTGTTTTCTTATCATTTCACAATGTCTATCATACCTCCGAGTTTAAATTAACTCTTTCAGGTTTTACACTACTGAGACAATGCAGTGCTTGCACATGCAGGTCTGATTTTTTTCACTTATGAGTATGGTCTCTAGTTGTGACTATTTACCTATAAAAGCCTCAAGTTTATCTATCTTTCTTTATAACTGAGTAATATTCCATTATATAAAAGTACCACAATTTTCTTATCCAATTCTTGGTGGATGGACACTGGGGTTGCTTCCACAATTTAGCAATTACAAATTGTGCTGCTATGAACATAGGTGCACATATATCACTGTGATATGATGTTTTTAGATCTTCTGGGAAAATACCCAGCAAGGGAATAGCTGGGTTGAATGGGACCTCTAGACCTAGTTTTCTGAGGAATCTCCAAACTGATTTCCACAGTGGTTTCACCAGTCTGCATTCCCACCAGCAGAGGAGAAGGGTTCCTATTTCTCCACAGCCTCACCAGTATTTGTTATTGGTTGATTTCTTAATGTTAGCCATTCTTACTGGGGTGAGATGGAATCTCAGTGTTGTTTTAATTTGCATTTCTCGAATGGCTAATGATGTTGAACGTTTTCTCATGTATTTATTTGCCATTTGTATTTCCTTATCTGAGAAGTATGTATTCATCTCAGATGCCCATTTTTGGATTGGGTCTTGAATTTGAGGGGTCTGATTTTTTAAAATTCTTTCTATGTTCTAGATAGAAGCCCTTTGTCTGAAGGACAGTCAGCTAAAATTTTTTCCAAGTTTGTGGATTTTCTTTTTACTCTGCTGGTGATTTCTTCAGATGTGCAGAAACTTTTCAGTAGGATGAGATCCCAGTTGTTGATTCTTTCAAGTGTTTCCCATGCAGTTTGGTTTTTGTTCATGAACTGTCTGCCTACCCCTATGTCTTCAAGGTTTTTACTACTTTCTCTTCCGATAGATTTAGTGTTTCTGTTTTAATATTGAGATCTGTGAACCATTTTGACTTGAGTTTGGTGCATGGTGATAGACTTGGGTCTATTTTCAGTCTCTGACAGGTGCAAAGCCAATTTTTCCAGCCCCATTTATTAAAGAGGCTATTGTTGTTCCAGTGAGTTTGTTTGGCCCCTTTATCAAAGATTACGTGGCTGAGTTGTGTTTGTGGTTGTGGCTGTTTCTTCCAGTCTGTTCCATTGATCCTCAGGTCTGTCTTTTAGCCAGTAACATATTGATTTTATGACAGTAGCTTTGTAGTATAATTTCATGTCAGGGATTGTGATTCCACCTGACTTATCCTGTTGCCGAGGATTGCTTTTGCTATTCTGGGTCTTTTCTGGTTCCAGATGAATTTAAGGAATATTTTCTCGAGATCTGTGAGGTATGCTAATGATAGTTTAATGGCAATTGCACTGAATCTGTACAGCAGTTCCGGGACTATGGCCATTTTTACAATGTTGGTTCTTCCTATCCACGAGCAAGGAATTATTTTCCATTTACTGAAATCTTCTCCCATCTTTCAGAGTACTGTAGTTTTCATTGAAGAGATCTTTCACTTCTTTTGTTAGACTGATTTCTAAGTATTTCAATATCTTTGGTGTTACTGTAAAAGGTATGGTTTCCTTAATTTCTCTCTGTCTGTTTGTCGTTTGTGTATAGGAATGCCATCAATTTTTGGATGTTGACTTTGTATCCAGCTGCACTGCTGAATTTGTCAATTAATTCAAGGAGTCTTCTTGTGGTGTCTGGGGTCCATGTAATGTATCATGACATCTGCAAATAGTGATAGTTTTACTTCTTCCTTTCCTATCCTTATTTCTTTTATTTCTCTCTCTTGTCTAATTGCTATGGCTAGTGTTTCCAGAACTATATTGAGCAAGAGTGGTGACAGCAGACATCCTTCTCTTGTTCCGAATTTAAAGTAAAAGCTTTCTGGTTTTGTCCATTTAGAATGATGTTGGCTGTTGGACTGTCATAGATGGCTTTGATCAGGTTAAGGTAAAGACCATCTAGCCTTATTTTCTGTAGAGTTTTTATCATTAATGCATGTTGGACCTTGTTGAAAGCTTTTTCTGCATCTACTGAGATGATCATGTGGTTTTGTCTTTGGCTCCATTCATATAGCATATAACATTAATAGATTTGGGAATACAGAACCAACTCTGCTTTCCTGGAATGAATC
>NW_004955424.1:27617832-27627871 GCF_000276665.1 Chinchilla lanigera | reverse complement strand
CTGTGGTTAGATAATATGCACGGGATAATTTCAGTTCTTTTGCATTTCAGAAGGTATGCTCTATTGACTAGGATGTGGTCTACTTTAGAGAAAGACCCATGTGCTGCTGAGAAAAATGTGTATTCTGATGTTGTGGGGTGGAACACTCTGTACACATCTACTAAGTCCATTTGTTCACAGCTTTGGTTCAGGTCTGTTATTTTCTTGCTGATTTTTTGTCCAGTTGACCTATCTCTTTGTGTTAAACAGGTGTTGTGTTCCCTTTTACAATAGTGTTATTAATTATATGGGTTTTCATGTCTGTTAAGATTTGTCATATAATTTGGATCTCCGATATTTGGTGCATACATGTGTATGATTGTTATCTCATCCTCTTGCAGTTTTCCCCCACCAGTATGCAGTGACCTTCTTTATCTCTTTTGATTGTTGTCAGTTTGAAGTTTACATGGTTTGGAAACAGAATAGCTACCCCTGCTTTTTTCTGGGTTCCTGATGCATGGAGGATTGTTTTCCATCCTTTGACTTTTAGTCTATGGCCTTCCTTTTGAGTAAAATGTGTTTCCTGTATACAGCATATCGCTGTATTTTGTTTTTTAGTACACTCTGCCAGTCTGTTTCTTTTGACTGGAGAATTGAGGCCATTTATAGTTATAAATGATATGTGTTGATTTATCATTGTCATGTTATTTACTTGCGTTGGTCTCCTACTTTTTCTACCTGTTTACTTGCTTGCCCTCTTGACGTTTCATTTGTACTGTTGTTCTTGAATTTCGGTCAGTTTTTCCTCTGTCTAGAATATCTTTTAGTACTCTTTGTAATGCTGCCTTGGCACTCATGAAGTTCTTCAATAGTTCTTTGTCGTGAAAATATTTTATTTCTCTGTTGAATTTGAGGGATAGTTTGGCAGTGTACATCAGTCTTGTTTGGAAGCTGTTCTGTCTCAGGACCTGTAACACTTTACTCCGAGCTCTTCTCGATTGGATGGTTTGTGCTGAGAAGTCTGCCATGATTCTGATGGGCTTTCATTTATAGGTAATCTGTTTCTTTTCTCTAACAGCTTTTAATATTCTATTCTTTTGCTGGAGATCTGGGAACTTGACTATTGTATGTCTGGATTCAAGTTTTATTTTGTTTGTGGTTGGTTGGATTTCTATATGCTTCACTGACGTTGTGTATTTCCATACTTGGAAATATAATCTATTTCCATACTTGGGAAATTTTCTGCTATTATTTCTGCAAATATTCTTTTATGTCAGTTGTGTTGCCTCCTGCTGTTTCATGGACTCCTATAAGTCATACATTATTCTTCTTTGTTTCATCTTGCAGCTGTTGAATTGTCTTTTCCTGGATCCTTGTTGATTTTACAGGATCCTTTCTTTCATGGTTACTAGCTGCCATGCTGTCTTCAAAATCTGAGATTCTATCTTCAGCTTCATTCAGGTGGTTTTGGTAGCTTTCAATCGCAGCTTTATTTTCCTGGAAGACTCTTTGAGTCTGGTTCATGCGTTCTAAGTTCTTTCCATATATTTCATTTAACACTTCTGTCCATTGCCTTTATTCTTGTATTTTCTTATATGTTTCTTCTTCAGACTTTTTGAGCAGTTCCTTCATTGAGATTTCATTTTTTGCCTGAGAGATTATTTGTCATCTCATTTCTTCGATGGCCTTATGCAGTTGTTTCTTTACTTCCACTGCAATCATTTCAGCTATTTCAGGCATGTGTTTACCAAGTTCTCCTATGTCAATGTCTCCTGGACTTGTTCTGAGGGGTTGGAGTTCTGGGATTGTGTCTTAGTCCTTTGTTTTGTCATGTTTGCTACCGGATGCAGAAAGCTCAGTTTCCCTCTTCAATGGCTGCACAGCAAAGGCCACTAGTGTCCCTAGTTTTCCTGTTGGTCAGTTTTGCCCCTCAGTGATCCCTGAGAAGCACTACTTAATCTTGGGTTTTTGAGCAGTTGTTGATTTGTATCTAGTTATCCCAGGTCTCAGACATGGGCATTGGTGTCAGCTGATGGCAGACCGTCTGATCCAGCATCACCTTGCAATTCAGGGCACATGCACAGCCCAGGCTCAGGTGTGACAATCCTGGTCTGGTGGACCTATGTCCCCAAGCAGTTCAGGGTACAGACAAAATCCAGACACAAACTGCAGGATCGATAGTTTGTGAACCACCTGATTCTGTGTCTCCAGTCAGTTCAAGACACATACAGGAACCAGATGTAGGCCGGACAGGCATCAATTACAGACTGCGCATGCCCCTGGGGGTGTGGGCGCAAGTAAAGCATGGACTTGAACCACTGGACCAGCAACTCTTAGAGCACTTGCTCACTAGGTACAGGGCACATGCAGGGAGGGGCCGCACACACACCCCAGCGAGAGCAGTCCCGGGGGCTTCTGAGCGAGGACCTCCGGTCTGGCTCTCTCTGTGAGTTTCAGCTGGAAACGGTGGGAGTAAAGCACAGCCTCGAACCGCAAGACCAGCAGCTCTTGGGGCACTTGCTCACTCGGCGCAGGGAGGGCCCACATGTGCACCCCAGCGAGAGCCTCTTGAAACTATCTTTAATTCCACTCATTTATCCATGTTTATTACTGCTGTTCACACAGATTACACTTAGTTAATTTTCATATTCAGCTCCAACATCACCTCCTCTAAGAAGTATTTCCTCCATGAAACCACTTTGTTGTACCCAGTACTGTATTGGGATCATAATTCCACTACATAGGTGAGCTATTGCATTGTAATATGTTTGTATGCTCTTCCTTCCTACTGGGTGGACAAGCGTCATACCCCAGCACTACCAGACAGTTCGCTATACATTAAGCATTTGGAAACTAACCACTAAACGAAATGATCTTTGAATGACCCCTTCTTTTATCCTTGTCACTGAGTACTGTATTTCGATCCTAGTAAAGGAGATCTCTGCTCAAAGGGTAACATTTACTGAATGCTCAGTATATGCTAAGCACTATACACAAATTATCCTACTCGATTCTTTTTTTTTTTTTTTTTTTTGGTTTTTCTCTGGTACCGGGAACCGAACTCACGACCTTGCGCTTGCCAGGCAGGCGCTTTTGCCGCTGAGCTAAATCCCCAGCCCCCCCTACTCGATTCTTATGGTAACTTTGTGATTCTCTTTTTTAATCCTCAGTTTATAAATAAGGAAATTGAAAAGTAACTTACTATAGGTCAGACAGCTATGTATGTATAAGCTATATGTAGAGAGATGACACCAAGACCAATCATACAAAAGTAAACTGTGAGCAACTGTGACTTTTTTGAGGAGACATAAATAGGTAAGTATGGTGTAGCAAAAAATAATGATGAGAACAACCAGCACTAGGTTTACAGTGCTCAAAAAAGACAAAACAGATTACTGTCCATGCTTCAGTTAAGATTATAACCAATCCTTCCTGCCTCCAAAGAAAATAGTATCTCTCATCTTACAACTGTAGGAAGTAAGATTTGAAGATCCTGATTAAGTTGCTTAAATACACACACTAACAAGTGGCACAGCTACAACTAAACCCAAATCTGTCAAAAACTCACGTTCATTCCACTTTTATTATATACCTATTATTTATTCAACAGAAATATATCAAGAACCCACCATATTTCAACTACAGTGCTAGGAATAGAGAGGAAGGATACTGTCCCTGGCTTCAAGAAGCTCACAGGCTAATCAGCAGAGTCAAGAAAGTGAAGAACTGCAATACAGTGACATAAATGCTGTGGAAAGAAGCACAAGAAGTAGTAATATATAGGCTATGATAAATGAGAACACAATGTGTCTTTGGGAACTTGCTCAGTCTTTAGCTATGCATTGAGAGGAGTGGTGCTAACTAAAGAATCTAACAGCAGCAGGATCACAAAGAAGTCTGCATGCTTAAATAATACTGTTATGTTTACTCTAAGGGCAATAGAAAGCTACTGAACCATTTTAAAGAGGAAAGACATGATAAAATACATGTCTTTACCAAGATTAATGTCATCACAGATGACATAGCCTAAAGATTTAGAGACAAGCTCAGTGATAAGAACACCAGTCAGTGGATTTTTCAGGAACACATTCACAGTAGCGCCGTAAGTCATGTGTTGCTGCCAGGCAGTTGTGAACCACTAGTGGTACACATATGGCTATCCTATTGGGCAGCATGGAACAGTTGTGCATGTGTCACTGGTGGTTTAAGCCAGCAGGAATATGCTTACCCAAGAGTGAAGGACATATCTGAGAAATATTTAGGAGGTATATAACAGAACATATTAATAGGATAGCAACTCTAGCCTGTAGTCCTAGCACTTGGGAGGCTGAGACAGGAGGATCACAAGTTGGAGCTTAGCTGGGGCTACATAATGAATTCTGGGCTAGCCTAGACTACATACGACCCTCTTTAAAAAAAAAAGAAGACTGCAACTCTGACTACATCATGAATATTTTAAAAGAAGCAATAAACAAAAACAAAACTAAATAAAAATGGTAAGGCACAAAGAGAAAAGCTGAAAATAACCACATCAAATGTAAGAGTTAGTGCCATACTTGAGACCTCCCCTCTCTGCTCACTGGCAGCCTTGCAAGCAGCTTCCTCTGCTGTGCCTTTCTACAGTGTTGACTGTGTCTTGGAGCAGCCAACCACGCACCAAAACTCCAAACAATGAGCCAAACTGAACCTCTCCTCTGAGTTACAGGTGCCTGGTACTCTGTCCCAGCAATGGGAGAGAAGACTAATACAGACAGCTTATGTATTTTACATGTCATTTTACATTACAGAGTCATAAACCCAATTTACTTTTTTGAGACAAGGTCTTGTTATGTAGTTCAGGCTGGTCTCAAACTGTGGAGCTCAAGCTGGCCTCTAACCTGAGGCACTGTACCTACCTTGGCCTCCTAAGTGCTGGGATTAAAGGCATGTACTACTATGGCTCAGCTTCAATTTATTTTTGAAATCTTACGATTTGCTAGGACAAAGGAACATTTCTGAGCCAACTGCCTCTTAAAAAAAAGGTTTCTTAAGTATACTTTATTATGTTGAGGATTGGGAAATAAGTAGAAGTTGGCATGACTAGGTGTCAGGGCTTTAATTAAAAAGGAATTTTCAGGTTGGGGATGTAGCTCAGTAGTAGAGTGCTTGCCTAGCATTGCAAGGCCCTTGGCTTGATCCTCAATACCACAAAAATAAATAAAACAAAATAAAAAAGGGTTTTCATGGTGACTTCAAACTCATCTAAAAGAAGAAGAGCCAAAGAAATTTATCACAACAGGTATATTCTAAATATAAGTCTCTATAGCTAATCAGGTTTAATTACAGAAGGTAATTCCAAATATTGTTCTGATATTATTAACAATTTTCTCAGTACTTAAAACCCTACCATATCCATATTTTCAACTGCTTAGGTAATATGAATAGCATACTTCTTAAATTTTAGGATTATAAAGTTAACTGCAATGTCATACATCCCTTAAAAACTCACACCATGTAATATTCAACACTGGTAACAGAACCAAATGACTTCTCAAACAAAAAATGATTATTTCTGTTCACTGACATCAAGCCCTACAACTGATAACTAGCACTGAGGAAAAAAAGATTTCCTTTGGTAAAAGTAGAAAAATGCCCTGCAGCATAGAGAGAAGTTGGCCAATCATTCTAGATCTCTAAATAGCTTCACCCTTTTCACATTAAAGATGACTGATGCCATGTCATAAGTTCTTGCAAAGATTCTTTGATGCAAGAAGTCACTCAATAAATCAAGTTTCATTTCTGAATACACTGAATGCCAGATCAGTGAACAGACTCCAAAACTGTTGAACAGGGTCAATAAATAATGTCATGAAGAAGTTAGGTTTTTACTTTCAGAGTCTGGGTCCAAACTGCCAACACTTAAGTGACTAAATCAATATTCTTATTCTTTATGAACACTTTATATGAAAAAAATCTGTAATAATGTTTCTATAATGAAAGTCTGTCACGTAATATAAGGCTAGCTGGGCAAAAATGTAATTAAACGTATATAAACAGGTTTCTACTTCTGTCCAAGACAGACTAACAGGGAATACATTTATTCTTTTGCCCAAAACAACTTGGAAAAAAAAATAAATAAAGACATATGAAACATTTTTCAAGACAGTGGACATCAGGCAACCAAGAACAATGATTGCTGACAGATGAGAAACAATCCTAAGTCCAGTAGTTGTCCCAGCTTATGCACTTGAAAGAGTTTCCAAGCTACAAGACAGAGGAGAGAGAACGTAGGTGGTGCAAAGTAGTCTCCCTGAGTTGAGAAGATGGAACCACATCTGGAGACAAGGCTTCTAGAGCACAAGGCAGAGTACACCAAAGAGAACAGAACTTACACAAAGAGAAATATATGCAGAGGACATCCGTCAAATCTTCACCTCAGTACTTATCTACACCTGTGTGTGGGAAAACTACCCAAGGACACTTAAGGCACCACCAGAAGTATTAAGAAGAACAATGCCAAATAGCTCCTGCTCCTGCTCCCACTAGCCACAGTGCTGAGTTTTGTCTCAATCGTGCAACCAAGTGGTACTACCTAACAAAACTTCAAAGACAAGTCCTGAAAAGATCAAATCGATTTGTTTACAACTAATTTAACTGCCTTCCAGAACAAGCTCAAGATTTTTATATTTAAATGAATACAAAAATATCCAATACACAACAAGGTGAGATTTAAATGTTTAGCATCAAATAAAAAATCACCAGGCATGCAAAAAAGCAAGTACAATCAATAATGAGGAGAAAAATCAATCAACCAAAATCAACTCAATAAAATGATAAAGAATTAGCAGGCACGGACGTTAAATCATTTATAGCTGTATTCTACATGTTCAAGACGCTGGAGAAGGGACAGAGTGAAAAATATAAAAAGGAGGAATAAATTTGTAGAGGTTAAACCATAATGTCTGAATGATACATATGCTGGGTAGGATTCAGAGCTGATTAAACGTTACAGAAGAAAAGACTAATAAGTTTACATATCACAACAGACTGTAAAATAAACCATAAAAGAGAAAGAAAAACAGTACAACTGAAATGAACATCAGGAAGACAATGTCAAGCAATCTAATAAACATGTAATCGAACTTCTAAAAGGAGAAAAGAGGAAAAGGGATGATATACATATATAGATAGATACATAGATAGTACACATAAGAAACAATGGCTGAAAATTCCCAACGTTCATAAAAACTGTAAGCCCACAGATCCAAGAAATTCAACAAACTTAATGCACAAGAAACATGAAGAAAAATATACACTTTCCTTTCCAAAAGGCTCTTGCTCACAAATTCTATAACCAAACATAATCAGATTAATTTTTAGGTTGACTTACTGGGTAGAGTTTCAAGTGACACTTAGAGTTCATTAAATCACACGATCATTTGAGTAAGTACATTTAACAAAAATCTTAATGATTTCAAAATTAGCAGAATATGCCTTTTAAAATAATGCATTGTTTTGTTGCCCTATCATTTGTATTGATCTGATTTTAGCAAGTTATTTTTTAAAAAGTGTATTTGTCTTCATTTTTTAAATTTCCTTTTCCTTTAATTTATATAGGTCATTTGCAACAGAATGAGGACACTAAGAAAACTTTTAAAGAAACTGAGAGGCGGAACTGAAAACACAGAAGTAGCTTTGAGGTTTAGAAAGCAACTAGCCCTTCCAAAAACCCCAGCAACTTGGCAAGCACTATTGTAGAACACCATTATTTTCAAAATATACATATTTTTAAAAATATAAAAATGTACTCAAAGTGGAAACAAGCTGATGTGTTTGTTTTTAGCACCTTGGTTAACTACAAAGACTTAAAAAAAAAAAACCACTATTCTTTCAAGAAAGAACTATACAAATAAAAACTATTAAAATGGAAAGATAACGTATCTTCCTATTTTTATGAACACATCTATTTTTTAAGATTCAGCACACAAATTCAAGATTTTTTGCCCAAAAATATGTAAGTGACATGATGGGAAAGTTCTGGGGAGTTATCATAATGGTTTCCTTTGATAGCGTACTTCCTAAAATAATAATCAGTTTAATTATCCTACCATTTTGCATGGAAGATAGTAGGATAGTTCAAAGAAAAATTAATTCTATGAGTTAGCTACTAAAAATGTATTAACTAACCCTGGAAATAACATCTACACTTTTTCCTTTCCAAACAAAAAATATATACACATTTGATAGCAAATTTTTTTGAGTCTATACTAAAAACATTTTTAGAAAAAGCATAATAGTATAATACTTCCTTGTAGGATCAACACATATATAAGTGACAATATACGAATTTCTATACATCCAAAGTACAAATCTGCGAACACACAGAGAATTTGTTTTGTTTTGAACAGGGTCTCGCCATACAGTTTAGGCTGGCCTTGAACTCACTATGTGATTCAGACTAGCCTTGTACTCCTAACTCCTGGTGATTCTCCTGCCTCAGCTGCCAGAGTGCAGGTAAGGCTGGGATTACAGGTGTGCTCCACCACGCCCAGCTTGACTTCCACCTCTTTTAAACAGAAAAATAATTTCTAACAAAATACTGAATTTTATATGTAAAGTTATTAGCAGTACTTAGTCTTTAGTGACAAGCATTTATAATGCACAAACTTCCACCTATATAAAGAGGAATGTCTTTAAATCAAACGCTGCACAACGTTCTTGCGATGAGATTCTAGTCAAGAGAAATAAAACTAAATACACATTACTTCAGGTACTACTGTAATATTCAGCCTGATAACCTACACTGATGCTCTCAGAAGTATACATGCTAAAATACCTATACAATAAAAACAGACCCAGCCACGGACATGCTTTCAAATTTTCAAGTCCGAAACACATTCTTACAATACCACAAACATAGAAGACAAAAGATTTGCCTATTAAGTCATCTGCTTGTTAAGACTTCAGTTATTTGCATTTAAAAACCTCTGAAAGTACCTTTAAAGGATTCCCAGCAGAAAGAAAAAAAAAAGATTCCCAGCAGACTAACAATTCACACAATAAGTCATCTAATCGGACTTAATTATAGGCATTTAAATTATTTGCTACAGCAACAGCGCTCTTCACCAATCACAACTGTTTGAAATTCTGTTCTGCACTGTTACTACTTCACCAGTTAGTAAGAAAGGTTAGTAAGAAACATTTTTCCATGAAATGCACCTAACTTCATAGTAGGTTTTTTTTTTTCCCCTTTGAAGAAACTAGATTCTCTTCTCCACCCCCCACTCCTCCTCTACCCACCTCTGCTTCGACCAAATTACCAAAGACAGCACAATGCGCTTTGCATTTCGGCACTGGTGACAAATGACAATAACAGGGTTGACAGAATGCAAGATCCAAGTTTCACAATTTTAACAGGTATCATTACGAGGTTGTGATCAATGGGTTGGGCTCGTAACATAATCTCCTTTTAAGATACAATTCTTAAATCACAATTTTTCTGGCCAAACAACCAAATTAAGGGTGTAAAACATAAAGTCTGTAAGTTCACAGTACGCTATTTTTTAAAAACAAGTTACCGAGAAAAGCAGAAAGCACTTACATTTGGAGCATGACCTGGTTCAGGAAAACCCCGTCCACCAAAGCCACGTACTCATCCAGGTTGGTCCCACTTCCCGCGGCCAGCGGTCCGAACGTCTTCACCTAGACACAGATCGCGAGGGTGAACGCCCACCGCCCGCAGCCGCGAATAACTGGGGAGCAGCTGCGGGAGGCACTTACCCAAGTGACCAAGGGGCTGGCCATGAACTGCTCCAGGAGGGGAGTAAAAATCTCGTTCTCCATTTTATAGATGATGTTTTTGGGGATAAAGAAAAAAAAAAGGAACTACCACAAAAATACGCTTAGGGAATCAGTCGCGCAACACCGGCAAGCAGATCACTGGAGGCCCATCGCGAGGAAAATCCCCGGAGGAGGGGCGCGGCGCCCTCCTCCAAAAGCCCCGCGGCGGCAGCCGCAGCCCGGGGGTCGACGTGCGGAGCCCCCGAGCGGGAGCCTGCGCTGGGAGGTCTGCGCCCGGCGA
>NW_004955424.1:27604476-27617277 GCF_000276665.1 Chinchilla lanigera | reverse complement strand
GCGCGCTTGCTGCAGCTGCCGCCGTGGCCGCGCCTCGCTCGCGCCCAGGACCGCTGCCAGGGCCGGGGGGCGGGGATGGGCACGGTGGGGAAGCGGGCTGTGTGCTCGCTCTGGCCTAATTACGGTTTATTTCTTCCCAGAGTGCCTTCTTTGATGTGTGATGGTAACACGAGGGATGCAGACAGTCTGTTTCGGACAGTTCGATTTGATCTGTTGAGCACGCTTTCTGCCCAGTAAGATGGGATAAGAAAACGCTACAGCAAATGGCAAAAGGACTTGAACCGAAACTTGGTTCTTTCTTCTTTCTTCAAAAAAAGAAAAGAAAAGAAGCTAATCGATTAAAGCATGCATGTTCTTCAAAAGTTTCAAGTGAATATAGTAGGTTCTTAAATAACCTAAACTGTCTTTCAACATGGTATTCCCTGACTGGAGCGATTGTGATTCAGGCTTTTTTCTTTTTTAATTTTGTTTTTTACTAGTATTTGGCCATTGAAAAATACCCAAACAAAATCCTCTTCCTACAAAGAGGAAACATTTGGAAGTCATTCGAACTCGGTGACAAATAAACAAATTACATATTTGTCATAAATCTCTGTGCTCTGCCCAACTGGAACCATTAAATAACTTTAAAGGTTCCCCAGCAAAATCAAATGTTTCATCTTTCCTTGGGATAAAATGACCGTGTGAAACATAATTGTTTTGAGAAAATAAGTAGAGTATCATAGTTTAATAATGTTTGCTGTGTTTACATTTACATAAATACCTACATTGAACATATATCTTGAATTAGCATTAAAATGTTTTTATCATGCATTGAATTAAGAAACCGAACAATTTCTTAATTAGGTACCTGACAGCTGACCCTGAGTCCGCCTGACTATAATACTCCAGCTGTGAGCTGAGGCAAACAGGGAAAACAGTAGGGTTCAATGAATGGCAGGCAGCTAATAGCAAGTTTTCTATCGTTGTTGTTAGCATTGATATTGTTTTAATCATGTTCCCCAATGAGGAATCTTTAGGAAAAAGTCAAAATATAACCTTTCCTACTTCATTTCAGTCATAGGAGAAAAGATCTTGCTTTGGGGAATAAACCTCCTTCTAAAATCATCTTGATTAAAATTAGGAGGCACTCGCGTGCCCGCTGTGGTACAGAGCACAGCCTTGCACTGCCCAGTCAGTGCACAGTCTTGAGTCACCCTGGTTGCTAGCAACCTTCCTTCTGTTTTGATGACTCCTCCTTAATCACAATTCTTTATTTGGTGAACGAAGTGCAGACGGAAAGAGGCACCGAGTAGGAAGCATTTTCAGAAGCAGCCCAATGCTTGACGTGCGCATTTTTCTTTGTAATCCCTTTGGAGCCTGGTAAAATAATATGGAAGCATTTATGCCTATACTGACATGTCTTTATCCTAAGACATACCAACCTGATCTGTTGGTAGAGTAATACCCCAGAAAATATTAACACCAATTGTAGCAGGTAACAGGCATTTTGGACAGTAATGACTGAAGAGTTAGCACAGGGGTAGTACATTCACACATTATTCCTCCAATTCAGTACCCATTTCATTCCTCACACAAATCCGGATTCCCCGCTAGATCCAGATGGCCCTGGAAGCTTCCTGATCTATCTTTAGGTTTTACACACACACACACACACACACACACACACACACACACGCACACACACACACTCAACAAAGAAACATGAGGAGTTAATTGTAAAAACAGGAAACTTTAGGCCAGACTAAATTCTGCAGGAACTTATTTGAAAACTTACCAATTTACAATTCTCTAGTTTAACAGCAACGTTAGAAATGTTTTGTAATATCTCCAGAGTACAATCGGAAACTTTTCTGTCTGGCAAAACAGGGACTGTACATTATACACAATTTAATGGTCCTTGAATTGCAATGTTCTATAAGGTTAAATCCCAAGTTTCTTATTGTCCTTTCACTTAGGAAGAGATTTCTTTAAAGTACTTTGGTTTTGTACTTTGTGGTCATTTTCTATCCATCTTCTCTTAGAACATTAAATCTAACAGGAAAGGACTTTGGAAAAACATACCCGTTTGGTTAGGCTGTAAGTTGTCTGCTCAGCTCTTTCATAATATAAAACTAAATAGTTGGAATAAACCATGATCTCATTTAGTAAACACTAAAGAAAGATTTTGCCACGTATTGTAACTGAAGGCCCCTGCAAATTGCAAATACAAACCACTACTTGTACACTAATCAGGACTAATCAAATTAATAAGTTAGTAAAATACGAATAACCCACGTACACCCGTAGAATGGCACCATTGTTTATAATAGTCAAAAGGTGGAGACACCTGAAATGTCCATTTTCTGATGACTGAATAAAATATAGTATATCCATCCAATGGAGTATTATTCTGCAATTGAAAAGAATGAGTTACTAAGAAATGCTATAACATGAATGAGCCCTGAAAGTCCTGTGCTAAGTGAACATCAGGCACAAAAAACAACATACTGTATGATTCCACTTACATCAAATGTTCAGAAGAGACAGATCTATAGGGATAGAAAATAGATTAATGGTTACCTAGGACTGGGAAGGTTGGGGATAAATAATGACGATCACTAAAGAGTGCTGGGTTCTTTTTGAGAAAATAAAAATAAACTAAAATTAATCGTAATGGTGGATGCACAACTCTGAAAGCCATAGAATTACACACCTCAAGTGGCTGGATTTTATTTTGAGACAGGGTTTTGCTATGTTGTCTAGGCTGGGCTTGAATTTACCTTCTAGAATACTGGGATTACAGCTGTGCGTCACCACATGACTCATTAAAGTTGTTCTTTTTTTTTAAAGAATGGCACCATTGCCTCATGAAGATTAAAACAATGTCATCAAGAAATCCACTCTCATAGACTTTACAAAAGAGTTCTCTTGATGTAAAGAATAAAATTATAATTCACCTACCAACACAGAAAGCATGTTCTTAATAATTCCAAGAGAAATATAGTATAGGGGCATCAAAATTAGGAAAGTTGTTTAACTTCTTTTTGCACGACTTTCCTCAACTGTAAAGTGGGCTTATTGTTTTCATCTCCTACTCAACATCTGCCTAGGCTGGTGGACTTGTCTCTGTCCTGTATCTCAACTGGACAGAGGAAAGGAAATGGGAAAGAGATGACAGGGAAAAAAGAGTCTACCATTCAGGCCAGTATCAATTACGCCTCTCAAATGCCCTAACTCTGTGTTCCAAAGTGAGTCATCTCAAATTCAAAATAATATCACACACACTCATGCTTCTACACAGGCTCCTATCCTTGTCTTTTCTACTTGCCAGCCAGACCGACTCCTATTCATTCCTCAGGATTCAGCTGTTACACCTTTGTCCCCTCTAAGCATCAGGGCGAATTGCACACTGTTTTGTGCTTGCATAGTACCTAATCTCTGCGTCATTTCTGTACAGTGCTCTGAGCAGCACATATTTGCCTACATGCTCCATTGTCTCATTTTATTCATCTCTGTGTCGGTGGGAAAGCCTCGCAAGATAGGACGCCCTCCCTCGACAGATCAGACTGTGAAGATCGGTTTATATTCACAAGAACTGGTAAGAGCTCACAGTAGAGCAACTTCTGAGAACCATTCCAATTAATTAATGAACTTGAAGAGACATTAGCTACATGTTATTGCTAGCCAGTGAATTCGAAGAGCTAAAGGATTTGCCCCCAGGACATTGAGGTCATAAAATAAATAGACTTCAAGATAGATTTTCCCCAAGTGTATAATTTTTTTCTAGATAAAGTTTAGAGCAATATATAAAGATAAAATCTTTTATTTCTCTGTCAGGATAAGCATTTATCCTTCTGAACACCCCAAATGTTTGTTTTCTTTAAAAAAATTTTAATATTTAATTAATTTATATACTTTTGAGTCATCAGCATGGAGAGAGTTTCACTATGTTGATAAAGCTGCCCTCAAACTCTTATCCTCAAGTGATCCTTCTGTCTCAGCCTCCAGAGTAGCTGGAACTACAGTTATATGCCACCATGCACAGCTGTGTTTTTTCTTAACCTTTATTTTTTTATCATTTTGATGGAAGTCTTTTAAAAATGTGTTCCAATTGATTAAACTTTGTTGAACAGTATATTCTGAAGGTAAATTGACATTTTCTTTAAAAAATTACTTGAAATTAACCATGTACTTTTTTTTTTTTTTTTTTTGGTGCTGGAAATCAAACTCAGGGCCTTACACTTGCCTAGCAGGCCCTGTGCCACTGAGCTACATCCCCAGCCCTGCTCATGTCCTTTTAATATACTAATATATTCAAAGTCTCCTAAAAGTCACAAGGGTAGGCTCATATACTGCAGACAACTAAGTTTTGAATTTGTGCTTGCATAGTTTTCTGATTTTCTTTTGTAACTAACAATATCTCTGTTGATAGTCCCTATTTAAATTTGCTGCCTGAAAACTAGATTTTGGCTGGCCATGCAGGCACCCAGGAGGTGAGCTGCTGGCCCCCAGGAAGCCACGCCGTGGGGTGCGCCGGCCATTGGGCCGGCCCCTAGCCATACAGGCACCCTGGAGGCCGGCAGCTGGTGCCCCGGAAGCTCCACGGTGGCACACACTAGTGCTTGCAGGCCCTCAGGCCGACCACTGCTGCGCGGTCGAGAACTATCATGGCACAGAGAAGCAATGACACAATTGGCCTCCCATGCACCGGCCGGGGAGGCCACCTGGGGATGTGTGTGAATCATCCCAACATGGAGAAAACTCTGGGAATACATGCTACACTACACGTCGCTCTTGCTCCTGCCGTTGAGAACTAGAAAGGTCGAGTCAGTGCAGAAGCAGCTGCTGAACAAGGACTTGGAGAACACGAGAATACGGACTACACTCGAAGATTCAGAGATCTAGTTGACTGGGGTCATGACAGCCATTTGGAAGCTGGAAACCAGGAGGACCTTGTGTAATACCTGGGGAGACCCCTTGGAAGCCATTCTTCCCCTGACAGTACAGGCTGTGGTGGAGGAGCCAGTGGAGCTCCAGAGAGGTCTGCACCGAGATTCCTGCTGCCTGTGTTGAGGGTTGGGGAGAGGACACTAAGTGGTTGTGGGGTCCCAATGCAATGGGAGGCTGGAGAGAAAAAGCTACAAAAAAATGGCTTTTGCCCCAGATGGCTCACTTGAGATGTTAGTAAGAATTGCCTCCTCAGTATTCTATAGCAGTGATGAGGAGGAGGCCAAGGAGAGAAAACAAAGAGACTAAGAAAGAGCAGCTGCTTTTGCTGCAGCACTAAGAGAAACAGACCCTAAGTCTGATTCTCAGGGCCCCAAGAAGTACTTGATGACTATATTCATCTGCTACCACTGTTAAAAGCCAGGTCACCTCAGGAAGAACTGCCCTAAGAAGCCCCCTGGGCCATTCCCTGACTGCAAAGATGACCACCGGAGATTAGTCTACCCTCTGAAGCAGAGGCCCCAGAGCTCAGATCCATTCTATCAGTTAGTCTAACAGGAATGAGGGGGCCCGAGGCATACTCTGCCTTCTCCCTCTGGCCAGACTGTCATCTCCATGGAGGAGCCCCCGGGTAATCATGACTATAGAGGAAAAGGAAAACAGCCTGTTGCTAGACACAGGTGCAAGTCTCTCGGTCCTTCTTTTCAATCCTGGCCTTCCTTCTAGCCATCACACCTCAGTGAAAGGAGTCGCTGGTGAGGAGGTAATACGCTATTTTTCACAACCCTTAGGCTGTAACTATTTGTTAGATCTTTCTTGTGTATCTCTGTCTTCCTGAGAAACCACTTTGAAGATACCACTATGTGTTATAGCAGCCATTGATATTTTCCTACTAATCTGTCCATAACCCTAATGTTTGCATTGTTCCTATGCTATTTCATAAATGGATGTATGTTTATTACTATGTGTTTCCTACAACAACCATTGAGAACAGTCAATGATTATTCAATCAGTCACTCACGTATAGCTCTATTTATTTTCTTTAGAAGCCACTTTGAAGATACCAAAGTATAGTACAACAACCATTAATAATAACCTACCACTTTTGTCTGTAACTCACTATTATTTGTCTATTTGTTTTCCTGAAAAAGTATCTTGAAGATAACAATATGTAAAACAACAACCATTGATAATTTCCTACCACTTTGTCTGTAATTTGGTAAGCCCCCCATTACTATGTTATCCTTCTTTCACTCTTTAAAATAATAAAAAAACAAACAAACTAGATTTTGATATGTTTCCCAGGCTAGTCTCAAACATGAGAGCTCAAGGGTCCTCCTGCCTCATTCTCCTAACTGGGACTACAGGCATGTACCACCATGCCAGGCTTTATGCTGCTTCCAATTTTCTGTATGCTAGGACTACACAGATCATTAAAACTGTTTAAAAGAATTAATAATCTTTGAGCAAAGACTTGATAGGATCTTCCATAAGAAAATCCACGGATTTGTGACAGACTTAAAGTGTCTCTGGGTGTATGTTTCACTTACTTGCAGTTTCTTAGTTTTCATGTAGGTAAGTGTGTTGCTGCTCTAGTTCTTTAACTGGTTTACCTCAGTATGACAGGAAAGGGTCTTGTAAATTAGTGGCTACTTATAGGTCTGATATTCCCAGTATATGATTGTCCAACAATTTGCATTGTTTCTTCTTTAATTCCTCAAATCTTTGCAACAAGCAGTGACCACTACATACAGTGCTGCTGATAGAAAGATTCTAAGAGAATGGAAACCTTATAGTTAGAGGAGAGAATAAGGACATTTGCAGAAAAAGACAAATATTGTAAATAGAATACTTTAGAAAGTGAGAATATAACTTCCAGATTCTAATTGTTTCCTCTCCCCAACCTCAGCTAGCCACCCATTCACATTCCAGAGGCAGACATGAGCAATATCTAATTGAAATAGAACCTGGCCTATATCTGAACAGATGATAGATTATTAATGATTCCCTATAGTGGACACTAGCTCCATCATACTATGTAACTAAAAGCTTGAGAAGAGTTTTAATTCTCAATTTTATTTCATGTGTTTATAAACTAAAAAGTTACATAGCATGACAAAAAGCATAAGATCTTCTAATAAAAGAAACATAAACTGGGCATTCTTGGGCATAAGAATACCACCTTTAGGGCATGACCTGAATTTGTCACCTAGCATTCTCTTTAATGTAAATCAGCAAGATTTTTACAAAAACATGGGTACTTTTGAGCTTTCAAAACCTCTGCGGCACAAAGAAGAGAGAGTGAGAATGAGATTAGAGGCCCCAAGAAAAGACATTATAGCACAATACTTCCTGGGAAGTGTGGCTAACTACAGCCATTTCTGTGGGTCTTCTAATAGCCATAGAAGATGTGAACAGAAGGTGAAACTGTCATGTCTGATTAACTGTCATGAAGAAACAGAAGGAGCTGATAATTATGTTAAAAACTTGCCATAAAATGTGTGACATACAGTTTGTCTTCTATCATCTGTTAATGCACTGTAATAACAGATTTATTAAAATGACAAATGTATAGTATAATGATTTGGACTTTGAGAAAGAGCCAGAAATCCCATTGTACCAGATCGGGTTAGTAAGGTGGACGAAGACATCCTGTAGGATTTTATGAGCTGTCTTGCCATGGATGGCACTCAGAAGCAGCATTCACTGCATTTTGATCACACCTCGTAAAGACACGCATGAAAGAGGCCTTCCAGAACTGCTTCAGAGAGCGGCAAGAACAATGGGACAAATGTGTTTAAAAGAAAGGGCTGTATTTTGAGGAAGATTAATGATAATGTATCATTTACTGTAATTTTTAAAAAATGGTTAACTTTCACTGCAGTTTTTGATCACCCCTTATATCATGGTAACCACAAACTGTTTCTCAGCATGGTAATTCTGAATTAGATAACCAGCTGTCTCAGTCTCCTTTATTGATGGTGGGCCTACCTAACTCATGCTTGAAGAAAATACATACACATGTGTGTGCACACACACACACATTATTTAACAAGAGTCATAAGGACAATGACCATATTTTTCCTGGAGTGCAATGTGAAAGCATTTTCCTCTTACTCAATTTGCAAGAGACATATCAAATTACATAGAATTGGCAGAAATCAACATGAATTTGTGAAGAGCAAATCCTGCCAAACTAATTCTTTTTTTTTAAACCAACTACAAAACCCAGCAGATGGTATATCACTGTTCACCTCCACAAAATATCATCTGTGTCTACTTGCTGTTATATACATCATGTGTGTTTAAACATTTTGTGGTGCTCAAGTCTGAAGTAGAAAGGAATGTCTCTCACCTCACTGCATTCTCAAATGCTCGCCTCAGCACACAGGCATACATGAGACTGGACTGAGTTACTGAATGTACTGAGTACACAGATTGTAGATGATTGCTTGTCTCCAGAAAAGCGAGAAAGTAGAATTCCACCTGTCTTAGAAATCAAGTGACCCAGTGCTACCATGATTTCTTTAAACTATAAGTAACATAATATCCTGTGCGTCTGCACTTAAAGGACCTCTACCTTGACTAATACTACAAAAAAATCTGACAGCTAAGAGGTGTAAAGAAATTAAAATTTACCCCAAAATGTTCACATATTTTAAGAATAATCTTTTAGTAATAATGCTTCCTAAATTTGTGAGAAGAGTCTTACAGCTATGATTCCTTAGCTGTACTGTCAATCTAAAATTTCAGCTGAGGTGTTGTCCCCTTTCCAGCACTTCCTATTTAGTCCCTTTTCTTTGGTCATGCAACAAGCAGACACTGTGAGTATTTGCTGTCTGTCATGCATCAGGGATATGAAAATGGATAGGATTTTTTTTTTATCAACTGACTCTGAGAGTATTTAAAGTCTGCTAAGGAGTACAAGTTGATTTTTTTTCTGAACAATATAACTCATGGTATGTGCTGCTTGAGGGAGAAATAAGGTTCATTTTTTAAAAGGTAAATCAAGAAAGGCTTAGCAGACCTAGTGATGCATACCTGTAATCCCAGAACTCTGGAAGTCTGAAGCAGGAGACCTGCTAGTTTGAGCCCAGCCTAGGCAAGTTAACAAATTAGTGAGACCCTGTCTCACACTGAAAAATTAAAAAAACAGCTGGGCATGTAGCCCAGTTCAATTCTTATACCACCAAAAAAGCCATGCATACAAAAAAAAGAAAGAAAGAGAAAAAGGTGACTTTTTAAGCAAGGCCTTGCATGGAATGTGGGTGTTCAATGGGGTAAGAAGTACTGTCTTGGGAATTTCAGATGGAAGAACCAAAGCAAAGCTCCAGGGTACCAAAGCGAGCATTGTGTGGGGGGGCTGTGGGCAGCTTTACAGCTTTAAGAACGTAGTTGCCAATGTGGATAATGGTGAGAAGTGAATGTCGATGTTATATTGGAAAGAAAATCAAATATTGTACTTAGACTTTACCCTATGTGCAATAGGGTACAAGTGAAGCTTTTTTCTTTTTCTTAATCAGGAGAATAATAAGTTTTCCTTTTAGAAAGAAAATTCGGGCAACAGAGAGATAGGAAGATTGGAAAGAGAGGAGAATACAGATGGAGAAACCGGATAGCAGTTGCTCCTACTAAAGTTTTATAATTTCCACTTGTACTACTTTTGTTTGTCGCCAGTTTAATACTAACTTTTCTCATACTTTTGAAATGGAGGCTATGAATGTTACAGTTAAATGAACAACTTGTTTGCATTGCCCTCTATTGGCAGAGAGGAACAGAAATTACTGTCAAGGGTATAATTTCACATTTCATTTGCTGATGGTATTTTGATTTGTCTGAAATAACATTTGTTATGTTTGGTAGCATAAAAACACATGCCACCACTGTGTTACAATGCATACCATCACTGAGTTTTTGAATTATCTTGTCCACATTATTACACAGATTATGTACACGTTTGATCCTTTCTTTAAGTTCAACCCATTCATAAAGTCCACTGCAACTATGTGCCTGTACCTGTGTTGCATAGAGAATACAAAAGAAGAACGCCAAGTAGTACACACTGTACGGACAAAAGTAAAAGCAAAATACAATCGATATGGTCATCACAGATATAAATAAATTAATAGGTTTTATACAAAATACTCAGCTAATTCACATCTGTGCCTTGAATTCTTATTATACAGCTGAATACATTCAGCACAAAGACCATTAATAAAAGCTATGACATTTATGTAAGTTGACTTATAAAAATATGTCTTTATTGCAGGGGAATCAAACACTACTAATAAATACAAAAAGGATAACAGACACAAGAGAAATAAAAGAAAAAATTGAAAAAAGGTTATACCTGCAATTCCATCTACTGAAATGCTTCCAAATTATCACACACACACACACACACACACACACACACACAGGTGTGTGTGCACTTGCATGCACGTGGTGATATCATAGACAATGTGTGTGACTTCTTTCCCAGTTAACAACACACCAGGGCCATACCTATAGTCAATAACTAAATTTTTAGAATACAATTTAAATTTTAAAATAAAATCTCATATTATTAGTCATATAAATTTTTCCCTACTTTTATTTCATTACAAACAGTGCCACAATAAGTGTCTTTACAGCTCAAGACTTTCGTTATTGCTTATCTCCATAGGTAAAATTTTAGAAGTGAATTTTCTGAGGCAAAGGTCGTAGATATCTAAAATTTCATGGCTTTTTGTTGGAAAGTGTTTAAATTTGGGTAAACAAAGCCATGACAACAAAAAGTGCACCAAGCTTCAGCGACTTAGCATAACATAAATACATTTCTAGCACATGGGAGTAACCTAGTATTCAGGTATGTGGCAGTTGAGAGCCCTGAGCTTGTTCTTCTTTCTGGTTTCCTCCTTCCCTTGGGCTTTGTTCTGCAACCAGGGTAAAGAGCAATAGACATAACATCTCTTCAATTTGTACAGGAGAGCATTCAGTCAATATGGTAAGATTATTAGTCCTGCCATGTCCTCACCCATTCTGCTATTATCATAAGAGAAGTAAGTAGGTTGTGATTAGTGGTCCTTCCATAATGAGCAATATGTATTTGTTATATTTTTAAAAATCAGAACACGAAAGATTGTATGGGAAAATATTTTTTAACAATTACTACCTCAATAAAGACTTCTTAGAAGTATATTTGCAGTTTTTTCTTTTCTTTCCATTATTTATTTATTTATTTTTTGTTTTGATTTTTTTGAGACAAGGTCTCACTATGTGGTTCAGGCTAGCCTTGAAACTCTTGTGATCCTCTTGTCTCAGTTTCCCAAGTGCTGGGATTACATGTGTGTGCCACCACACTCGGCTATATTTACAATTTTAAATGCATATATTAGAAAACAAAAAAAGCTAAAATATAATGATTTAAGTTTCCCTTTCAAGAAGCCAGAAATAAAACTCTAAATACAGCTTGAGCAAATAATAATAAAGAGGAGAAATCAGTGATTTTCTTAACAATTAGCTTGCAGTAGAATCCTCATTTTGAAGTCTGCTTCTGAGAACCCAATCTAAAACACCAACAAAAAGTTTGTATATATACAAACATGCATATTCACAAAATCCCTCTTAAAAAGAAATAGTAGACACTTTAAGATAGAAAAGGACAACAGACTTCAATAGACATTCTTAAAAGAAGATATCTGGGCCAGGGGTATAGCTCAGTGGCACAAGCACCTGCCTGGCAAGCACAAGGTCCTGAGTTTGATTCCTGGAAGCCCCTGAAATAAATAAAGAAAGAAAGAAAAAAAAAAGAAAGAAAGAAAGAACGATATCCAAGTTATCAAAGAAAACACGAAAAGGTGTTCAATTGTACCAATTGTTAGAGCGATGAAAATTAAGATCACAGTGATAAGCATTAAACACTCCCTGAAAGTTTAAAGCGAAAACCCCAAGTGACAAGGGTATGGAGCAGATGCTGCTCCTCCTGATGGGAGTGTAACTGGTGCTGTGAAAGACTGCTCTTCAATGTGTACTAAACCCACATGTGCACACCCTACAACACATTAGTTCTACTCCTAGGTAGACACCCAAAGAAAATGCACACCTGGAACACACCGAAGGTAGTGGGATATATGATGGTAGCAAACTGCAAACTACCCAAGTGCAAACTACAGGAAAATGGATAAATAGGATATTGTATATCAACAAGAACAAACGACCTACACCTGACAATATAGATGATTTTCATAATACATGTTGAGTGAAAAAAGCTAAACATAAATGAGTGCATTGTGTGTAATTCCAGCAATAGCAAGAACAAAAGTAGGCAAAATCACTTTGGGGGAAGTGGCAGAAAGGCAGCAGAAGGTGTAGGTTCAGAGATCTTAATAATGTTCTGTTTCTTGACCTGGGTGATGATTATATTTGTATAATCAGTTTTATGAAAATTCACTGAGCTGTACATTGATACTTGCTTTGATATGTTTGAATAAAGCTTAAAAAACACAGCAGTTTAATTTAAAAGTAACTCCTGTTAGAATAGTTCAATAAACTTGTACAGCAACAAACAGGCATATTATGCAACTCTAAAGGAGAATTTGTAAGATTTTTATGAATAAATATGAATTGATTTTCAGGATATATTGTTGCATATGAAAAGCAGAGTACAAAAGAGTGTTTATAAAATGTAAAAATAAAAAGAAAATGTCTGAATCTACTTACTTGTTGAAAAGAAGGAAGAGAAGAAGAAAAGGAAAGAAGACTGACCCATAAACCGATGGTATTAATTACTGTCTTAAAAATGGCCATACTCCCAAAGCTACTGTACAGATTCAATGCAATTCCCATTCAACTACCATCCACATACCTCACAGATCTTGAGAAAATATGCCT
>NW_004955424.1:27556692-27602856 GCF_000276665.1 Chinchilla lanigera | reverse complement strand
AAAAAAAAATTACTGTCTTAGTCAGTTTGTGCTACTGTAACAAATTATCATAATCTGGGTGGCTTATAAACAATGAAAATTTATTTCTCACAGTTATGAAGTCTAGAAGTCCTACACAGTTATGGAGGCTAGAAGTCTAAAATCAGGATGTCATTATGGCTAGGTTTTAGTGAGGGCTTCTGATTCACCATCAAGTTGCTTATTTGCGCTTGCTCTGTTTTCCTGATATGGGTATTCACTGCTATAAATTTCCTTCTTATGGCTGCTTCCATTGTGTCCGATAAGTTCCACTATGTTGTATTGTTATTATCATTTAATTGTAGAAACCGTCCAATTTCTTCTTCAATTTCACCTGTGACCTATTGGTTGCTCAGGAGGGTGCTATTTAATTTCTATGTGTTTATGAAGTTCCTATGGTTTCTTTTGTCATTGATTTCCAACTTCATTGCACTATAGAATGGTAATATGCATGGGATAATTTCATTTCCTTGTATTTAATTAAGTAAGTTCTATAAGCTAGTATGTGCTCTATTTTGGAGAATGTCCCATGCGCAGCTGAGAAGAATGTGTATTTTGATGTTGTGGGGGTGGAACATTCTGTAGACATCTACTAAGTCCATTTGTTCAAAAGTTCACTTCAATTCTAATATATCATTGTTGATTTTTTGTCTAGTTGATTTGTCTATTTGTGACAGTGGGGTATTGAGATCCCCCAATACAATTGCATTAGTGCTTATTTGATTTTTCATGTCTGTTAATATTTGTTTTATACAATTGGGTGCATTAGTATTGTTGCTTGTATATTTATGATTATCATCTCTTCCTCTTGGATTATTCCCTTTACAAAGATGTATTGGCCTTCTTTGTCTCTCTTAATCAGTCTTGACTTGAAATTGTTTTATTTTTGAGTATGGAAAATTTCAAACACATAAAACTAGACAAGTAGTTTAATATATCCATAATCTATCCTCTGTAATTGCCACTATTTCACTGCTCTGTAAAATTTACACTCCCCCATTTTTGTTTGTCTTCAATTGGTATTTTTTAAAGCAAATCTCAGACATGTCATTTCACCTATAATTACTCCCAGTGCCTCTTTAACCTAAAAGGACTTTCTTTGGAAATGATGTTTAAATATAGCTGAATGATTCACCATTAAAAAAATCTAAAAGAAGAAAAGAAGGGGGAACTTCACCCTCCAAATAATGAAGGCATTATATTTTAAAACTGTAATATTTAAGACTTAATATTTGGGCAAGAATGAAATGGCAGAAGATAGGAGAAAAATCACTTTCATAAGCTGCTAATAGATGTAGAATGGCACAATTTTCTGAGTGTGTTCTGGCAGTATAGATGAAAAGTTTTAAAAATGTGCACCATCTTATAGTCTATGACTCATCTCACTGTTTTTTTTCAGTACCAAGGATTAAACTCAAAGCCTTCACATTGAGCTACACTCCCTGATGCCCCTCCACCTTTTTTTGAGACAGGGTCTAAGTTGTTGAATTGCCCAGGATGGGCTCAAACTTGCGATCTTCCTGCCTCAGCCTGCCAGAATACTGGCATTATGTGTCACCAGGCTTGGATTCACTCTCACATGACTTGAGGAGGGGAGAGAAAGAATGCTAATGGGAAGGATGTCAATTGATGAATCAAACTGAAAGGTATACAGATGTTCATTTGTATTAGCCATGTAATTTTTCTATAGTTTTGAAAATTTCCAGCATGTAAAATTTTGTTTTAGAACATATACCTTTCTGATCTAGAAGGTTTGGGAACTTATTCAGAGAAAGAAAGACAGTAACAGATATATGTAGAATGAAGAATATAAAGAGATGCTTCAAGCAATATTATTTTGTAAATAATAATGAACAGAAAACAATCTAAAATTTAAAAGCAGAGCACTGTGATTCATTGCATTAGGAGCATGCAATTAAGTACTATGCAACAAATGTTGTTTATAGCCTGAACATGTCTAACACTAATTTTCCATAAAATACTGTATTGTTAGTCAGATCACTGCTTGCAAGTAGTAACAGAAAGTGACTTGAACCAGTGTTAGCAGTTATCATGTGATCATACCACTGCTTCAAACCCCACTCTTCCAGGGTTGGCTTCATAATGGTGGGGCTGGGACCCTCCAAGTATTTCTTCTTGGATCCTCCTCCAAACGTTCAATAGTCCCAACCAAATCTCTTTATCCTCCCCAGCCTTAAAGGTGGTATCTGCTTCCAGCATTAGCTACTGCGGTACCTGGTGTTTCCTCTTTGCATTTTCAGTTCATCAGTACCTAGTTAGCAGTTCTTTATATCAAATTATATCTATAAAAATACCTAGTGTTTGCTTTGCTTCTTGAGAGCTGATTTGAGCCTTAAGAGAGAATGTACTGTAAGATTCAAATGTGTCTTAACGAGGGCTAAGGTGTAACTCAGAGCCCGTGCCTGGCATACACAAGGCCCTGGTTTTGACCCCTGAGAAAAAGAAGAAAAAGTTTCTTAAGGAAACCCAGTGTGAACATAGAAAGATCACAGGATAAGAAAATAGTTACAACCAGGAACCCATAAAATGCCTTCTCATATCTTGTGTCTCTTTCTCTGTTTAATTCTCTTCTCGCTGCCTATGAAATTTTGCTATTCAATTCATATGTCAGGTTACAGCTATACCCCAACTTTGAAGGTTTTAACTTTCCTTTGCTCAACAGAATAGCACAGTTTGCATAAATACATTGTGATTCCTATTTCCATTTCCTGCCAGTAAGAATTTGATGGACTTGTTTTGGGTCAGATGTCCACAAATAGTGTGATTTTCTGTGACTGAAGCATGAAGCGGTGCATTAGAGCTATCATTGTCCAGGTCCAGCTTTAATGAGGAGGAAGCAAGCAAGGCCACTGTAAGCCAAGCCAACACACAAAAGAATCTAGTAAAATTGTTGAGTGGAAACAAAGCAGCCATATATGATGCAATCATTTCTGTAAAACAAAGCTCTATCATCTATCTATCTGTATCTATTTATCTATCTATATCTATCTAAATGTTTATTGCTAATACATGTATTAGAAGAGTTGAGAAGCTTTTTTGTAAACAAGAATATATCATTTTTTATTTTTAATTTTTCATTATGAAGTAATTACAGGAATCTAAAAGAGTTGCACTGCCAGGTGTGATGGCGCATGCCTGTAATCCCAGCATTCAGGAGGCTGAGGCAGGAGAATTGTTGCAAGTTTGAGATCAGCCAGGGCTACAAAGTGAGCTCAAGGCCAGCCTGAACTGCATAGCGAGATCCTGTTTCAAAAAGACAAAATAAATAAATAAATAAATAAAAGAGTTGCAAAAATAGTACAAAGAATTCTGGAATACTCTTCACCCAACTTCCCCAAATGTTAAATCTTACATAACCACAGCAAGATAACAAAAGAACACAGGCAAATAACACTAATTTACAGACAATTGGAATTTTGTCAACTGTCCCACTAAGTCATCTATCTGCTGGACTAGAATGCCCCCAAAATAATATAATACATTTATTTATCCTGCTTTCTTTAGTTTCTTTAATCTGGGCTAGTTTCTAAATCTTTTTTTGTCTTTCATGACCTTTGAAATCATATGTACCAATAATTTCATAGAATGTTTCCCTTTTTGAATTTCTCTGATGGCTTTTGTTTTCTCTTTTCTTTTTTTCATTTTTATTGTTTGAGATATGATCTCACTATAGTTCAGGCTAGCTGTGAACTCATTATGTACCCCAGGCTGGCCTTGAGCTTGCAGTGATCCTCCTCTCTCAGCCTCCCAAGTGCTGGACTGTGCCACCACACCCAGCTAAAATTTTGAATTTTTGAGATAGGATCTCACTGAGCCACTAAATTGCCACACTAGGTTTGGTTTTACAATCCTTCTACCTCAGTTTCCCAGAGTTCTAGGATTACAGGTAGGTGCCACCACGCACGAACTTGTCTGATGTTTTGTTATGATTAAAATTGGGTTGTATAACTGGGCATGGAGGCACAAATCTGTAATCGCAAGACTATGACAAGCTGAGGCAGGGAGATTAGAATTTGAGAAGCAGCCTGAGCAACCTAGTGACTTAGTGAGATCCTGTCTCAAAAACCAGCCTGAACTGCATAGCGAGACCCAGTCTAAAACAAAACAAAAAAAACCCAACAAACCCCTCAAAAAATGTAAAACATCAAATAAAATGATGTTATAATTTTGACAGAAATCCCACAGTGGGCACGATGTGCCCTTGGCAGCACCTCACATCAGGAGGCACTCGATGTCAATATGCTTCATGACGTTACTATAATCACTTAGTTAAGGTGGAGTCCATCAGATAGTTTTTCTCTGTGCTAATACCAAATTATTTTCTAGGGAGATAATGTGCCCCTATGTAAAAATGCCCTTTTTAAAAAATATTGTAGCGTACTAGCTTTAGCATCTGTCTACAGATAAACTTTTCTACACAGAGAGATTACATAATTAACTGTGAATTTTCAAATAATAAAAAAAGGAAATTGAAGTGAATATGTATTCAATCTCAGGGTGAGAAAGGACACTGAGTTTACAATTCTTCACTCTCCAACTATATCACTCACTTTAAGACACACCTCTCCTTTACCTCTGGCAGGAACCAGTTTATAAAAAAATGATACTCTATTCATTCTTTTCACAGTTCATTCCTCTGTTTTTCACTGTGTCTCTGACTCTGTCTCTGTCTCTGTCTCCTAACCCCGCCACTGGAGATGGAATCCAGGGACTTACACATATGACAGAAGTGCTGTACTACTGGGATACAGCTCCAGCCCTGCACTGTCTCTGTGTTGAATCCACCACCTTTGAGGTAAAGCTTCTGTTTCTCATTGTCCTATCTGAATTTGGCATCTTGACATTAGACTATTGGCCTTAGCACTCTTGACCTAGAACCTCCATAGGAAACTGGCCCAATAATTATCCTCTTGGCTCCATTCAGCACCTCATGTGCACTTCCAGTCCAGGGAGTTGGTGTCCCATCTGTGTCAGGCAGGAGTTTGTGGTCAAAAGTAATGGAAAATATGCATGCAAATAAACTCAAGAAACGTAGACAGAGTTGACTAAATAATAAAGTATAAAACTGATTCTTCAATACAACATAAGATTCCATGATGCATATGCCCATGCATACACAGAAGTGACTTTTTCATTGATAATGTTTAAGTACCAAATCCTCAATAGCCTTCATTTCTCTATAAATTCATATTTTGAAAAACTTCAAACTTATAGAGAATTTTAATACAATGAACACCTACATACCTTTTACTCACCAACAACAATCAAAAACTGACTTCAACTATCAAACTTAAATATTGATTGCTTCTACTCCAAAAACACATGTGTACTTTGCATCTGACCATATAACGTATGCTTCGAAGTTTCCATGGTCACTCTAAGCTTGGTGATTTACTAGGAAAGCTCACAAGGTTCAATATCAGGCTATACTCACAGCCAAATTTTATTACAAGGAAAGGTACAGAGCAAAAAAGCAACGGGAAAAAGACAAGTATTGAGCAGAATTCAGAGATTAGATCCAGGCTTTCAAGTTCTTCCTCGCACACAGTCATGCAGAGCTTGTCTTCTCCATAGCAGAGGACAGGCGTGATGGCACATACCTGTAATCCTGGCACTTTGAGAAGCTGAGGCAGAAGGATTTAGAGTTTGAGGCCAGCCTGACTACATAACGTGTTCAATACCAGCTTTGAATATAGCAAGTCACTGTCTCAAAAAAAAAAAATCTGTCTCAACTCAGCGAAGGTGTAGATTTACTGTCATTGGAAGCCACTGAAACAGTAGATGTCTCAGAAATTGTTTTGTTGCCACAAGAGAAACCCTTGCATCGTATACTGTGCTTCTCTGTCCCCAACTCCTATGGCTTGGGCAGTTCCAAAAACAATCAGGACATTGCTCAAAACTAATTAGAATGGTGCTTCTCAAACTTTAGCATGCATTGGAAATAAGTACTTGAAAGTCTCATAAACACAGATTTCTGGCCCAGCTCTCAGAATTTCTGATTCAGCAGGTCTGGAGTGGGGCCAAATAATTTGCCTTTTTAACAACCTCCAAGGTGATGTTGATTCTGCTGGTCCATTCAGGAACACCTAACCGTATATATTTTCAGTATATAAAAATACTGAAATGCAGTCCTTAAATTCAGTCCTCAGCGACCAACTATGCTGCTAGTAGAACTTTGACTTTATCATCCACTGTTCCACCTATATGCAGCCATTGTCTTTTTCATCAAGAATAGGAATATTTTTTGCTTCTCTTCAGAAAATATTCAGTAGTAGAATTTCATGCCATAAAATTGCAGATAATTGCATCAAAATGTATCCTGTTATAAACACTTAAAATTAAAACTGATACCATTTCTCCTTTTGAAAATCAGTACCATTATAGTCACTATATATTATCATCGGATATGAAGTACTGTATGATAATAAATGTGATTAATAGTTAAATTTCAAAATTACTACAGTAAAAGACACATTGCCACTAATCCCCCTCAAAATATTCCTGCTCACTCTTTCTACTTTCTCAGACAGTTTTAGAAATCCTTTTTCTGTCTTTACAGGGTGTAGTAAAAAAATACTGAATGCCATTACTAAGTGTCATTAAACAGAAAGACAGGTTCATAAAAGTATTATGGTGTGTCCTCACCCCTTCATTCATGAGATCTGACCCTGTGAGACTTCTGGCTCTTCCCCAAAGACAAAGCGACCATGAAAGGTAAACATTTTGAACCGAATCAGATCATCAAGGCAGCCAAGACAGTGCTATTAAAGACACTCGTGAAAGAGGACTTCCACAACTGCCTCAGAAAGTGGTAAGAATGAAGAGATAACTGTGCTTGAAGTGTGGGGGGCAGAGTATTGGAGGAGGATTAATGGCAATTTGTCTTATACAGCAGCAAATTTTTTAAAAAATGTAAACTTTCACTATTTTTATCAGGCATCCTTTCACACAATTTATCGATGTCTGTGTTCTTCCAAGTTGTTCTCTTTGACTCTCACTAAAGCTCCTTGATAACCTAGAGAAACAGAAAAATAATGGTGTCCAAGTTGCATGTGGTCAGAGCTTGACCTGGCACTTTCTGTCTGACAGACAGTATGTGGAGTGAGCTATTACCAGCAATCTGTTCATTCTACCCTCCAGCAGGCACAGCAAATAGGATATGTTCCAACGAGGCTGTAGGCCTCCCAGAGAGCTAAATACTACATATGGCATTTGTTGAGTCATTTTATGGTACGCAAGGCAGAGATATATTTATTAGGGGCATCATTCACCTGGAAAATCTCTGAGCTTCTTACCTGTAGATGGTGATTAAATGTGAAAGAAGCTGTCTTTCCTAGTCTCAAATTCAATTAGTTTCACTGATTAAGGAACCTGAGTTTGGTTGTGATAATCTCTGCTTTAGCATATTGACACCTTTTCCTAGGTCAACATTAGTGCGCATCTGCTTTGGAAAAAACTTCAGATTTCCATTTGACAGGTATCGCTTAAGCAAAAAATACAGAAAGGCCTTATGCTAATTAATTTTATTTACTGTTATTAGCGCCTGTTTGTAGTACATACATTACATTCACCATGGGGAGCTGGCGCATGTACGGAGCACATCTTCATTCTTGTTGCATTCCTTCCCTCTGCCTCCTGCTCTCTGCTACCCTCATTTTTTTTACAGAAAAATGTCTTACCTTCATTTTGCACTATTACACTGGGAATTTTTTTAATCACAAGGACTATCCTACATTTAAGGGCGCACGCAATTTCTTAGAGTTCATGAAAATGTGTATTCTGTTGTAGTAGGACGGAGAACTCTGTAGATATCTATTAAGTCCATTCATTTGAAGGTGTGGTTTAGCCTTGATATTTCTTTGTTAATTTTTTGTTTAGTTGATCTGCCTACTTGTGAAAGTGAGGTACTGAGGTCACCAACTGTGACTGTGCTGGTGTTTATTTGATCTTTTATGTCCCGTAGCATTTGTTTGATGAAGTTAGGCTCATTGATATTTGGCGAATATATATTTACAATTGTAATCTCTTCCTGTTGAATTGTTCCCTTTACTAATATATAGTGACCCTCTTTGCCTCTTTTGATCATATTTAGTTTGAAGTTTAGTTTGAGATGAAATTTCTACCTCTGCTTGCTTTGTGGGTTCTGGTGCATGGAATATTGGTTTCTGTCCTCTGATTTTTAGTCCACGACTTCTTTTTGGGTTAGGTGAGTCTCTTCAATGCAACAGACCATTGAGTTCTGCTTTTCGATCCAGTCTGCCGATCTATGTCTTTTAGTTGGGGAGCTGAGGCCATTTATATTGAGTTACTACTGACAGGTATTAAACTATTCCTGTCATCACATTCTTTTTCTGCTGTTGACTCCTTTATTTTTCCCTTTTTGTTTAACTGTTCATCTCACATGATGTACTCATTCCATCTGACTTCTTGGCTTTGTTAGCTTCCTTGTGTCTGTCTAGGATATTCTTGGATATCTTATGGAATGCTGGTTTGGTGTTCATGTTTACTATTTTTCTGTTGCTATATCCCTTTTTTCCCCTCTTTTTTGCTTAACTGCTTGCTCTACTTTGTGTATTAATTCTATTACACCTTTTGGCATTTGGGGCTTCATTGTTTCTTCTAGGATATCTTTGAGATTATTTTTGGAGTGCTGGTTTTGTGGTCATAAAGTTCTCAAGGTGTTCTTTGCCAAGGGAAGACTTTATTTCTCCATCAATTTTAAAATATAGTTTTGCAGGATACATTAGTCTGGGTTGGAAGTTGTTTACTTTTCAGGCTTGAAACACTTCACTCCAACCTCTCCTGGTCTTTAAAGTTTTTGTTGAGAAATCTACTATAATCCTAATGGGTTTACCTTTATAACTGATATTTGGCTTTTCTCTGACAGCTTCTAAGTTTTTGGGGTTTTTTTGTTGTTGTTTTTTTTTTTTGATATATGGGATTCTGACTATAATGTGTCATGGGAAGTATCTTTTTTCATTGTAGTTATTTAGTGTTATGCAAGCCTCAATTACCTGTATATTCTTTCCTCATAGTTGGAAAGTTTGCTGCTATGATTTCCATAATTTTTTTTTATTCCATGTGTAGTATCTTCTAATTTCTTTGTAACTTCACTTAGCCTTAGGTTAGTCTTCTTAGCATCACCAAGTATCTGTTGCATGAATTTTTCTTGCTTTTTTATTGTTTTTAAGGGTTCTCTGAGTAAATAATCATGTATTACCATTGTGTCCTCAGTTTGTGAAACCCTACCTTCACATTGGTCATTTCTGTTGTGTAAAAATTCTAGATAATGATTTATCTCTGGGATTTCTGCTTGGCACCTTTTCATGAAGTTTATATCTCTGATAATTTGTCATTCATTTTTGAGCTGTTTTAGTCAGCTCTTCCAATCTTTTATTTGCTTTTCCCATAACCCACTGGTCATTTTGTATGACAGTTCCACTCTTTTCTGAGTTATGTTATCTTTGAACTTGCTGCGTTTCCTTACTTCCTCTGTAATCATTCACACAGCTTTGGCTGCCTGGTGCTTGCTTTCCTCTCGTCAGAGCCCCTGGGGTCTGCTCTGGGGGACTTGGGAGTTACAGCGCTCATTCTGTGGCCTTTTCTTTCCTGTTCCTTTTTTGTGCTGAGGTTGAGGTCAAATAGGGTGAAAAGAATTTGTTGTTGATATGAAGAACTCTTTAGTTATGTTTTCCTGTGGCGTGCTAACTTAGGAATTATTTGTCACATTCAGCCTATTCGATTTAATTGGGTTGGGCTCTGTCGCTGCACTTTTCAGCGACTCTTCCCTGAGTATATCTAATGCACCTTCTTTCCTAATCAGCCAGTTCTTAAACATGGTTCAAAGTACTGCAAGGTAAGAAATCAATCACAGTGTGTGAGTCACAAAAGCCTAAGACTCAGAAAGCTGTAGTACTCTTTGCCTTTCATAACAGCTATTTAACACACATAAGCCAAAGATCACAAATACAGAAAGATAGGGAAAGTAGAACAGGAAGGGCTGGAGAGGATATGGCAAGTGGTTTTGGGAAGTTTAGTACCACCTTTTCTTTTTTCCCTTTATTTTCTTGAGCTACAATTGACAAACAAAAAGTTTAAATATTAATAGGTACAACTTGGTGTTTTTATATACATATGCATTGCAAAATAATCAAGATAATGAACATGTCTGTAACCTCACATGGCAAGAATGCTTAGGATGAAAAAGTGTGGAGAACTTCACAGACTTATGTGTCAACATTGCTCATCTTTTCAACAGTATACAAGGGCCACATAATGATTCCAGTTTTAGTATCTGTGCTACTGAATGCTTACTCCACCTCTTCTTTTGATAACTGCCCTCTCTCACAAACAAAACACAAAGCAAGTGGCAGACAATCAGAACACTTTAACCTTCTGGTTAGAAAGAGGGTCCAGGGTTTAACCATAGCAAGTGGCAAAAATTAAGATAACTTACGTCTTTTTCTAGCAGATTCTTGAGGTTCTACTAGGTTCCAGGATCGTTCAGCTAGAAGAAAGTGAAACTAGAGGGGTTTGCATGCTTCACGAAAAGCCATAATGGGGAAAAAGATAATCAGGCCAAATCAAAGAAATAGACCAGTGGTGGAAAACCTATAGCACACATGCTGCCATGGGCTCTTTGTTATCACTGAAAGTTCTATAAGGTCCAACATTACTGAAATAGACCTATAAGGAAGATATACACACCAAGAAGACAGAGAGACAGAGAGACAGAGAGAGAAAGAGAGAGATAGAATGAGATATTTAAGTTTGTGTGTCTGATTTATTTCACTTAACATTATGATCTCAAGGCGCATCCATTTTCCTACAAATGCCGCAAGTTTATCATTCTTTATGGCAGAGTAATACTCCATCGCATACCATCCTCTTTAATACAGAATTATTTCACTTGTCTTGATTGCAAGGTTAGCTTGATCTGTCAGAATATGATTGTGTCAACCTCTATGTGACACTTTCATGCAAAGTGCTTGATACAGTTCTGGGAACAGGAGTGTTAGCTTCATAGTCTACAGGAACAGTTCTACGACTGCCATATTTTGGCCTATTTGGTAGTGCATGTTTGTGAGTGTGGAAAATTTCGGTTTGAGACTAGCTTTCTGTAATAAATCACAGAAACAATGTTTTTTAAATTTTTTCAATTGGGACAGCTGTTTATACTGATGAATTCTTTCAAAACGTGTGTATTGTACAATGATGTATATCAAAGCAATCAGCCTATCCATCAGCTCAAACATTTATTATCTCTGTGGTTTTTTTGTTTGTTCATTAATTTTTTGAGACAAGGTCTCACTCTGCAGTTCAGTCTGGCCGTGAATGTACCATGTAGGTCAGACTGGCTTCAAACTCATGGTGGTCCTACTGCCTCAGCCTCCCAAGTGCTGGGATTATAGTCATATACCACCATGCCTGGCACAAGCATTTATCATTTCTTTGCACTGGGAACATTTTTTTTTTGATACTAGGAACTGCACTCAGGACCTTAATCTTGTCAGGCAGGTACTGCGCCACTGAGCTAAACCTCCAGCCCCAATGCATTGGGGACATTTAAAATCCTTTGAGTTATTTTAAAAGTACAATAAATTATTGTTAACTGTTCTCACCTTACTCTGTATTAGGTAATTTATTGAGCTTCAGCCATAAGTATATGTTCTTGAAGTAAAAACCTTTTTCTTTGCAAGCAGGCTAATGTATTGATACAGTAGTATCAGTCTAACTCTGAGCCACGGGCTCTAGGAGATTGAAAAGAAAGGGAATTCCATCCTTACTGGGAAATCTACATTTGGACTCTTCTCTCCTACAAAGAGTAGCTTTGTGTTTGCTGCAGGAAAATATACAAAGACCCAAAAGAAAATTAAACTGAGCCCTTCCCAAAGGTTTCAATTTAGCAAATACCCATGTTCCACTCAGTGTTTGCGTGAAACAGCATCTTCACAGGGCTTCAGACACAAGGATGCTCAGTTCTGCGGCTCAGGAGCCTCAGGGAAATTGTTTAAACCCACACTTGGCATGGAGGGAGTGTAGCACTGTGAGTGGTTATGGGGCACCTGAAGTGCTATCCCAATATCGATGGCCTGAAGACAGGACTCTTCCTCAAATGTTCTGGAGTATCTAACATTACCTCCATATCTAACATTACCCCAAGATTATGGGAATATTTATTGCTTACCTGTGCTAATGAATATATTCACACATACCACAAATAAATGCACAATTTTTAAAAATCTCAGTTAAGCTACTTACAATGTATTTAAGCTAATGAGTGCTTGAGGGTATTTCTTCAAATACTCTCTGTGATGGAAGATCTGCATGGAGCAGAGGAGGATTTTGTCTGCATCAGAGTGCCCTTGCAGCATACATGGTTTTAGCTGAGATACTGACTGCTCTCTGTTCTTGAGCAGCTGGCTTTCCCGGGCTGGTTATCTTTAGCTGTAAGAAGCCTCTTCCCTGTGTCTTAGTGTGCTATATAAATATCATAGAATCATCTATATGCCACGGCATTTCTTCTACAAGCACTGGTTCTCTTGACCTGTAATAGTTTAGTGCAGGGGAAAAAATACATTAGATGCATCCTTCTACTGATGAAATAATTTTTTGACAGTAGAAAAAATAAAAGCATCAAATTGTACAAATTACAAATCTGCTCCAAAATATACTTACATTAAACAAAATATGCATTTCAGTAAGATCTCTGGTAACTGACTCTGCATTCTGGAAAGTTTCACATCTAGGCAGGGCCAATGTTTGGGGGAGAAGCTAAGAGACTGTACATTTAATCACAGTTCATAGCAGATTTCTTATTTTCCCGGTCTGAGAATCATTACATCACTTGTGCAGGACACCACTTTTGTTGGAGCAAGGCAAGCAAGTGCTAGCCTCAACTTTTAGTATATTGCAACTTCCTGAGAATTTCACTGACAGCCTAGGATGGTACAATTTTTAAAAAGTAAACATGTTAAGAGAAGCCAACAATGCTTTAGAGGCCCAAGTACATTTTTTTACTGTACTTGCATATTGTTTAGTTGGGGGGAGGATGGCCTTCATGAGAACACGGTCACAGCGCTAGGATGACCCTGTGGGGCTGACAGCATGGGAGCGGGAGGAGGTCTACCTCATGCTGTTTTGCATTCAAGACAATCTGTGACACAGTCCTGGGCCTGCACTGTCCTCCTCTTATCATCTTGTGTAACTCTTGATTCTGGAAGTCCTCCTTACTATGCAAATGATGTTCTGCAGCTTCAATCTTAGTGGAAATTCAAAAATATAAGCAGATATTAACCCCCAAACAATGTCCTTTAATGTTCTTATGGGAGTCCAGCCATCAATTCTCTTAGTAAACTGAGACGTATTTGTCTTGTCTCTGTGATGTTGAGGTGCAAAATTCCAGTCAAGCATTTCACAGGGTGAAATTTTCCACCCTGGTAGTAGCCTTCACCTGGGATTACAATTGGCTGCAAGAAATGAAGCTTGTTTGAATCAGGAAAATATACCTTACATGTATAAAGTAAATTAGTGTCAAGTTTTTAAACTTGAAACCTCTTTCAACTTCTTTAACAAGCAACTTGTTTCGTACAGAAAACCTGCCAGTGCAGTCAGATGGGCTGGTTGAAGTCCAAGATCCTTTGAGACCATCATCCCACTTCAGTTTGCTTGCCAGTGTTAGCATGACTACCAACTTTACCTGTGCACCCTGAGACAGGTGAGGCAGACTGGCATCAACACCACTACCTAGATACGGCCCCCACAGCTACATTGACTCCCTGTTCAGGAAATGATTTTAAACAGTAGCTACCTGCATTTATGAAATGCTTTATCTGATGTAAAGGCAGAGCCAGGGCAAAAGTAAGATTTAGTCCAGGACTGTAAGTTCCTATAATATCAGATATTTAGGAAAGTTTCTAGATAGCTCTTCTATTCAGAATTTAAAGTATCAGATAATGTTTCTGGGAACAGATTTTCCTAGTTCTATACTCATAGACAAGTGAGCAAAATTAAAATTAAATTTTAATTTAATTTCAGAATTAAAATTCAGAAACTGAACAGCGGTAAAATTTAGTAACCATTTCACTTCCTTTTCCATGAATGTCAAACTCTATGTTAAATTTGACCATCATAGAGTTCGACCTTTGTGGACGCTATTCAGGACTGTCTAAAATATGTTTATTCATTCATTCATTCATTCATTCATTCATTCATCTGAAGTGTCCTGATTCAAGAGGATCAGGCTTTCTGCACCGTTTCCCCTTAATTAGAGTGAACAGTGCTGGGGCAATGATTTTCTACCCCAGCTGCACACTGAAATTACTTAGAGAATTGTTTTTCAAGTCTAATGCTTAGGTCTTACCCTAAACCACTAATTCTCAAAGTAGTCTCCAGACCAGGAGCATCAGCACTGCCTGACACCTTGCTAGAAATGCAAATTATTGGGCCTCACTGCAGGTCTACTGAGTCAGAAGCTGAGGATGATGCTAGCAATGTGTTTTAACAAGTCCTCCAGGTGATTCTGATGCGCGCTAGTTTAAGAATGCTTGGGGTATGCAAATTAAATCAGAATACAGTGTCTGAGGTAAAGCTTGAGAAAATGCACTACCGTGGGTAATTCTAATGTACAGCCACCAATGAGATCATTGCCTTGAACAAAAGTCCTAAAGAACAAAACTGAATATGCAGTCTACCAAGTCTTCATGTCTCACACCTGACCACGCTCCTCTTTTCCTGATTCAGTTCCCTTTCAAATTAAGATCAGCAGATCTTGGAATTGACTCCTGAACATATTTCTGGCATTAGCTAGACTGGAGGTTTTAAATCCTTGCTTAAATTCATTACTTATTTGTAAATACCAAGATCTCACTGTGTTTGGTCTCTAAAATATCTTGTAAGAAACACTCAGTGATGCATTACAGATGGAAAGTAGAATTGGGGCTCTAACATTTTAGAGCAGTTTTGGCCTTGGCTGTGTATTAGAATCACCTTTTAAAAATGTCTGATGCCCAGACTATAACCCAGACCAATAAAATTAAAGCCTCTGAGGTAGGACCCAGACATCAATATATTTTTAAAAGTTCCCAGGTGACTAAAATTGGCTGAGAATCACGCTTTAGCAGGAGAAACTTGACTGGGAACTCAGTCTTGAATAAGAGGCAGGGGAGCTGCTAGACAAAAGAGAGCCTCTCAGTGGCAACAAGGAATTAATATGCACAAGCGCACATTTGTCCTGTGACTTTCTTAAAAACACTTTCTCTGCTCCTAACACAGAGATGGATTGGCTCCTTTCAGATCTAGATTGCATGAGAGAGGAAGAGAAAGTTAAGAGAGGTGAAGCAAGTGTGATGAGCCCTTGATAATTTTTATCTTGATAATAAGTATATGGAAATTTATTAAATTATTTGCCAATTTACTTTTGTACATATTTGAATATTACTACAGTAAAAAATCAACTAAAATTTTGTTTAGAAGGGACATTGTCAGCAACTTACAGAAATTAAAAGGAGCATAACAGCTCCTTTTAGGAGCATTTTTATGGAGCATACCATAAAAATTGTAAGCCACAAAACTGATAACTTGGGGGAAATGGACACCTTCCTAAAACTAGGAATTACATAAATGACCCAAAACTGACTCAAGAACGAGTAAAACCTGGGCCTGGTGGAGCACACCTGTAATCCCAGCACTCAGGAGGCTGAGGCAGGCAGATCATTGTGAGTTCGAGACCAGCCTGGACTACAAAGTGAGTTTAAGGCCAGCCTGAACTGCATAGTGAGACCCTGTCTCAAAAAGACAAAGAAGAAGAAGAAAAAAAGGAATAAAAACTCTGAATAGAACTAAAACAAGGAAAGCCAGTGAATTTGTAACAAAACAAAACAAAACAAAACAAAACAAAACAAAACAAAACGCCTCTCAGAAAACAAAAGCCCAGAGCCAGATTGCTTCACTACTGAGTTCTCCTAAACATTTAAAAATGCATTAACAGCCGGGCGTGGTAGCGCATGCCTGTAATCCCAACACTTGGGAGGCTGAGGTAGGAGGATCATTGTGAGTTCAAGGCCAGCCTGGGTTACAAAGTGAGCTCAAGGCCAGCCTGAACTGCATAGTGAGACCCTGTCTCAAAAAAACAATAAGTAAATAAGTAAATAAATATATAAAAAATAAAAATGTATTAACAGCATTTTCCTCTGATCTTCCAAAAAATAGAAGGAACCCTAAAACTCATTCTATGAGGACAGCATTATCTTGATATCAAAGCCAAAGACATCACAAAAACTGCATGTCAATATCCTTTATGACTGTGGATGCAGAAATCCTCCACAAAATACTAGAAAGCTAAATCCAACAGCATATTCAAAGGATTATATGCCATGAACAACCAAATGTGGTTTATCCCAGAAATGCAAGGATGGTTAAACATAAGAAAATCAATTAATGTGATGCCATATTAATAAAATGAAGGGAAAAGCATAAAATTATCTCAACTGATAGTAAAGACTGACAAAATCCAACATCCTTACATGATAAAACACTCAACAATCTGCAAATGGAAAAGAACTTCCTCAACATGCTGAGGAATATATATGAAAAACTCATAGCTAACATCATCTTCAGTGGTGAAATACTGAAAGTTTGTATTTTTATACAATCCCAACAAAGTCTATAAAGAAAATTATGAAAATAATAATTCTTTACAGTAGCAACAAAAGAATGAAATAAGAAAAAATTTAATTACAGAGGAGCAGAATTAGTAAGGAGAAAATTATACAACTATAAATCATTGCTGAAAAAATTAAAGAAGAACTAAGCAAATGGAAAGACATCCCACGTTTATGGATTGGAAGACTTTATCTTATAAAGATTGCATTATTCCCCATACTGGTCTCCAGATTAAAAGCAATTCTTGTCAAAATCCCGATCCTTTGTTATAGAAACAGAAAACCAATCCTCAAATATGTATGTAGTCTCAGTCAAAATAATCTTGAAAAAGGACAAAGTTGGAAGATTCACAATTTTCCAATTTCAAAACTTACCATAGAGTTACAATGATCAAAACATTGTGATGTTGGCATAGAAGATCAATGGAATGGAAATAAGTCTAGGAATAGGCCCTCATACCTCTGGCCAATTGGTTTTGACCTGACTATCAAAATAATTCAATGCAGGAATGAACAGTCTCTTAACAGGGTTGAAGAACTGGATATCTACAGGAAAAAAAAAAAAAACAAAAAAAACACAACAACCTAAAATGGACACTTACCTCAATCCATCTATAAAAATTAATGTAAAATGGATGAATGATCTTAATGTAGGAACTATGAAACTCTTCATGGGCTTGGATTTGGCAGTAGATTCTTAGGGATGAAAAGCACAAACAAAAGAAAATAATTAGAGTGGATTTCATCAAAATTAAAATTTTATGCATCAAAGAACACTATCAAGAGGTAAAAAGACTCAAAGAGTGGGAACTATTTGTAAATCGTATATGTGGTATCTAATATCCAGAATAGAAATAGAACTCAACAACTCAATATAACTCAACAACAAAAAGACAAACGTCTCAGTTTAAAAATGGGCAAAAGATTTGAGCACACATTTCTCTAAAAAGATACACAAATAGTCATTAAACACCAGAGAAGATGCTCATCATGATTAGTCAGTAAGGTGATGCAAATAAAACCACTGTGAGTACTGCTCCACACTTGCTAGACTGGCCATAGCTTCTTTTTTTAATGGAAAGTAAGTGGTGACAAGGATGTGGGGAATTTGGAACCCTCATACATTGATAGAAATATAAAATGGGTGAGGGGAAGGGAAAGAGAAGTAAAAAGAATAAGATGTGTTATGTGCATGGACCAACTTCCCATGATGAATGTAATCATCATGTCCTGCAAGCCTGTGTCCTAATAAAAAATATAAAATGGTACAGGCACTATGAAAAATAGTGCAGTTCCTCAAAAAGCTAAACATGGAATAACCCAACAATTCCATCCCTAAGCATATATTTGAAAAAAATGAAATCAGGTATGCAAGCAAATAATTATGGACAAATGCAGGATAATTCACAATAATCACAAACTAGAAACAACTTAAATGCTATTACTTGATGAATGAATAAACAAAATGTGATACAACCCATACAAAGAACTATTATTCTCTCATAAAAAGGAGTTTAAGTACTGATACATGACGCAACATGGACGAACTTTGAAAGCTTTATTCTGAGTGGAAGTGGCCAGACACCAAGGGTCACTGAGTATGTCACTGCACATACACGGGACACTCAGAATAGATAAATCCATGGAGAGAGAAAGTGGACTGGAGAGTGTGTGGGCTGTAGGAAGAAGAAGGGTATGAAGAGTGATTATTTATGAGCCTTTTTCCTGGAGTGGGGTTAAAGATGTCAAAGGCTTGGAGCTAGAGTACAGCCCTGGGACTATACTAAAAGTCACTGAATTGCACACATTCAAATAATAGTTAATTTTTATGGATTTCAATAAATATATAGATATAGCTATGTATCTATCTCTACATTGCAATACAGTTTCTTCACCTTAAAAGTTCCCTAGATAAGACCCTTTTTAAAAAATAATTTATATTTTTAGTACATGTTTGCAGTACATGAAGTTTACATTCATTTTAAGGAGTAGGTTCACATACATAACACATCTTGATTGATTTTATTCCCTTTGAATTTTGCCTGAATTTTTCTGTGGAACTGGTGATAGAACCTGGGGCCTTTGCACTATACTGTATTCCAGCCCTTTTACTTTGTTGAGATGGGGCTTCTTAAATCCTTATTATTCCCAGTCAGGCTCAAACTTGTGCTCCTCCTGCCTCAGACTCCCAGAGGGCTGGGATTATGCATTCCCATGCCTGGCTTATCTTAATTTATTAAAAAGTTATAAACAAATAAACAAACCTTTCAAACAAACAGAAGCCAGTCAATGGGATGCAAAGTGCACCGAAAAAATGGTGATGCCGGGTGATGAATGGAAGGAACCGTGCAATTGTTTGTAAGCACACGTGATCCTTTCGGAGATTTACAGACTGAGAGTTATGCAAGAGGATACGGCCCCTATACAATCCAGTGAGAACATTGTGTTTCCTAAAGATAGCATGATGGCATTTGTACTCTCAGCCTGCTAAAATTCAAACCACGCAGAATAGATAAAAACTCTCGTATCCCAAGAGGCTTTAGAGAACTACCCGCAAAGTTCCAAAGAGGTAAAAAGGAAGAAGCCACTATGTCTTTGAAGAAAGTCCAGATCAGTCGGGGAGTAGCATTAGGAGAACGTTGACTGCACAGCCCGCCCGCCAGTTCCTCATGCTAGTCCTGCTGGCAGAAGTCACCAACCCACCCGTGGCGGAGATTACTACTCTGTCCTCGTTGTATCATTTGCTCTTTCATATAGATAGACTATTTAGCTGAGCACACAGCTTCTTTTTTATTATTTTAAAGACAAAAGAACAAAAACAAAATTAAAGACAAAAGCAAAAACAAAACAGCACAAAAACTATAAAAACAATACAGAAGTTCAAAACAAGATGATAGGAAATCAACAATGGTTATTGTATTACTTATTGTTATCTTCAAAGTAGTTGCTCAGATTACCAGATATAGGTATGCAAGATTGATCAAACAATTAACCATTCACTGTTCCTTTCAATAAACCAATAGAAATTAGTGGTACAATTATCTTAGCTATCGTGTGTGTGCGTGTGCGCGTGTGTGGGCGCGCGTGTGCATGTGTGTGCCTAATTTCCCTTCCTTCTTTTCTCCTTTCCCTCATCCCAGTTGTTCCTTCCTATTGAGCAGTTTTTTTCCCTTTCACAATATCTATTGCACCTTTCAGTTTTATTTACTCTTTCAGGTTCTTACACTAGGGAGACAATATAAAAGCTTCAAGTTTATCTTTGCACATAGCTTCTTAAAATAAAAATAATCTCCAGATTCCCTTGCAGCTAGAAATGATCAAGTTTTGCCCAACTGTATAAAAGTAGAAGTTTCACACAACAACTTCTGGGAACTTGCGTAGGGGTGAACTGTTTTATGCTTCCTTCCTTCGGGCAACTGTAATGCATCTCTAGAGAAGCCAGCCTGGAGTAGACAAACATGGCCAAGCAACCAGACAGGAGCCTGGGTGCCTGAGACTATGGAGCCCCATATCATTTCTAGGTGAGCTACCTCTGGATCCTTAGGGAGAGAAATGCCTTCTATCTTGTTTAAACAGATCCTATTAAGAGTGTTGGGCCAGGTGTAAAGCTCAGGGGCACAAGTGCCTGCCTGCCAAATACAAGGCCTTGAGTCTGATTACCAGTACCAAAAAAAAAAAAAAAAAAGATTTTTTTTTCTGGCCCCTAAGTCAAATTTTAGTGGATATACTACTTTACAGATGATAAAATGGAGAGGGATAAATAAAGTGCACCAGAGTACACAACCAGGCACTCAGGACATTGGGGTTCAAATCCAGTTTCATTTGATTCCAGTGTACTCTATTTTTGCAGGCTCCTTTTAGGTGTCTCCATTTTTGCTGTTTCCCATACAACTAGGTTTGGCCCTTTGAAAGAACTGGCCCAGTGCTACCTGGTGTGCTCAGCTTCTCACGGCACCTCTGCTACTGCAGACCTTCACTTGACTTGTTGTTTATTGCAGCCTCCAACGTCATAGCAGCTACGCGTCGGTGTAGGATGATGGCCTGGGAGATAATCTGAAGGGCACGAGGCATCACACCTTTAAAATCATCTTTCTATTTTGGTTCTTTATCCTTACCTTAAAAATAAGATGGTCTAATCCAGTCCTGCCCCTACTTTAGCTGAATCGATGACCCCATTATTTACTATTTATTCATTCATTCAATAAATTTCCATTGAGTGTGTATGAAGGCCAAGGTGCAGTGATATCTGTGCTCACAGAGTTTACAATATAAGGGTTAAACTGATAAAGCTATGTTTGACTTTGGAGGTAAAAAGAGGCAGAGAAGGAGAAATGATGACCAGACTGACATTTCTTCCTTCCGCCAATGGACACTGGTTTAAGTTTTGCCACTTTCAGCACTGAAAGGACTTTTGGAAATCATTATACCCAGCACAAAATATTTTCATCATATTAGCTTAAATTACTCTAATGGTTTTATACTAATAATACTTGGAAAGACTTCCTTAATATCACATCTAATATTGGCTTCTAAAACATCAGGGGATGACAGGAAATGGAGAAATGTACAAAGAAAATAATCTGTAATATACTAAAACATGTAAATGAATATATAGTATAGTATTATCATCATAGTAAAACACAAGAATCAGTCGAGTACAGTACTGATGAAATAAATGCATGCATTTGGTGAAATATTATAAAGAAATTTACACACCCGTTTATCCATTTCTGCAAAATAAAAATAAAATAGTTAACATCTCCAAAGGGATATTTAATCTGCATCCTTCCCAACACTATAATTGTGTTCTACAACACTGGATACTATCACTGTAAAAAATAACTGGCAGTGGTATCTTCTATTGTTTTACACATCATGTCATAGTGGAGAAATGTTAAAATTATACTTTTATTTTTCTTTATTCTATTTAATTTTTTGAGGTATTGAGGACTGAACCTAGAGCTTTGTACTGAGCTATCTCCCCAGGCCTTTAAAAAATATTTTAAGACAGGACTTGCCAAGTTGCTAAAGTGCTCAGGCTGGTCTTGAACTTGCAATCCTTTTGACTCAGCCTCCCAGAGTGCTGGCATTACAGGAGTATGCCACTGTGCCCCACTTAAAATTATACTTTTAAAAGACTATGTCAATTAGAGAGGGATGTATATCAGGTACCATGGTTAAATATGACATGTTTATTTCTTTTAGCTTCAGTAATTGCATACAGCTTAAATTTTGGATTGGTTTAAGTCAGAATAACTTTTGCCTCTAAAAAGAAATATTCACTGAAGGTCTAATAGTGTCTTAGTTTTTTTCTGTTACTTAACTCTATTTATGTGATTAATACTAATTGCCCGTGAAGGACAAATTTCTCATATGTGTAAACTTGTATTTACCTAAATAACAATCATGTGTAAAAATATCAGAAGCCTTTAAAATGTTCTAATATTTAGCCCTAGCAATTATATTTATTTTTGAAAATAAATACTAGGGTTAAAATCCAAAATGATAATATTTTGAAATTGTCCAAATAGTAGAGAAAATTAAAGAAAATTATATTTATAGGTTATTTAAGAACATGGAAAAATGTTATGATGTTAAATAAAAGAACCTCTAGATAAGCTGAAATATTTATTATTATAATATGAACTATGTAAAATAAACCTTTTGTGGTAATAACTGAAGCAGTGAGCATTTAAAGCACTGTGAAGACCCCAAATGCTAGCCTGGCTTGCTTACAGCGTGGGAGATAGATCCTCTCTTTCTTTATATTTGTATTTTCCAAATTTTTCCCATACGGAATATATATTACTTTTACATTTAGAAAAACAAAAAAAAAGGCCATTTCATTTGAAATTGGCATAAACACAGCTCCAATTTAATGCCAAAAAGAAAGTAATTAAGGTGTAAGAAGAGAAGGCAGGGGAGAAGGAGGAGGGGAGGGAGAAGCTCTTGAATGGATGTGGCCTCAGGCCTTGATGGAAATTATATCATTGTCTCCCCCAACCCCAACATCTCAGCTCAGACTCCTCTGTGCAGCAACCTCATTTTTTCCCATCTTTCAGGCTGCCAGGGAAGTAGGTTGCCCACAGCTCTAGGCTTACATCATCTGCTTTAGGAATCCCAGTGGAAAGAGGCCTCACTGTCCCAATATCTCAATATCAGTTCCAGAGAAGGACTTCTAAAGCGCTGTTTGGGCCCCATGCCCACCTCCAGACTAATCACAGTGTCTGGGGATTGGAGCATTATGATTGGATGGGCTTGTGACATATACCCATATCTATCCCAAACAGAAGCCTGGCCCCTGGAGGAGAGAAATAGCATGATGTCAATCAAATTAAGAAAGATAACAGGCAGCAAAGAATGATATCATAGTTCACTGTCATCTTCCATGCTCTTGCCTTTTCATACAAGTGATGCCCCCCCCAAAAAAGGTATTTTACTGAATTTAATGCAACATCCCCATGTACAGTGCATCTCTCCACGGGATAATCCAGTTTCAGTGACCGTGGTGTCTTGTTAAAGTCCAGGAACTCTGGGCCATGTGCTTCCCTCTTGGTCAGGTAGCCAAGATACTCTCATGGTCTTGCTGTATAAATGTTATCCAAATTTGCTTCTCTGACAGTGGAATAAGTTCTTTGAGGAGTCAGTCTTGCTGACATGGATCTTTGCCCATCGTGTTCCAGGACTGCACTACCTTAGTCACTAACTTCCGGTTAGTCTGGTTACGGAGCCTAAGTATTGCCTTAACTTTGAACAATCACAAACTTATTTCTAAGTTGGAGTTTTCTGGCAATGCGACTCCCTTCAGACTTCAGTTGGATTTTTGCCAGTTTTATACCTGGGGATTTCATAGACTAGGCACCAATAATGGAGAGTTTCCCTTGCCCTTCCTATCTCTTAGCAATAGATCTCAGCTTTACCCATCCGTTAGGCTGTCATAAGGGCTAACCTGTCCCTAGCTGTATCCCATTGAGTGGTGTTTTGCCACAGGCATGAGTTTTAATTGTGTTTAGCAAGGAACAGCAGCATTGAGAGAAAGGGGCAAAAGAAATAGGGTTCTCTAACTTGCAGGTTCTAACCAAGTTCCCAGCATGTCTCCTGCCTCCCACTTTTGTGTTACTTCTAAGTTGGAGTACAGTGTTTAGCTTTTTCAGAGTTCAGTGAGAATGATTTGACCCTTGGTGGCCCTGAACTGCTGGCTAGGGGCAAAATGGGTCTCCTTGTGTGCTGTTGATCTTCTTTCAGGCAAATGAGTTTAGGTTCAAACCTGTCCCTTCTTTCTAGCCTGGCAGGGCTTCCTCCTAGCATCTCTGTATTTGCATCATCCTATTTTTGAAGCATCTTCAGAGAAAGGGTTACCATGTTTGATTGGACCCAGGTTGTGTACCCACTTCTAAGGAAATAGAATTAAATAGTAAAGGGAGGAGTGGGAATATATGCTGAAGCAAACTACAAACATCTTACCGTTATTTTAAAAAGAAATTAGTACTTCATATACAAATTTTCAAACTGTAAATGCATGATTTTTAGGATCACACCCTAATCTTTAAAAATCACAAGGTGCTGGGCATAGTGGTGCATGGCTGTAATCCCAGCACTCAAGGAGGCTGAGGCAGGAGGATTGCCATGAATTCAAGGCTAGCCTGGGGTACACAGTAAGTTTAGAGCCAGTCTGGACCACAGAGTGAGACCCTGTCTCAAAAAAAAAAAAAAAAAAAAGTAAAAAATTACAAGGTGAAGCCCAGTGTGGTGGTGCATACCTGTAATCCCCTTACTTGTGAGGCTGAGACAGGAGGATCAGTGCAATTTCAAGGCCAGCCTGCGCTACATAGTGAGTTCAAGGCCAGCCTGAACTGCACAGGGAGGCTCTATTTAAAAAAAAAAAAAAAAAAAAAGACGATCTCAAACAGAATAAGAAAAGTCAGAACCAGAGCACAAGAGCTGAACATGGTGGTGCAAGCCTGTAATCTCAACACTAGAGAGGTTGAGGAAGGAGGATTGCGATTTCGAGGACAACCTGGGCTGTATAGTGAGTTCAAGGCCAACCTGGACTACATAGTCAGACCATGTCTTAAAACAAACTTGAGACAGCAAGCTTCATGTTGGCTTGAGATATATAATGGGAACATCTTATTCAGCTTGGATATACTTACCAAAGTAGGAAATTAACATTTGTATATTATCAACTAAATTAACTAATATACATTTGTATGTTATTATTAACTAAATGCCAGACTGTACTGATTTTTCTCTACATTTACTGATGCTCTTTTTCTGTTCTAGGATCCAATCCAAGACAGTACATTGCATTTAACTGGCTAAATTTTAAAACAAATTATCTTTTCAAGTCATATCCAGTTAAGCTACGACAATTACAAAGAGTGTGGCATTTTAATATTTAAGATAAACTGTTCATTAAGATGCCACTTGTATTGTGATTATAAGTTCCTCCAGGAAGAGGCTGCATTATTTGTTGGCACATTTTAGCTAAATATAGTCTAATTTCTACAGGATGCCGTTATCACAGCTAGAAGAATTGAAAGAAGCATAAAACATTCAAAGCGTTCTAACTTTTAGAGGAAAACAATCTCCTTCTTTGCTAATATAATTAGCAGGGTTATGATTTTATTCCCATGACAGCTATAAGAGCCACATCAGTGGAACTTATTAATACATTGTAAGTCTGACCAAACATCGATTCCAGCCACAGAAACCACAAAAGACCTCGCAATCAGACTCTTCTCCAACACGCTTGTCTAGAGGGAAGAACGCTTGCCAACAAAACCCAGACGCTCTCTCTAGGAGTAACATCTGGGGCAACTTGGAAGAAAGTAAAGTTAGTTTACAGTTTTAAATGTAAATGTAATCTTAGACCTGTGGAGGTATATGTAAGAGTTTTACATTTTTTTATGTATGGATTATTACATAAGAAACTTGTGTTAAGGTACTGATATTTGGGTTTAATCATAGTCAACAATAAAATAAATGTATATGTGTATCATTTTGAGAACAATAGGTATTAAAAGAAAAGAGCTATAAAGAATTCTACTTGAAGTTAATCTAAGACTTATTCAACCCAAGACTTCTATAGGGCTTTGCTAGGTATATATTCCATGTAGTTTATGCCACAATTAATAGTTCTCTTTAGATACTATTATCCATCATAGGCTTCAAGAAATTTTGAAAGAATTCTTACAATTGCAAAGATTTCTATCATGAATACAATTGGTTCCCTTAGGCAAATAATTGTGTTCTACAATTCAATTATACGAACATTTTATTCAGGTAAAGACATAGAAAACTTTCAGGATTCAAATTAATTCAGAAAGGAGTAGCCCTGGATTTAATTTTTCAATTAATTTTTCATAAATTTTGATTATTTTTCACAATTCTTTTAATTTTTTATGATAAGTGTAGAGTGAGGAAATATAGTAAGAGCTAATAATTGTTATATATCCATGAAGAAAAAATTCCACAGAAAAAATTAAGTCATAAAATTTCAGGTCTTACCTGTATGATCTGTGGAATCAACAGCGTAAGTGGGACTGCTTCATTCTCCGCTCCCAGCGCTGCAGAGGCTCCCCGGCACTTGTATCGCCTTGAGGAGCCGAGGCGGCATTCAGACCCCTTGCTCTGACTTTATTTTCCTTTTTGCCCTTCTTCTTTCTGTGCTTTGCCAAAGAAGCTTCCTTGAGGATCCGGAAAGCGGGTGAATGAATTCCTTCTCCTCCAGAAAGCTCTTTTCCTGACCCAGGACTCTTCCTGCCGTTCACTCCCATCACTGACAGCCGGCTGGGCCTCCTCTAGTCATTCAGGTAAACTGCATCTTGCCATTCTCTTTCTCCTCACCATTATTATTTTTTAGAACATCTATTAATAGTTGAGCATTATATCTTTGTTCATCTCTTTGTCATCTCTTTGCTACTAGATTTTTGGATTCACAAGGACAAGGACTTTTTTGCTTGGGTAAAATTTGTGGTTTTGAAAGTTAAAGTCTGAGATAACAACTTTCTACCATCCTTAATGATATAATGATGTTGCAACAAAACAGTCAAACAGTGCTGAGGAGCGACATCTCACTGTATAGTGGGTACATTATGTTGCCTCCCCAAATCTTTGCATGTTACTTTGTACTGTGTAGTTAATCCTTTTGAGGGTATCTGTTCTGCTCAGAACTTTCATCTCTCTCAGGACTGTGCCCAGTCCTCAGAAGCAAAAACAACATAGCTTTATCAGTAACACTATCCAAGCAAAATACCATACTGTGAGCCGCATATATACCTTGAAATTACCTAGTAATAGAAATATTCCTAAAATAGTAGTTATATTTTTTAAAGTACAAAGGATAAGAAAAATTTAGTATTTATTTAATCCAGTATGTCCAAAATATAATTTAAGTTGCAATCATTAAAATAGAATTATTGATAAGATATCCTACTTTAAAAATACCATCTTCAAATTCCAGTGCATATTTTACACTGGCAGCATATCACAATTTCGATGACAAAGTTTGATAGTTAAAGTGAAATGTAGTTTTACCAAGATAATAAAGTTATGTGTAATATAAAGATATTTTACATTGGTTTAGTTCTAAAATTTGAATTCATAAACAAATAAAATTTAAAATTTGGTTAGTCAGCTCTTCTAACTGCATTTCAAGTGCTCCACAGCAGCCTGTGGCTGGTGGTTTCTCTCCTGGGCAGTGAAAGATGTACAACATGAGAGCCTGTGTGCAGGCCACATCTGATTGGAGCAGCAGTAGTCCTCCCAAAGACAGCTGAACCAATCAGATTCTCTCCGCCAGGACTTTGAATCTGCACTGAGACACAAAGAGACTGGACAAGGTGGGCATGGGGTCACGTTAGTGGCAGAATCCCAAAGGGAGGGTTCATGAGCTGCTGTCATCAGGGTCCCCAGAGCTTCCTCAGCTGGTTGCTCAATTCTTCTTTGGATTCCAAGAGAGAAATTAATATATTTCCAATACATTTTTTCCTGCTTATGCCAGCTCAAGCTGATTTCTGTTGCTTGTGATCATATCAAATAAATGAAGAAAAATCTTAAATAAATTTTCTTAAAAGGAGATACATAAAAGAGCGTACTTATACAGAAGTATATACATTTGTGGAAAACTGCTTTCACTACCTTAGAAAAATCCTAATTGTCCAGGGTGTTAACAACTCTTGACAAAATAAAGCATAGTGCAGACAACTCAAAATAATAAATGGGCACAAAAAGGAGCATTTATTGATTTTGGGATGGATTCACATGAATTGGGAGGGTGGGAGTGAAAGCAGAACAAAAATAGGATACAGATTCCTAACTGTTTTACAAAGAATTTAATCAACATGGATTTTCCAAGAATGACGTTGATCACACAGCAGGTGCTTGATAAATGCATCTTGATTAATTGATTTGGAATACACCAGCTGTCGGTGAAAGAATGGGACCCACATTCAAACCATCTGACAGAAAAAAACCAAGATGGCTTTTAAAATTAGTAACAACATGGAATTCTGCATGCAAATAATCTACAGATGATGTTGTCTTTGATTTCCTTCCTAGATGAGAACAAAATAATCATATTCTGCTTTGGGGAGGAAGGTATTTAGTGTTTAAAGCTGTAAATGTAGGCAAGCACATTTTCCACTCATTTGTTTCCAGGCCTAAGTATCTGGAAAGTGTGCAGTTGTGGCAAACCTATGACACGCTTGTTATTTTTCTTTTAAGACAAAAGATGTTAAAATATGTGGTGTTTTTGTACAACGGAGTACTGCTTAGCCATAAAGAAGGATAAATGGGAGACTTTTATAGGTAAACTAAAGCCTCAGTATCCGGGTTTAAGTGCAGTGCTGGCACTTTTCAATAAGTAAGTGGGTTTGGGGTTGCAGTCTGGTTCACCGTCGCTGGTCTAGAGGTTGCAGATACCTCGTCTGTGTGGTGATGGGAGTCGAGGGTAGGAGGGTAAGGAAGGAGCATGTACAGTCAGGAGTAACCTCCCCTGATCCTGGAAAGCTTTGATTTTCCCTCCTCTCAGCATCAGATATCAATATTTAAATTACACAAGGGAAGTAAAAGGGGATTTCAGAATACCAAGACACCAGGCTTACGTGGGTGGAGGTGAATCTAATCAAGCCTCTAGACTCCCAGTTTGGAAAAAGTTAGCAGACAAAAAATGCAGACAGGAATATGATCAGCCAGACCCAGGATATGGGAAATTCTACAGAACATATGATCTGACTTTTTCAGCAAACATTACATTCTAGAACTATTTTGTAAATGAAACAATTTCTTTGGAGGACAGTGCCCCCTCTGATTGAACATTGTTTAAAGCAGGGTTCCCTATACAGAAATTCCCAGTGGAGAGTTGCATGCCGAAGTTTGTTGGAGAGGTGCTTCTTCGAGGAAGAGAGGAAGCGGGCTGGACCCCTGGAGAAGTTAGCTGACCCCAGGGAGGTTTCAGCTGCAGCCTCCATCATTCTATGGAGAGTTCTGGAGTGGGGATGGCGCTTCAGATTTGTCCCAAACTGTAACAAAGTGGCCAGGTTATATGTTTTTGTCCTCAGCAGGGCATTTGCTATGAGCTGTCTGCTGGGAGAGTTAGTGAAGGACACAGCTGTGAGATAAGAACAGCTGATATTCCAAGCAGCTAGGAGATGAGAGCACTGGCCCTGAAGAGAGACTTAATGAAGAACAATAGTATCGTGTACACTATAAAACAGAACTAAATGCTGAAGTATTAATGACACTTCAAGCCATGATTTGCATAATAGTGGATACTTTATTTTTAAAATTCTAGAATGTGGTTACCAGAAGTTTCTGGTATTTTATAACTGCTATCTTCAGCAGTGTACTTTGTTGTAGGGAAATAAATTATTATACTCATTTGTTCAGCATTTAATTATAAAGTCACTTTGGGAGCTGGGTGGGAGGAACCGCTTTGCTCAGCGCTCAGCCTTCACGCTTGCCTTCCCACACCCTTGGACTCTCCTGCCTCCTTTCTGTCCTGTTTCTCCCCACCCCTGGCTTCTGAACTGTGGAGCGCGCTAGCAGGCTTTCTCTCCAGACCTCCTCTTCCTCTCCTTTTTAAAACTGACTTTCATTTTCTAAATGTTCATATCCAGTCTCAGAGCCTTAACTATCATGTAGAACTTGATGGCTCACAGATGTTTATCTCCTCTCTGAACTCCAGCCTGCTGTTTCCAAATGCTTACTCAGCGTCTCTGCTTGGGTGTCTCTGTACATCTCAAACCTGATGTGGGAGCCAGACCTACTATTTTCTCCTCCTCTCATTCCCTGCAAAGCTGCCTCCTCCTGAATTCTTCAAACACCTATGCAATCACAGCTCCGCTCTCCCAGCTGCTCAAGCCAAAAGTCTTGTACTCATTCTTCCCCTTCTTCTTTTTTTTGACTCATTCTGGAGCAAAGAAAAATTTCAGGTATCGGTGAATTCACTAATAGATACTTCATTATTCATCTACTTTAACAAAATTAACATATGTAACAAAATTAACATAATTCTTTATGTATGTAACCGTATGCAACAAAATTAACATATCTTTAACATCATCTAATTCCTAGTCCATATTCAATATCTCAAAAATGTCATTCATAGTTGTTTTGTTCAAATTAAGATTAAAATGAAAAAGTCAATAAATAAATTAAGTTTAAAATATATCAGGTGGTAATCAATACTGGTAGAGTAGGGGAATCGATAGTATAAAATAGATAGGACCCGGTGGTTGGCTATTTAACCCAGAATACTACAGAAATTTCTCTCTGATAAAGTGACATTTGAGCAGAGGGTGGAATAAAAGTATTTTAAAGAGAATACAGCTGGGGCTGGGGATATAGCTCAGTGGCCCAGTGCCTGCCTGGCAAGCATGAGGTTGTGAGTTCAAGTCTTGGTACCTAAACCAATATAAATAAATAAATAAATAAATAAATAAATAAATAAATAAAATGACCCTAAAGAGAACATAGCCAACTGTCATATCTTGCAAATGGCTTACATGTAAGTTGAGGACTGAGAATTGATCTTTGGATATGGCAACATAGAAGTCACTGAATATTTTGACTAAAACTCCTTTTTCTGAATGGTGGAGGCGAACACCTGATTCGAATGGGGTTGGAGGAACAGAAAAAGATTGAGTAGAAACAGACAATACTGTAGAGAAGTGTTGTGGCATAGGAGTGCTGACAAGTGGGACACTGGTTAAAAGGGGTGTGTAGCCAATGGACAAATCCTTTCCCCAAATGGAGACTATTAATGAATGTTTGATAGTAATGAGAACAATTCAGTTTAGTCTGTTTTGTGTTATTATAACAATTACCTGAGACTATGTACTTTACAAAGGAAGGAAAATAAATAAGGGATTTGAGACTGTACTTTCCCCCAGTTTTTCAAAATTAATTTGTTAGATTTACTTAATGATCACCTTCATCATAAGGAATTTGTACCCTCACATGATATATTTGATTCTTGGTTTTTCTCCAGTTCCTTCCACGCCCTTTAACCCCTCTTCCCCTCCTTATTTTCAAAAACTTAGAGAGAATTGCTGGAAAAGGGTCGTAAGTGAGAAGAGGTGGAAACCAGTGCACAATCCAGTACTAGCTGAAGTGCTTTTATGTGGGAGGAAGGGCAATGTATCTATTCCAGCAGGAGAAGAGCAGAATGTAGAGGCATTGACACCGCTAGGCCAGTAAATATGATGGTAGATATAGAAGTTCTTGGTAAAGTAGGGCACAAAGTCTTCAATGGAGGGATCAGATTTTTAGAAAGTTGAAGAGAGGTACAGGAATAAAATAACCCTCTAGGAGAGTCGGAGAGTTAACTGGCTAGGAAATGGACTGGGACACCATCAACGGCTCATTTGATGTGGCGCTATAAATTTCCAGTATTTTCTGCAAGTATTTTCTGCATGGCTGTTTTTCTCCAGTCACATTTAACTGCTGGGTTTAACTGGTCTTGGAGTTTGACTATAGAGTACAGCAAAGGGAAAGAAAAGTAAGGGATCTGACAGTGTATGCGAATGAGGGATTATAATGATGGACTGTAAAATGTAAGCTGGAGAGGTGGAAGGAACACGAGGGTACAATGAGCAGTGAGGTGACCACGGCCTATAGGTCAGAATGAGGAGGGGAAACGCGGGAGCCCAGAAGCAGTTAGCAGGCTTAAAGTCACACGGAAAACAAGCAGACTGGGGAATGCAGGCTTGTGAGGTGACAGTGGGAGCATAAACTAGCATAATCTCTTTGGGGCGCAGCAGGGAAATACACAGCAAATATAAAATACATTGTTTGGCAATTATTGTACCTGGAATTCATGTAACAGTTGTATCTGCACATTTGCATAAAGTACCATGGGTTTTAAGAAGTTCATCACAGCAGAAGGCCAGAAAAAACGCGAATACACCTCAGTTGGTGACTCCTAAGTCAGTTACGGTACTAGGACCCTATACGGCCATTTCAGAAGGAAGGGTGGTTCAGAAAATCACCCCGTAAAAACTCCATGTAGTTGAGGGGCCAGGTCGTCACTTCATGCTAGAATCGTGAGTAAAAGAAAGGGGACAAGATAGTCACACTTTCTCAAAGTAACGAGCCGGATCATTAATGCTATGCCTGCTACTTCAACGTCCTCCAAGGCGGCTTCGCGGCGGAGCCCCCGGCCGGCGGGCGGGCTGTGGGAGGCCGGCCGCGGGGCTCCGGGCTGGTGCGCTCGCGGGGGCAGGCCGGAGCAGGGGTTCCCCAGGGGCGCCTCGGCCTTCCTGCCTCGGCCTTCCTGCCTCGGCCTTCCTTCCTGCCTCGGCCTTCCTTCCTGCCTCGGCCTTCCTTCCTGCCCGGCCTTCCTGCCTCGGCCTTCCTGCCCGGCCTTCCTGTCGGGCTTCCTGCGAGCCAGCCTGCGTCCCGCCCGCGCGAAGTACGCGGCTTTCAGCGCCGTGCCCTGCTGCGCGGGGCCCGCCGCCCGGGCTGAGCTTCCCAGACCGCGGGAAGGAGCCCCGCCCCCGCGAGCGGCTCTCCGCGGATACCCGTGCACAGCGACGGAAGCTGACTACCGCGATGACCTTGGAACAGCTCGGCTGTGCGGTTCTGGTAAGGTGCGAGCGCAGCCCGGACTTAGCTCAGTGGCACAGCGCCCGACGGGCAAGCTCACGGTCGTAATTTGATTCCTGGTACCAAACGTGGTGGCACACACCTGCAATCCCAGCACTTGGGAGGCTGAAGCAGGAGGATTGTTTCAAGTTCGAGACCGGCCTGGGCTACAAAGTGAGCTCCAGGCCAGCCTGAACTGCACAGCGAGACCCTGTCTCAAAAAGACAAAAAATTTCAGTGATAACTCTTGGAAAAAATGTTTAATGTGAATTTAATCATAATGAAATAATTAGATAAATCCAGAATTTGAACTCTTAAAAAATGTAAATGTCATAAAAGATTTAAAAAAAGAATAATGAAAGAGACCAAAGAGACATTTTAATATATGCAGTAAATAAGATTTGATTAATTCTGGATAGAAAAAAGCAGCTATAAAGGCCATTTGGGGGAAATGTATATAATCGACATTACAGAATTGATATTGAATTTCTTGAGCCTGACGGTGACACTGTGGTCCTGGTAACAGAACGCCCTTGCTCTAGGAGAAACGTGCCAGTGGAGAGTTAGTGTGTTCGCGTTTCCCAATGACGCAGCAAAGTACGATGAGGGCGAGGGACTGCGTTTTTTCTTTATAAGCCCTGCCACTATGTTTCTTCATGTGTGTAATTATTGTGATAAAATAGTGTAAAATAAGGACATTTTACTAACAGTGGGGATGACTTACAACCCACAGTGCCTGGACGAGCACAGTGACAATCTGGTGTTTAAAGTGCAACAGTTTCCAAAGAAGCTCCAGGCTGCGTGTGTGGCTCCTGCTTGTTAATCACAACACTTGGGAGGCTGAGGCAGGAGGATCACCAGGAATTTGAGGCCAGCCTGGTCTCTGTGGTAAATTCAAACCAGCATCAAGACCCGGTCCCCTCACAAAAAAACAAAAAACAAAAAACAAAAACACAAAACAAAAACAAGCCGAAGGAGTTCCAGGATGGGATTGGTTATTAGAGGACCTATTCCTCATGTGGAGGAAGAGACATTGAAAAACTCTGAGATAAAGAGACAGAGGAAGAAATACAGTTCTCAAATGCATTGTTCAGCTACCAGAGGTAATCCTGAGCATAGTACAGTGTATTAATCCTATTATTCTCCACCCATTGGTGTCCCAGCAACAACGAGTTTGGGCCATATCTCTGTGGAGAGACGGCTGCTAATTTGGAGAAGAGTGGGTGAAATCTCTAGATTCTTCGAGGTGTGAGGTCCACAAAGCAGGCCTGCTCCATAGACATCTGAAGTGACAGGCAGCACTGCAGTCTTTTTCGAGATTAGGGACTTAGCCAGTCCTGCACCGAGAAGAACCTTCCTGGCCACCAGCGTGCCCTTATAAAGGCAGACATAGCACCCAGCGAGTTCTGAGGGAAAAATGAGACTTTGCTTACTGTGCCTCTAAGTTAAACTAGAGAAAGAGCGTTCTCTCTGTCTCTGTCTCACTTTCCTCAGAGTGCTGGGGATCCAGTGCAGGGCTTCATGCATCCTAGGCAAGTGCTTTAGCACTAAGCCATGCCCCAAACCTGTTTTCCTGATGTTACTGTAACCCATCATAGCTGCAGCCTGTTGTAACCTATAAAAACATGATAGGCATAGCTGATTTTATAGAAAAGTACATTAAGGGAGATCAACAGCATTATACTGTGATTAAACATACATTTAAAAATGAAAACATAAATGCTATCATAGTAAGTCTCCAATATAATCCAACACTAAAATCAAGCTTTGAATTGACAGAGATGCAAGGATAAACCTGATCATAGCATTATAAGGGATAACATGAAGGTTAATTTTTTATTGTTTTTTATTCTGTCCTGACCTCCCTGTGAAAGCATTATGTTTCCCAATTCATTCCTATTCAATGCAGAATAAGGCTTACTTCGGCCTGTGCAATGGTGAGGAAGTGGTGTATTCCCTGCACTTGAGCACAGGTGTAAAAGGTGCCCTGTGGTTCCGGCCTGAGACTGACGCATCCTGCCCTGAAGATGTCCCTTCAGCCAACATCCTTGAGTGAAGCGCTGGGGAGAGACTGTAACCAAGCTGTGCTGTGAGCGACTAGCAGACCTTCACTTTCAGGCCACTGTGATTTTGGGGGAGAATCGTTTCACAACGTAAGGTAGGGGGAGCAAACTAATACGGCATAATCTTAAAAATGATTTGCTATCGACACCTAGAAAGTGGTTATTAGTTAAATTACGAGACACATTTTTAGATTCATAAACTGCTAGGAAGGAGGGGAAATGATCTCTAAATGAAGGGGTTGCTAAAACAAAACTATTGATGTTCTGATGCTACACATAGTACTAAAAAAAGGGAAATGCAACAGATGAACCTAAGACATGTAGAGAAGAAAGTAGGTTATTTCTTAGACGCAAGCAAGAAAAAGGGAAATATTAAAAATAAAAGCAGAATTGAGACCCAGCTATTTGTTTTTTAGGTATCTTCCCAGAAGAGTTAAAGACATTATTTTATAGTGATACGTGCATTTCCATGTTTATAGCAACACAGTTCATAATAGCTAAATCTTGGAAGTGGCCTACATGTTTATTAATAGATGAACAGAGAAAAAAATTTATATATATATATATATATATATATATACACACACATATATATATATTAAAAAACCACATTTGTAGGAGAGTGGATGTACTATGAGCCAGATCATACGAATGAAGGAGGCAAATCCTCTGCAGATGGACCGGGGATCTAGAGGTGGAGGGAGGGAGGGAGGGAGGTGAAAGAAGGGTGAGAAAAGGGAAGCAGAAATTAGAATGTGTTATGTACACCTGCCAGCTCCGTGTGACGAATGTGATCAGTATGTGCAGCAAATGGGTGCTAATAAACTGTTTTGAAAAGCAGAAATGAACTGAGTAATAAAAAGCAAAACACAAAATACACATACCCAATGACCATATCTGTTTAAAAACTGCTTCTAGAGTGTACTCTTTCCCCACTGTGGTCCCTCTCTCTTACTATTAGGCCTAATTTCCAAACTGTCATGGGTTTGATGTTCAGTTTGAAAAAAAAGAATACATTTTGGCAAGTTAAAAATAACATCCAACAACAGTGAAGTAAAACATATAGCAATTACTTAAATTATAAGTAAATGCTTCTGCGCCCATAGAAAATGAAATGGGAAATATCCTCTGTAAGAAACTACGTCTTGGCCATCTCGTTGTCATGACTTCGGTCAGTGGTTTGCAGATGAGGCTTGCAAGCTACTAGAAAACCATGAAGTCACTTTGAATGGGTTATAATTTACACTAAGAAATAGAAAAGAAGAAAATTGAAAATACCAGAGTACAGTGGAACCAGTAAAGACAAGTACCGCTTCATAACATGTTCTGTCATGTCTGTATGTTGACATTAAAACATATATCATTTGTTGGTGAGTTGAAGTAAAAAAAAAACAAAAACAAAAACCTGAAAGTTTCTGATTAAGGGCCGTGTAACCAAAAGTGATGTTCATAATGCTTCACCACTTGGGAAAGGCCCCATCAGAACCAAAGTTAGCTGCAGTGTTCGAAGGCTGTTTTCCCAGGGCTTATCTTTTCATGCTGGCTTGAAGGGAAAAGCTAAAATGATTTAGTCACCAGGGCTTGGGGCAGTGGCCTTTGAGTTTATCTGTTTTCTGTTGGTGTAATAATAAATTATCAAAAAATTCAATGGGTTAAAATAACACAAATTTATACCTTACACTTCTGTAAATCAGAAGTCAGATACAGGTCTGAGTTCAAATCCAGATGTCCACAGCAGTATTCTTTCTAGAGGCTCTAAGGAAGAATCTGTTTCCTTGCTTTGTGCACCTTCTTGGAGGCTGCCCACATTCCTCGGTTCATGGCACCTTTTCTCTGTCTTTAAAGCCCACATATTGGGGCCTGGGGATTTAGCTCAGCGGCAAAGCGCCTGCCTGGCAAGCGCAAGGTCGTGAGTTCGGTTCCTGGTACCGGAGAAAAACCAAAAAATAAATAAATAAATAAATAAAGCCCACATATTGTACCTTCCTTTGTCCCTAATTGCATTTCCCTCTGACTGCAGCTAGGAAGGAAAGGTCCTTCACTTTTAAGGATCCATGCGATCAGACTGACCTCTACCTGAAAAGCAATCTCTTCATTCAGGATCCATAAGCGTAATCATATTTGCAAAGTCCCCTTTACCAAGTGAGGACATGCGCACAGGTTCCAGTCTTGATAAACCAGCACAGCCATGCCTACCTGTGCACAGTGCATCAAAGGAACTGAAGACAGGGTGTTTGTGAAACGACCTATTTAGGGCCTCCACAGAATATTCCATGATTGTTTGTGTGGTTCTAGGGATTGAATTTAGGGCCTCCACACTGAGCATCCCCAGGACTATATTTATGTTTTATGTTGAGACGGAGTCTCATTAAATTGCTAAATTGCCCAAGCTGGCCTTAGACTTGCTGCCTTCTATGTCAGCATCCCAGGGTGCTGGGATTAGAAGCCTGTGCTCGCAAGCCCCTTCATGAACGTGTCTTGAACATTTGTCCTATCACCTCCAAGAAGAGAAAGGGGAAGTCCAAGCTACTCAAACTAGTATAATAATGTCACTTTTAACTCTCTGGTGTTTTCCTAGGATGTTTAACTATAAAATAGGTTGACTACCTCAGGCTTAGGAGTACTGGAAGAGAATTATGCACAAATTTAAGAAAAGTATCTAATAAAAATATTTTTGCTTTTATCATTGGTAAAAAAATTCAATGCATATATATGAGGTTGTTTTAGTATCTTTATAAATGCTAATTTTCATTGGCTTTACACTATGCATTTCATGATGACAGCAAGGGGCAGCTTTTACAAAATGAAATTCCACAAATCTATTCTAACTTTCATAACTCCAAACCACTTTATAATTCTAGAAAAAAGTCAAGGTGATATTCCACAAAATACAATCATAATATAATTTGTCTGTGTGTTCATGCATAAACCCTGGCAAGGAGAAAAGCTGACTTTAAAAACTAATGTCTTGCATTTTAAGGTTAAATGTGCTTTATTATGTTATAGAAATTTCAAAACAATCTTTTAAATAATCTACTTGTTTGTCAAGACAGCAATCATCACTTAGAGCATTTTTCTTGAACATTTCAACTAAAAAATAGGAATTAACTCATTTTTTAGTCATATAATTCCAGCCACAAAATTCCAGTGGATTCTTAGAGCACTCTATGAATCAGAGAAAGGTTGGAGGCAATTGAAGTTAGAGATGACTCTATATCAGGTATCAAATGATGGTACCTGAGTCTTTTTTCTTTTCTTTTCTCTTTGTTTTTGAGACAGGTTTTCACTATGTAGCCCAGGATGACCTGAACTCCCTCCGATCCTCCTGCCTCAGCTTTTTGAGTGCTGGGATTGCAGGTGCGCCACCACACCCAGCAGGACATGAGTCTTTTACACGTTTACGGATCTGCTATGTGGTAAAGGAAAGGAAGTTAATTTGGGGTACAGCTCTCCTGATGGTGTTCAGTGAGCTGTCCAAAGACATCAAAGTCTGCTCATTTATGTAGTTTTTGCATTTGTGACTCATTCTTCTTCCATTTTAAAGGAAACCATACATGATTAGTAAGATAGATTTTGTTCCTGTCAATCTCAGTAACTCTTGCTATTTAGACAGAAGGAAAGTTTCTGCTTTGCTTTGCTTTGCTTTGAGTGCTGGAAGTTGAATTCAGGCTGTTGCTCACGCCAAGCAAGTTCTTTGCCACGGAGATGCACCCCCAGCCAAATGGAAAGCTTTTCATCGTGCTACTTCCCTCTCACTCCCAATTTTGAAGATGAAAAGTTTCCTGATTGGAAAGATGAATTATTTTTCAAAGTCCATGCTGGCTTTTCATCACATTAATTATCTGTGTGTCTGCCCCTACTCTTGTCCTGTACGTCTCTTTTTTCTTTTCTCAGCCAGTGTTGACTTCTTGTCTTGGTGTGGTGCTACTGTCACCCTAATAAGTCTGAACAGCAAGATTTCCCAAGAGGCTGCACTTGGTGGCGCACTTCTCTAATCCCAGCACTGGGGAGGCTGAGGCAGGAGGATCACTGTGAGTTCAAGGCCAGCCTGGGCCACAAAATAAGCCTAAGAGCAGCCTGAAGTGCATAGTGAGACCCTATCTCAAAAAGATTAAAAAAAAAAAAAAAAAGATTTCCTAAAGAACAAACAGGAAAAGATGGATTACTGCTATCTGCTCTTCCAATCCCTTCAGATGCAATTTTCTTTCAAATGTAATTGACTTAAAATCATTTAACACCACCTAATTAACAGATACTGTCACTGTGCCACTTATTGTTTGATTGGTTCATTCTTCCTCCGCAGTACTCTGTTTTATAACTGTAAGGGCCAGAAGCCTATGTGCTCCATTTCCCTGGATTCTTTACCAATTAGTTTCAAGTTTGACCAGTGGGAGTTACTGGTGGGAGGAAAGAATCCTTTGTGGTCTGGCACAAGTGGTGAGGTGGGGCGGGGGATGTAACTCAGCAGCATAAGCACTTGCCTGGCAAGCCTGAGGTCATGAGTTTGATTCCCGATACCAAAAAAAAAAAAAAAAAAAGAGAGAGAGAGACATGGTGAGGTGTTTCGCTGGCTGTGTTGCTCCTCTTCCATGAAGTGGAGCTCCTGCATGGGCCACATCGTTACCTCTAAATGCACAGTGGAAGCTCTCGTCTCTGGGCAGTGCCGCTTCCCTTCTCTCCTACTCTAGTCCTTCCAATCCCTTTACAAACATTTTCTAGACTTAAAGTCCTTTTCTTAGTGGGGCACAGTGGCATGCATCTCTAATCCCAGCTACCTTGGAGGTGAATCATAAAGATCATAAATTCAAGGTCAAGGCGCGCAAAATAGCGAGACCTCATCAGAAGCAAAACAACTCACTTCTTTCTGTTTGAAATAGGTATAGTGATCTGTTTCCCCAACTGAGCTGATTGGACTGACTGGGCACTGTTATTCCCAAAGCTGTGAGAGCTCATCAGAAGCAAAACAACTCACTGCAAGGTCCTGAGTTTGATTCCTGGTACCAAAAAAAAAATCAAGCCCCCAAATTCAAAGACCCAGTCCAAAAATAGGCAGCTGAGATGAATACATGCTTCTCAGATAAAGAAATACGAATGGCAAATAAATATATGAAAAAATGTTCAACATCATTAGTCATTCGAGAAATGCAAATTAAAACAACAGTGAGATTCCACCTTACCCCAGTAAGAATGGCTAGCATTAAGAAATCAGCCAATAACAAATGCTGGCGAGGCTGTGGAGAAATAGGAACCCTTCTCCACTGCTGGTGGGAATGCAGACTGGTGAAACCACTGTGGAAATCAGTTTGGAGATTCCTCAGAAAACTACGTCTAGAGGTCCCATTCAACCCAGCTATCCCCCTGCTGGGTATTTTCCCAGAAGATCTAAAAACATCATACCACAGCAATATATGTGCACCTATGTTCATAGAGGCACATTTTGTAATTGCTAAATTGTGGAAGCAAGCAAAATGTCCATCTACTGAGGATTGGATAAGAAAATTGTGGTACTTTTATAGAATGGAATATTACACATGTATAAAGAAAGATAAACTCCAGGCTTTTATAGGTAAATGGTCACAACTAGAGCCCATACTCATAAGTGAAATAAATCAGACCTGCATGTGTAAGCATCGTATTGTCTCACTACTGTAAAACCTGAAAAAGTGAATAAAAACTAGAAGGTATGATAGACATTGTGAAACAAAAGAAAAATGCTCAAGGGGAAAGGGCAACTGGGATGTAGGAAAAGAGAAGGGAAAGAAGGAGAAATTTTGTATGTATGTATATACAGGATAGCTAACATAGTTGAACTACTGTCTTCTATTTATGTGCTGAAAGAAAGTTAATGATCCTTTGATTGATCAATATTGCATGTCTCTTTTCTTGAGAAACCACTTTGAAGGTATCAGTAGGTAATACAACAAGCATTGTTAATTTCCTACCACTTTTTTTGTAACTCTGTATTGTTCTTTTGCTATTTTGTAAATGGTTGTCTGTTAATGTTTTTCTTTTTTATTTTTAAGATTAAAAAATTTTGCATTATAAATTGTGAATTGGTGAGGCTCGCTGAAATAGCATTATAGCTCATGAAGGTATGAGCCAACCTTCCGAGTTACTCTTTTGAGTGAGGTATTCTGTCTACTCCTCGTTGCAGAGTCTATAAATTTCTTCCTTGCCTTGCTAACACCACCAGACTCAGGATCTGCACAGGCAATTTCTCCCAAGATGGAGAAAGATATATTTCAAAATCCGAGTTTGAATTTTAAGTATCTAGCCAGTCCTGTATTTCAATGCTTTCAATATTTGGATTCCAGTCACAATTCCTATAATTAATTAATTAGTCTTTGTCTTTTTTATAATTAGGCAACTAGCATTATTATTAACCACTGACACTATGACTAAGAAGATTAATTAGTAAATGATGAAGCTTTAGTTTCAGTAGAATGGTTGTTTCAACCTCTCTAAAAGTACACTTTCATATCTGTTAAATAAAAGATAGTTCACTAAAATGATTCCTTGATCCTCTTAGGTCACTTAAAAACCATAATATTTTTAAAATGCATGTTCACATTGCTCCTACAGAAATATCAGAAGCAGCATATGGAAGACTATTACAATAGTGTAACAACCAATTCTTAAAAATTTTAATAATAAAGGAGCCAGATGTGGAGAAAATGTGTAAAACTCTTGTATACTGAAGTGCATTTTAGCAAGTTTAAAGTGTAATTATAGTAATGGATTGGTGAAGTGGATTCATCTTTGAAAAGCAGTTCAACAAGATAGCTGCAATTTCCATATTAAAGTGTCAATTCTACTCTTACAGTTCTCATTAAAATTTTTTGGCGTTAAAAATCACTTTTTACCCACGGCCCTTTTATTGATATAATTATTCACATTATCCAGTACATGGCAAAATGTTCATGTCCAGTATTTAAATCATATCTTTTTTTAACAAACTGCAAAAATTCAGCAGCCTGGATCTCTCTTGAGAAGTGTGTTTTTCCTGTCATTGACATAGTTCTCAAAATGGCAAAAGTAGGTGGCTCAGATAGGAGGTGTTAAACCAAGGATTTGAAATCCAAGTATAAATAATTTCGGTGATCAGAGGCTGACAGTGATCCTAAGTTGTCAGAACACTGGTGAGCGAAGCTGAGTCATGCACACACAAGAAGCACGAGCGTGAAGCGTTTTTGACAGACCGATTAAACCTCATGCTTAGGGGCTGGGGATTTAGCTTAGCGGCACAGCGCCTGCCTGGCAAGCGCAAGGTCGTGAGTTCAATTCCTGGTACCAGGGGAAGACCAAAAAAAAAAAAAACAAAACAACCTCATGCTCTGAAGCTGGACCAATGAAGCGGCCACATGTCAAGTCCTCAGCAGTCACAGCAGAGGCAGAGGAATATTGGGCCCACAGAGATAAAACATTTTCATCATGGCAAGAAGTTCTGCTGGACTGGCTGCTTGGGGTGTGATTGACCATGTGTGCAAGGGGCGCCATTCAGGTTTATCAATATTATTCATGTGCAAGTTTACCACAACTACTGTTTTTTATCATTCAAGTCATGAGTTACTTCTAGAGGCGAGATACACAATTAGACAGAAGAGTCAAAATTTTTGTTCCCCCCCAAAAAATTCCCTGAAATATTAATACCTTCCAGATAGTAAGAAATACAATGGTTTATTGTAAATATCATTTGTCAGCTCCCAAGAAATGCAGTAGCCTATTGTGAAGAATAAATATGCATTGTTTTTTGACGTGGTATAACATTTCAGGTGCTGAGTCACTGGCCATAATTTTATTCTTTCCTTGACTGAGCAGAACAGCTGAGAAAAGGGAAAGCTTTTGTCTGCTTTATGTAATCACATAACCCACAGCATATACAGACAGAAATAATCTTCTACAGTGGATTTAGCGAGCGTCTTTAGAATATGCTGGTGTGGAAAAATAACCTTCATTAATAGTGCTTTACGGTTTTGAATTATAAAACACTTGTACTGGAATATAAATATTTATTTACTTGTTTTCACCTTTTAAATTTCAAAATAGCATTCTTCTTGGAAATATTTAAGCAACATAATAATATAGAAATAGATAAAAATCATTTCTTCTAGAAAATAAAACAGAAAATGGTTGGGTACTTTTTAGGTCTTTTGTAAGCTAAACATTGCTCTGATGCTATAATCTAATAAAGATGTGGTACATGCACGCACACACATACACACACAGTGTAAAGAAATTAGTGAGATAAACTTCAGCAAGACAGATCTTACTCTGAATATTAGAAATAAAATCATTAAAATGCTAGCACATGTAGTTCAAAATACATTAAAATTTTAATCTATTGAGGTCAAGGAAAATTTACAACAGAAGTGAAAACTGATGATATAAGGAAATGTATTAATAAAATAGCCCACTTTAATTAAAGAAGAACAATTATAGGATTCTTTAAGTAAATAATGCAAAGCCATCTAGAAGGTTCAAAACCCATTTATATTCTTAAAAAAAGTAATACTATATAAAATTAAAATAATGAAGAATGCAATATTTGTTACACAGAGTCAGTCATACCCAGGAAACATGCCATCTTTTTATCATTATTGAATGTTTCACATGGCTGTGTCATTTTTAGTCAATGTAATGAAATATGAAACAGAAAAAAAGAACCCTAAACAGAAGAGCAAAAACAAAACTTTTGTGACATTTGAGATTAGAATTAATGAGATTAAATGTTAACACTGTAAAACCCATCCTGTTTCTGTAAAATAAAAATTCAGTTAGAGCTAATAAAAGTATAGAGATTAAATTATTACTGTAAAATCAACATATTTCTGTCAAATCATCAAAATCTACTTAGAATTTCCAAGTAAAATTCTTCTATTTTTCTGCCTTTCTGGGGAGTGAACCCAGGAACTCAGCGTATACTGGGTGAGTGCTTTAGCGCTGAGCTGTATCTCAAGGGCCGAAATAAAACTTTTAATGACTGATGTTAATCTTTATAAAGTAAACTGCTATACTCTTTGAGCACAAGTGAGGGTTCAAATAAATGGGGAAAAACATCATGTTCTTCAATGTGAAAAATACCACAGATCTTATTTTTAAAAATTATTTTACAGATTGGATGGAATCTAATTAAAATATTATTTTTGGAGATGACAATAACATTCATGAGAAATTACTAAAAACCATAAGACATAAGATCTATTTTATCTGTCCAAACTTTTTTTTTTTTTTTCCAGTACCGGGAATTGAACTCATGACCTTGCACTTGCCAGGCAGGCGCTGTGCCGCTGAGCTAAATCCCCAGCCCCAGATATATTTTATCTGGTAATAAAATCTAACAATATTAGTATCTGATAATTAAAAATATTGCTGTTTGAAAACAACGCCTCTGATCAATCTTTCTTGCACTCCAAAACTAATGAGAAAGCAAGACCAGTGGGTCATGCCGAAGCAGTCCCCAGCCCCCCCCCAGTGGTCTGCCATCTGGTGGCCGTAACTAGCAATTACATCTTCACTGCTACACGATGGCTAGAGTTGGCATGTTGGGACTGCTTTATTTCACAAGTCATTCTGGATAGGCAATAAATTAAAGGCGAGTGCGGAGTGAAAGGGCATTATAGACACCTCCAAGTCTTACTTATTTCCTATATAAAATGACAGGGTGTCTGGACTTGACAAAAATGGTGATAATTATTGAAGACGGGTGCTTCTTTTGTGTATGTATGCAAGTTTCAATTAACAAAAAGTTAAAATCAAATGAAGTGGAAAAATCACTGCTACTACAAGATATAAACAGCCAATTAATACATGAGCGAATCCTCAGTCTCATTAGTAATGAAAGACGTTTTAAAACAAGTAAATATCTTTTACTTTTCCAAAAAAAAAAAACCATTAAAGCACTAGTAATTTTTAGTGCTAAAGAGTACATGGGAAAATAAGCATTCATTCTTTTGGTGAGACTTGGTACCAGTTTTTGGAGGGCAACGTAGTGACACTGATGGAATAGTTTATGTCAAAAAATGCTTCGTATTTTTATACCTAGAACTTCACTTTCTGTTGCATGAAATTACTCAGGAAAGAATGCAACAAATTTTATTGTAGCATTGTTTATAAGAACAAGGTTTATAAACATGAAATGATTGTAAGGTATTCATTAAATAAGTTAAGAAATATCATATAATGGAAAAGCCCAGGTCATTTTAAAAGAACAGTTTCTTTGCATTAGCAAGAATTTATTTTGGTTAAAGAAAATAGTATGTACATTTTTAAAAGCCTGGAGGCCAATAACCAAACAATAACAGAGAGTTTTCTTTACATGGTAGGAAAAATTAGAGATTTTTACTTTCTTCATTATATAGCTCTGTAATATTCAATTTTTTGATGCACATATATTATTTTTCCAACAAAAAGCCTTTAAAATAAAATTTTAAAATAAGTAAGTTGGCCCTGGTGGCGCATACATGTAATCTCAGCTACTAAGGGGTTGAGGCAGGAGGGTCACAAATTCATGGCAATTTAGGGAGAGCCTGCTTTTAAGAATTTGAAAGGGGAGAGGGCCTAGAGATGTATGTAGCTTATTGCTCCCAGGGTTTAATTCCAAGTACTGTAAAGATAAATAAATGAATGAATAAACAAATAAATAAAGTAAGTAAGTATACTGTATTCTGCTATCCCTGGAAAAGTTCTACTATTAAATTCAACTTCTGTCATCTCCTATATCAGGGTTGGTTTCCAGCTCCACTCTGAAGGTGAAAGAGGATTTTCATTTGAGTATCTTGAGCACTTATTGTCCTGGGTTCCAAGAATGAATCTGGAAATTCTCTTCACTGTTTTCCCCAGAACATTCTAAAAGCAATGAGATGAAATAGGACAATCTGTGGTTTCCTTAATGTCACAGAAAATAAAAATAAAGCCTAAAACCTGCCTGCTGGCTCCCAGAGGGTGGGCCCCCAGCGCACAGGGAGCCTCAGGCGGGGAGCGCTGGTCTTTGGACTGGCGGCTCACTCCCAGCCTCGTGGTTCCCTGGAAGGAGGGCTTCCGGCGCACAGGGAGCTGCAGGTGGGGAGCGCCAGCCTTCCGGCTGGCTAGCTTCCTGCCTGGTGGCTCCCGGAGGGTGGGCCCCCAGCGCATGGGGAGCCATGCGGTGGCGAGTGCTGTTGCTGGCCAGCCCTCAGGCCGGCCACCACCGCTCAATTGAGATCTATCATGACACAGAGAAACAGTGACACAATTGGCCCACCATGCATCGACTGCAGTTGCCCACCCACGGATGTGTGTGAATCATTGAAACTTTGAACAACCCCCGGGAATAT